>NC_057801.1:824917056-825244842 GCF_018294505.1 Triticum aestivum | reverse complement strand
CAACAACTCAAGGCGCAGCCCCTCCCCTCCCCAACACCTCTCCGCCTCCGTACGTGCTCGGCGAAGCTCTGTCGGAATACTGCTGCACCAACTGCACCACGCCGTCGTGCTGCCCTTGGAGCTGACTTCCTCAACCTCTCCTTCCTCCTTGCTGGATCAAGACGGAGGAGACGTCGACCGTCCCGTACGTGTGTTGAACGCGGAGGTGATGTCCGTTCAGCACTTGGTCATCGGTGATCCGAATCACGACGAGTACGACTCCATCATCACCATCCCCTTGAACGCTTCCGCACTCGATCTACAAGTGGTATGTAGATGCAAACTCTTCCCCTTGACTCGTTGCTTAGATGAACTCATAGATGGATCTTGGTGAAACCGTAGGAAAATTTTTAATTTTCTGCAACGTTCCCCAACACGATCTAGGTGGCTTCGCTGTCAATCTCCTCTCAGATCTCTCAAAGAATAAATGGGATTTGGGATAGAGAGATCGAGGAGTGAAAAAATGGAGTAGATATGAAATATAGCTCGAAGAGTTACCACCTCTCCTTGGGAAGAAGGGTTTATATATGTGAGGATTATATCTAAATGTTGTAGCAAAACCTACATGGCTGGAGACCTCAGGCAAAAAGTCTCATAGACTTTAGGTCTACATTTGTGCATGAACAAATGGATTGTTAAACCCTAGAGACTCCAGGCAAGACAATAACTTTGGGTTTGGATCCTCGAAGGCAGCCCCAGATACTCGAGGTTGGGTTTGTACATACAGAGAAAATCCAAGAGACTGCCAAAGAACAAAAGGATAGGGTTTTAGGCCTAGGTACTTTTGGTATGACTTTTGGATGAGTGAGAGGTGGTTAGGTTATGAATTGAGCAAGCGTCTTCATCCTCTGTCCCCTAATACACAAAGTGATCCCCCATGATATAAAGGAAATCTAGAAATAAAAGTGAATCCTTTGAAAAAGCCTCTTATTCCATTGTTTCCTTTTTTTGCGGAGGGGCTCGGGGTAACTGATGCTCAAAAACCATTTCACCTGGGGCTAAAACATGTCTTAGTTTTTTGCACGCATTAGTACCTTAATTGCTTGTCATCAACTACCAAAATCCACTAGGGGCCTAGATGCACTTTTAGAAGGGCCACCAGGCAAGCTCGTCCAATAGTCGGGTGTTTGGAGCGGGGTTCGTTGGGAGTTGGGTTGAGGTAGATGTCGTAGCTTAGTGGGTAGGTCCAGTGAGACTGATATGTGTGCCGCTGTGCCAGGGAAAGAAACATCGTCGATGGGAGTGACGTCACTAGCCACCGACCACCGATAACCTCCTACGGTAGGATTAGGATTGACGTGATATCATTGTCTCTGTGAAGAGAACGTGGAAGAGATTTTTTGCCTAGTTCCCAGAAAGAGAGATAGATGTTATCCGGGGTCTAGCCTGGACCCCAATTGACTGGCCGCAGTCACTTCAGTTTCTTTAGTATTAACCTATCTCTTTCGATTTTGAACTAAAGTATATGATTGATCAGTGGATGAACGGATATCCAAAAACCATACTAACTAGATGTTTGGTATTGTTCATTTTTCCTGGTCATGGACTCGAAAATCGAACCGGAATTTGATTGAAACACACAATATTCACTGGCATCACTTTTGAAAGTTCTATGCATTATATGCACCACAAGGAATTGGCTCGGGTCATTTAATAGGTCCATATTAACACAATGCCAAGGCAAACCCATGGAAATACCCCTTTAGCAAAGAAAAATAGAAGCGTCGCTACGTTATTTTATTGCCTTGGAAACAACTATCTATATCCTATGTACCTAACCCTTTGAAGGGATTCTGTGTCAGAAAGCATGAATATGTATTTAGTTCCATTTTTTTGCTCGATCCAATAACCCTAGCCCTAACTCAACCTGTAGGATACGATATCACCTACCAATGGTTTGTATTTTCACATAGCAAGAGCAACAACGCTAAACCATTTATTTATTTTTATAACTAAAGATGTAAAAGTTGGAACCACACCAATCTCTTGCACTACATTACCACATAATTTTAGTTGAGGGTATATGTGGTTTTGGCCAAAAGCTACCTTACCGATATTTGGTGATGACCAAAAGGTTTGTCTTTCTTGGATCATGGACAATGTTTTAGTTCAATTTTATTTATCATTGTTTGTCAAATCATGGGTAAGCAGTGGCAGAGAGAGAGGGCCATTAGGGGCCTGCCCACTAACATCATTGAATTCGGGCTCTATATGCATATGAGCAGGTGATTAATTCCTGCTAAAATGATGTAATTTGATGGGGTGGCCCTCTCCAACAAAACTAAACAACACTTGCCCCCTCCCCCTATTCAATTTTCCTGGCTAAACAAAGTACACTCAAAATCTGGTCTAAAGATTTTCTAACTAGATTACCACATAATTCTAGTTAAAATGTTCTTTCAAAATATTTCTAACTACATTGTCACATTATCACATAACTTTTTGTATAATTTTCTTTCCAAGAAGTTTAAGTATGAGCTTGTCTGGATGTTTTCTAGCTCCATGCTCCGTGCAGAGCCGAGCCGAATGCCCTAGCTCTAAGGAGCCAGCTTTGAGAAGTCGTGTTGGGTCATAGTGAATAATTTTGCGGAGTTGGAGAAGCTGGAAAATCACAGCTCCACGGGATCTTAAAGACATGGAATTGGCGCTACTTACATCCCACTACCACCAATAAGTGGAAGCTAGATGGTTTGACCCCCTACACCATGCGACTTGTTTCCCTCTCCACCTTGTATCTCATCTCCCTCTGCTCACACCACATCCATGGGATGGAACCCTAGCGTGTTGGCACCCCGCCACCTATCGTCCTTCATGTCAACGGAGCCCCGCACAATGCCTCTGCCACAGTCTCCTTGCGGGAGAGCTATGTCTCGTTTGCCTACCTTTGTTCTCACAGGCTTGCCGTTGCTCGGAGAAGCACACCCTGACACTCCACCTCACCACCAGTACAACATGCCTCCCCGTCGCCAACTCTTTCACCACTCTGATGACCAATGGTGGATGTCCTCCTCACCCAAGGGGCCTTCTTGTTGGGCCGCCAACCCATCCAGCCAGGGATAAGCTAGGGGAGGATGTCAAATGCCCCTGATTCCACAAGAGAAGCATGATTTGAGCATTTGAAGAAACCAGACAAGTTCCCAATGAGGACTACATTATCTCATTGTCTCAAAGTTCTTTGTAAAAAAAGTTCAAAAAGAGCAAATCTAGCAGATTCCCTTAAACCTCTCCTCACTTCCAAAAACTGTCCAAATAAAGAAAATACCACCTATCAGATTCTCTAAGTCCCCCACTATCCCTATAATTTTTAAATGGACCCCTTAAAGAAACCATTTTTAACTTTATACTTAGGGTATGGTAGGGGAAATGTAAAACACCCTCTATCCTTAATATGTTTTGTGCCAATGAACTTTCAACTCATGTCGTTTCATTTCCCGGTTGTACCCCTCATCGCTCCACCACCAATACTAGCCCATCGTTGTCGTCGGACTACCTCTCAACTCCCACACACCCCATAATAGATCGATTCCGGCCTATACAAGCTATCACACGAGCTTGTTGCGCGTTGCATGACCTCCACCTCAATCATAGATGGCAGGCAACGACGCGATGGTGGTTCTCCCGCTGCTCCTAGCTTCTCCACCTGGCACACCCCTCGCCCAACTTTCATCTTCCTCCTCCAACGGTCTTCAGGACCGCTGCATTGTCGTCCCACCGTCGACGTCAAGTAGTGCCGCGACATGAGGTGATCGCCACGTGTACTCCTCATGTAGGCTAGTTGGAGATCAGTAGGGCCCCTACACATTATCCATTCTTTCTCAACCTCTGTCGGTCGCCCCCTTCGGCAATGAGGTGGACACCGAGAAGATGTTTGATCTTGTACTCACATTAAGACCGGGTTTATTTGTGGCACTGATGAGTGGGTTCCACTCATCATTGTCTATGCATAAAATTTATAGAGGTAATATTATAAGGAATGTAAAACAGCATAGTACTTCACAAATGATTTCAAAGAGCTCTCGAAAACTATGGATGCTCGTAAGTCCCGAAGTTCGGGATTTGCTCGTGGCAAATCGAATGTTTTTTGTGGCAATTTATATTTGTTGACCATGGCAAGTTTAGTTGGTACACATGACAACTCCGCTCTCAGTTTGGTATTTGTCAGAAAATCGACGTGCTTGACAACTAAACTTGTCATCATCGCTTCAACTTCAGTTTCCATAAAAAACGTTTGATTTGACATGGACAAATTCTGAACTTTCGGGATTTATCATTTCCGAAAACTATTTTAAACCATTGAAAAGACTTATATTTTCTTTTATCGTGTTATATACTCCCTTCGTCTTAAAATAAGTGACTTGGCTTTATATTAACTTTATAGTAAACTTAGTACAAAGTTGAGTCATTTATTTTGAAAAAGATCTAAACGTTTTTATATTTCTTTACGTAGAGAGTAGGATTCAATAGTTGGCGGTCGTCAACAGGCCCACCGTCGCTGTCGGGGGGGATAGCGGCGGGGTCGGCGGCCCAGGGAAGATGGGAGCGCAGCATTGTTGGCTGCGGGGGAGATGGTGGTCATGTCGGCGGCCGCGGGGAACGCCGGGACGGAGTCGACGGTCGCATGGGGGATGGCGTCCGCCGGTCCGGCAGAGAGAGTTGAGGAGGAGGGGCACGCACGTGGACGATTCCTCCTCCCCCGACGAGGTGGAGGGACCGACGCGAAGGCGGGGCCAGCGGTTAGGTTTGGGATTTTCGGCCAGTGGGGGTGCGAGCGCCGGCGGCCGGCGGTGCAGGGGCGTCCTCTCCTTCGCTGGGTCGCCGGTGGTCTTCGGCTTGTGCCGGAGCGGGCACCGGCGGTGATTCTGAGGCCTTCGCCTTCTTCGGCTCCAGCAGATCTAGGGTGCCCCCGACAACCCCCTTGTTCGTCAGTCGTGCTGCTCATTGCCCTCAGCGCGCATGTGCGCTCCCTCACCCTCTGGTCTTGGCTCGTCCAACTTCGTGTCGTCACCTCCCTCTACGGCGTGCTTGGCCGCTGGTCCGGTGGTGGTGTCTCGTCGTTTTTTTTGCTAATGCTCTGCTAGTGCAAAATGTTGGCTCGATGCTGGTGGCCGGTGTCGTCTCCACCGTGCTTGTTGTGCTATAATCGTCGTCGTGGTCGTCGTCATGGTCGTGTTTTACATTGGCCTTACAAGTTCCTGCCATGGATGGTTCTTGCTGTATTTAATATTTATAGAAAACAAACAGACATGCCTGGCTTTAAATTAATAAAGCTTCAACCTCATGTCATTCGTATGATTGGGCCTGGATATGTTTTATCCCCCCCGCGTGCTTGTAACAGGATGTCTGAATACTGGGGTTTCATTTTGGTAATACAAAGTGGGGCCGGGGCCAAAAGCCCTTTTCCTCAAAAAAAAAAAGAAAAATGTTTTTGTTGCAAAGTACTACTCCCTCCATCCCATAATGTAAGACGTTTTTTGACTGACGTCTTATATTATGGGACGGAGGAAGTACATTACAAGGGAAAATATTTTGCAAGTGTGGAATTAAATTTGTAATATTAAATCTCAGATTGACATGTGCTTACTGGTTTTTATTGTATCTCAGGTTGCGGAAGACACCACAGAAGAACATTCATCTTCAGCTGCTCTTCAGATTGTGCCCTATGTTCATGTTTCCAACCCAATAGTCCCGGCTACCAGCAGCAACACTCGCCCGGAATGGCATCTTGGCATATCAAATGAGATAAATGAACATGTTAAGGCCTGTTGCAAGATGACCAGCAATCTGCGAGAGGCCCTTGAGCTAGAACATCTGGATGACCGTTATATTATTGTGCAGAGCACAGCGGCGACTGATCCTCGGGAGACATCATCATGTCCCACCACACCCAAAGTCTTTGGTAGGGACCAAGATCAGACACTGGTGATAAGCAAGTTAACAAGTGAGGAGTCTGCTGCTGGGAAAAACCTCTCCATCCTTGCCATCATCGGTTACGGAGGAATTGGGAAGACTACCCTGGCCAATGTGGTTTTCAATGACTCTGCTGTGTCAAATCATTTTGACGCACGGTTATGGGTCTATGTTTCTGACTATTTTGACCAAGCTAAGATTATGCACAGAATGCTTGAGTCCCTGACTGGGGACGACAAGCATGAAAACATCAAGGGTTTGAAGGAGTTGCAGGGCACCCTTGAATCTGCACTGAAATCAAAAAGGGTGCTACTTGTTTTGGATGACATGTGGGAAGATAGGCAACAGGAAAAATGGGATGAGCTGCTAACTCCACTGCTTTCCAGTAATGTTCCCGGAAATAAAATTCTCGTGACAACTCGAAAGCCATCTGTTGCAAAATTGGTTAAAGCTACAGGTCAGATTAATCTGAATGGTATAAATGAAGATGACTTCTGGAATTTTTTTAAAGAATGTGCCTTTGGAGATGAGAACTACAAAGTTGGACGAAAGCTCAAGGAAATTGGAAAGAGCATGCTTGGTCGGTTAAAGGGTAATCCTTTAGCAGCAAAAGGTGTTGGCAAATTATTGAGAAAGAATCATACTGTTGATTTCTGGAGGAGAATTCTGAAAGATAGCGAATGGAAACAACAAGCAGATGACTACGATATCATGCCGGCCTTGATGATCAGCTACAAATATTTGCCAGTGCACCTCCAGCGGTGCTTCTCATACTGTGCTGTTTTCCCAAAGTATTATAAGTATGAGAAAGAATGTTTGGTCAATATGTGGATAGCCCAAGGTTTGATATGTTCCACTGACAACATGCATAAGCGAATGGAGGACACTGGAACTGAATTTTTCAGTGACCTAGTTGAATGGGGATTTCTTCAAAAGGAATTTTAACTTGTGACCACACATACCATGCATGATCTCATTCATGATTTGGCACAGAAGGTTTCCTCTCATGAAAGCTTCGCCATAGGGGGCACCGAGTCTAGAAAAGCACCACAGCTTGTTCGTCGTGTCAGTATAATTGCTGAGTGGGTGTATAAGACAGAAATAGATGGCACTGTGCATCCTAATGATACTTTCCTTCGTGGATTTTTGAAATCATCCGGCGAGTTGCAACAAACCAGTAACTTGAGCACATTGTTGCTGTTTGGTCCACATGTTTAATTTTATCGCAATCTTGCCTTGTTTGACTAAAAGATTCCTTAGATAAAGTAGAGTTAGTTACACCAGTGATGCATGAAGTTGCATGTCATGACCACTACGGATGGAATTTGTATCGTATTTGCACATGGAGACAAGTTTTGGCACCTGTTTGATGTATTTTTCAACTTTAGGCACCAAAGTGGTCATGGCATGAAAGGATTTTTTTTTTATAATAAGTCATGGCATGCAATTTCATGTACCACTGGTATATTTACCTCTGCTTTATGTGGTTTTCCTTGGCACATCCTCTCTAATTAACCACCTCTCCCAAAATGAAAATCAACCACCATTGTCAGGCGCGACATATGATGATCTTAGACGATGTGTGACCCCTGAAGAAATATGCCCTAGAGGCAATAATAAAGTTACTATTTATTTCCTTATATCATGATAAATGTTTATTATTCATGCTAGAATTATATTAACCGGAAACATGATATATGTGTGAATACATAGACAAACTGAGTGTCACTAGTATGCCTCTACTTGACTAGCTTGTTAATCAAAGATGGTTATGTTTCCTAGCCATGGACAAAAGAGTTGTCATTTGATTAACGGGATCACATCATTAGAAGAATGATATGATTGACTTGACCCATTCCGTTAGCTTAGCACTTGATCGTTTAGTATGTTGCTATTGCTTTCTTCATGACTTATACATGTTCATATGACTATGAGATTATGCAACTCCCGTTTACCAGAGGAACACTGTGTGTGCTACCAAACATCACAACGTAACTGGGTGATTATAATGGTGCTCTACAGGTGTCTCCAAAGGTACTTGTTGGGTTGGCGTATTTCGAGATTAGGATTTGTCACTCCGATTGTCGGAGAGGTATCTCTGGGCCCACTCGGCAATGCACATCACTATAAGCCTTGAAAGCATTGCGACTAATGAGTTAGTTGCGAGATGATGTTTTACGGAACGAGTAAAGAGACTTGCCGGTAACAAGATTGAACTAGGTATTGAGATACCGACGATCGAATCTCGGGCAAGTAACATACCGATGACAAAGGGAACAACGTATGTTGTTATGCGGTTTGACCGATAAAGATCCACGTAGAATATGTGGGAGCCAATATGAGCATCCAGGTTCCGCTATTGGTTATTGACCGGAAACGTGTTTCGGTCATGTCTACATAGTTCCCGAACCCGTAGGGTCCGCACGCTTAAGGTTTCGATGACAGTTTTATTATGAGTTTATGAGTTTTGATGTACCGAAGGAGTTTGGAGTCCCGAATGAGATCGGGGACATGACGAGGAGTCTTGAAATGGTCGAGACGTAAAGATCGATATATTGGACGACTATATTCGGACTTCGAAAAGGTTCCGAGTGATTCGGGTATTTTTCGGAGTACCGAGGAGTTACGGGAATACGGGGAAGAGTATTGGGCCTTAATGTGCCTTAGTGGGAAGGAGCCAGGAGGTGGCGCGCGCCCCTCCCAAGCCCAGTTCGAATTGGACAAGGGGTTTGGGGCGCGGCCCACCTCTCCCTTCCTTCTCCACTCCCCTCCTTTCCCCTCTTCTCCTAGTTGGACTAGGAAAGAAGGAAACCTACTCCTACTAGGAGTAGGAATCCTACTCCCTTGGCGCGCCCCTCCTAGGGCCGGCCTCCTCCTCCCTTGCTCCTTTATATATGGGGGCAGGGGGCACCTCTAGGACAACATCAATTGATCCTTTGGATCTCTTAGCCGTGTGTGGTGCCCCCCTCCACCATAATCCACCTCGATAATATCGTAGCGGTGCTTAGGCGAAGCCCTGCGTCGGTAGAACATCAAGATCGTCACCACGCCGTCGTGCTGACGGAACTCTCCCTCAACACTCGGCTGGATCGGAGTTCGAGGGACGCCATCGAGCTGAACGTGTGCTAGAACTCGGAGGTGCCGTAGTTTCGGTGATTGATCGGTCGGGCCGTGAAGACGTACGACTACATCAACCGCGTTGTTCTAAAGCTTCCGCTTTCGGTCTACGAGAATACGTGGACACACTCTCCCCTCTCGTTGCTATGCATCAACATGATCTTGTGTGTGCGTAGGAATTTTTTTGAAATTACTACGTTCCCAACAACCCCACATGCTGAACTCACGGAAACCTAGATATATGTTCTTTTGTGTAATTGATACTACCTTAATACGTAATTCTTTCAAATGATTTCTGAAATTTATATTTTTGTGACAATTTATACATGTAGTTCTGGGTGAAAATTTACCTTTTAGAAAACGAAGTTACTGAATTACTAAACAGCAAGTAGAGAGGCAAAAGAACTTACAATGGCGGCAAGAAAGTCAAAATTACATCAACAAAATCAAACGTCACATGAGGCATTATTATATGCAGTTCGGGCATTGAACTTCAGAGGTGGAGATGGTTACGGCACTGCATTGTTTTCTATATACACACGTTAAGAAATCATCAACTAGCTAAATGTCAACAGTCAAACTTCAATAACTAATAGGATCTGACGCATGAAATGGACAGCTCTTGTGGGCTGGTCGAGAGGCATCTTGAAGTCAAACATGCAATATTGCAATAAAATTAAATAACTGAAAAATAGAGATGACGTCTATGATATTATGTGTTAATTTAAAATTAGAAGGATTTAAAGGGATGGATACTCAAGAAATACTCCAAGACAAAATAGGATTAAAATCCTTTCAGGTACAATCAAGAAGATGTCAAATTAAACACATAATGCACATGTCGAAGAATTGGTCTAGGCCAACTTGCATGCACACACGGCGTCAACTTGGATTCTTGGTACTTTGCCTAAAATTTATTTGGCTGTGTTTGATAGCAAAGTTTATTATAAAAACCAAAGTATCAAAAACTGCAGTAATTTTGCCTGTAGCTATGAGATTCCATGGTTTTACCATAACAAAGTATTTTGAAATATTTCTTTTGTTTCTTTATAAAATACGGCAGTAGAATTTCCCTTAACCAAAGTTGTCACCATTTTGTACACCAAATGACACCGACCCAACTACAGTTTGTACTTGAATGCTCAGATATTTTGTAAGAGGAAGTCTAGCCCATCCCCAAACTTAACTCCAATAATGTTTATTGATGGGAAGAGATCCAGCCCATGCATCCCCAATTTAACTCTCAGTAAAATTTTCATACACCCAACACACTCAATGCCCTTTGATCAAGCACCTTGGCCATGTCACGGGTGGGAGGAAGCGGTGGCCAACGCAAACTCTCGGGCTAGGCGAGTAGGCCAGGCTGGGGTGGCCGACAAGAACCGCTTCCCCACCTCACCGAAGCTCGAGGCATCACTACGGCATAGGTAATGAGGGTGTTAGCCGGCCAACGTGGGCTTCAATGGTGACGCGCAGCTTGTGCCAGGCGCTCTGGAGGTGACTGCTAGCATGGTGGCGGTAGGCACGACCTATATGGTTCGAAGGGAGGTAGGCGGAGCAATTTTATGGAAGCTTATAGTTTTTCTAGGGTAAGTTCTAAACATGGGTGTACTGCACCACTCATCTAAACCATCCAACACTTACACTACACTGTGATGGTTGGATGGTTAAGTGGACTATGGTATCCCAGCCCATCAGGGTTCAAGTCCTGATGCTCGCTTTTATTCTGGATTTATTTCAGGATTTCCGGTGATGCGCGTTCAGTGGGAGGAGACGTAGATGATATGCCGGCTCAATCTCTCGAATGTGCTCATAGGGGTAGGGTGTTCGTGTATGCGCGTATATATGAGCGTTGCGTCTGTACTGTGTTCAAAAAAACTTACACTGCATTCAATCGTGTGTTAATTATGAACTGACTTGAAACTTTCCAGGTCAACAAAATTTTGGAACTGCAATCTGTAAAGACTTCCAGATATTTTTGTGCACCATAAATAATTAAAACAGTATAGCTTAATTCAAAAAATATCTTATTTTACGTATTTATGTGGGACAGAAAAATCTGGCTCTTTTCGCATAATGTAACTCTAAATTTTTGTTGACTCCAGAAGTTTGAAGTCCATATGTTAGAAAAAAAGGGAGAGGAAAATTACTTATAGTAGATAAGTGGGCGTACTACACCCAGATTTGGCCACATCTTTTCCAAAGTTAAGAGTTGGTATATGACACGGCCACTATAGTATATACTATGCTAGTACGTACTCTCTCCATTCCAAAATAGATGACCCAACTTTGTACTAAAGTTAGTATAAAATTGAGTCATCTATTTTGGAACGACGGGAGTATATAATATCACAAGTGCCATACACTTGCGGTTGTGCTTAAAATGAAACCGCGAAAGGCACGGGACTAGTCGTCGGGTCGTCGCCCTTCGACCCTCCCCTCCCCTCCCACCTTCCTCTCGGCCGGCCATGGATCCCATTTTCCTCGCATCGACGGCGACGACATGGGTGCTGAACAAGCTGCTCGACCACCTCAGGGAAGCTGCCATCCAAGCACTGCTGGGGTCGGAAGGTTTCAGCAAGGAGGTGAAGCATCTCATCCACGCGCTGGATCGAGCCAACCTCGTCCTTGGCTCCGTGACCGCCGGAGCCACCGCGGGGGTCATGATCGGGAACCAGGAGCTGGCGCGGCAGATCACGGAGGTCCAGGAACAGGCGGTCAAGCTGGTCAAGTACCTCGACAAGCTCCGGTACTATGACACGGAGGAAAAGGTGCGTTCTACTTTTTCTTGAATAAGAAACAGTTAGTAGATTGGTGTATGCTATTCGCAAGTACGTCTTGACTTCATGCTCGATCGAGCTCACCTGAACGCGGTGAAATAGAATTTTCGATATAGTGTGAATTTTATTGACTTAAAATGAAGTACTAAGTGGATACAAACACAATGAGCACAATTCCAAATGATGAAACAAAGATACATACGGAAAACTCATTCTGACCACAATTCCACATGATTTTTTTGTGTAAATATGTCTTTTTTTTAGAATTCGCGTAAATATGAATTTTGGTGTAAACGTTTCAGCCATTTCTAGTATAAGAGGCACTTATTTTTGAAAGCTCAAGGAAATAGAACAATTGTCACATCATTTAACGTCGCACACTCGCACCGTGTAGTTATAGTTTTAAAAAATAAACCAATAAAGTTATCAATTTAGGTTTTTATTGGTCGGATCACCGGTTCAACTGGTTCAATGTCAACAAGAAAACAGAAATATTTTTGTTATTTTCTAAAAAAGTGACCTCTAACAAAAAAAATTACAATTATTTATATAAAGAACATTAATGTTATTGAATTGATATACCGAGGTGATACAACCGCATCCAAAAGAATGCCCAGCCTCTACATAGGATGATGCACACGGCCAAGAAGTCCAATACAACCAAAAATAAGCATCGTATTACAACAATAATAAATCAGTAAGGTATACAGTGGGAAGATCTCTGAAGATTACACTATCATCCTCATCCATGTAGGGAGAAAACCTCCCTGGCCTTATGCTCCAGCCGTGTACACGCCATCATAAAAAGGTCTCTATCCTCCGGTCTCTGCAAGATAGATCAAGTACAGAGTCATCGCTTACATGCATGGATAACCTGCATAGGAGATAAAACATATTTATTGTTAAAAATTACATCATTTTTGGAAAGGCACAATGCCTAGGTCGCCCCCACAAGAATATGTGCAGAAAATTGCTTATCGATGCCCCGCAACCAATTGCCGAACATATTACATGCACTACATGGAGGATAAATATTTGAAGCTACTTGAACTATGGCCTACACAGCACGAGCAAACTTATATACACTTAAAAAAATAGGTGTTTAATAGACTCGACATGTTGGCAAAAGACACATGTCTGGCTATCTTGCCAATTACGTCGTACCAAGTTATCTCTAGTTAAGATGACCCCTCTACTTAGAAACCAGATGAATATCTTCACTTTTAGGGGAATTTTGAGCTTCCACAGTTTTTTGTTATCAAACGGAACATCTTTATGAGCCATTGCATCGTACAAGGACTTGACTGGAAACTTACCGTTCTGATGCAAATTCCACCAAAACTTGTCCGGTTTGCGGGACAGTTGAATACCCTCCAGATGAATGAGTAATCCCTAGGAAAGAAATGTCAGGGTTTTCCTGTCCCAAAACTGGTTTGGTTGTGACTGATTTATGTCTGACGATCTTGTACAAGCTCGGGTATTGCACGATAAGTGGGGTGGCGCCCAGCTAGGTATCTTCTCAAAATCGAACCTGAGAACCATCCCTCACCGAGAAAGAGCCAAATTGGAAAAATATTTCCTTGGCCTTCATCACGCCATACCAAAAATGTGAATCACTGGGTTTCCAATAAACTTGAGAAATAGCTTTCGACACCATATACATGTTGCAAATGATTTCCTGCCACACTCCATTCTAAGTGAGTGGTTTGTACACCCATTTACTCAGAAGAGCGATGTTTTTAATCTCAATATCTTGAATTCCAAGGCCCCATTGGCTTTTAGGTCGGCATAATACACTCCACCTACCCAACCGATATTCCTTGGACTCGTTATTACACTACCAAAATAATATGGATCTAAAGTAATCCTAACGTTGAAGAACCCCTTTCGATAAGTGGAAGAATGACAACATGTATAGAACCATATTGCTTAGGACTGATCAAAACTAGTCGTCCCCCATATGTCAAGAGTTTGGCCTTCCAATTGGCTACATGTTTCTCAAGCCTCTCTTCCATATGCTTCCACTCAGCGATAGTTAAACACCGATAGTGAATTAGAATACCCAGATACCGAATCAGGAACTGCTCGAGCTGGCAGCCGAAAATCTCAGCATACTCAGATGCATAATTTGCGGCTTTGCCAAAGCAGAAAAGCTCGCCCTTATGTAAATTTATTTTGAGACCAGAGAGTTCCTCAAAAGCACATAAAAGGATCTTAAGCTTTCTTGATTTATCTAGGTCATGATCCATAAAAAGGATAGTGGTATCTGCTATTGTAGAATAGATATACCTTCATCTACTAAATGAGGAATAACACCACTAATACAATCAATATTGATTGTAAGTAAATCACAAATTGTAGCTAGCCCAGTTGATATTGGGCTTTCGGGCGTGTGTTGGCTCAAGGTCAAAGGTTCAATTCCTAGTTTACACATGATTTTCTTTATATTTCCGTGGTATATTGCAAAAATGACACACCTTGAAAAACCAGATGAGACCTCGGTTCCCTTTTCTGGTTTGGTTCGGTCTGGTTTTTAAAACTATGCTTGTAGTTTTTGATCGATTCTTGATAAATTTATTTTCGAAATACATATTAAATTATATATAAATATATACCATCATTTTTATAGATGTATACATATTTTTTGCTTAGTAGTAAGGTTTCACTAGACATGGAGTTTCTACTCCCGAGCTCAAATGCACCCAATGAACAGTAAAATCCAAAAAATACAATAAAAATAAAAGAAAAATCTGAAATCATTGGCAACAAACATTGTTGAACGTTCTATGTACGTGAAAGGTTTGGTGAAGAGTAAAGCTTCGGGAGAGAAAAATCAATGCTCCAAGAAGACTATTTTAAGAGCATTTTGGAGCATCTTTTTTTCAGAGCATTAGGAATATTTCCTTCATAAGAAATTGCACGTATGTAGAACATTCAATAATGTTTGTTGCTATGAAAACCATTTTTTATTTTCATTACTTTTTTATTTTACTATTCATGATGGGTGCATTCGAACTGGGGAGTAGAAGAACACTTCTGAGTCTCATGGCACATGTTTGCGGTTCTATTTATGATGTGTATGACAAAAACAGGGCGGCTCACCGCCACTACTACTCCCACAGTCGATGTCGTTCAGAGTTGTGGTCGGATGGATGGATGCAATACTTTTCGTCGTCACCCATGGTTGGATGCAACACTTCCCACCGTCATCGGAGTTATGGTGGGAAACCACACTTGCTACCATCGTCGGAGTCGTGTCGTGGTTGGATGTCATCGTCAAAGCATACTACGCCGGAGGCCGTGTTGGAGGGACACAACAGATCCCACATTGGAGGCCCCGTGAGAGGGAGAAGTGGGCGTCGCATATGAAAGTGGCCCTCTTCTATTCACGAGCTCAAATGAGCTCCTAGTGAACAGTAAACCAAAAAAGGGGTTTTTTTCAAAACATTCTAAATTAGTTTTGTCACAAACTTTGTCAAATGTTTTGACTGCTTGCAAAAGTTTCATCATGGAATGACCTTCGTCGAAGTCATGGCCAAAAAATAAATCAAACATTTGTCAATTTTTATCATAAATTTGTTTTAGAATGTTTACAATTTGTTTTAAATCATTGTAGAATTTACTGTTCACCGGAGCTCATTTGACCTCGAGCTAAGAAATATTGCATCCCATACAATACGGCAATATTTTCCTAGTATGCTGTTGGACCATTTAATGTCTTAACTTTTAGGACCATTAGTTTTCTTCAAAGAAATGGTAAAACCATGTGTAAGCATCCAACTGTTTCAGTTTTATTCAATGGCACGAAAGACCACAAAAATGCACAATGGATGTCATTGGGGAAATTTGACAATGCCTTAACCTCCCCCCGCCCCCACCCACCCACCCACCTCACTCACACCCAGTTCCCCATGTCTTCTTACACATGGGGGCTTTTTTCATTTCCCATCGAGAACGGATGGTTTGGATATATTGAGGTAAATAACACGATTTCTCATATGGTCTACCTATATAAACAGTAAAAACATTGCAACTAATAGATACAAAAGGTCTCTATGAAAAGTGAGAATGACTTTTACAAGGATACACATTAATTAGTGATTTTGTGCTTTGTCTTGCTAAAGCAAGCGAGACAACACGAGGGCTTTATCTCGCTTATTGTGAGATGTAGCCTCCTATGGATAGGTTTTAGAATCCTGGGTGCGACCTTTTCTTCTTCTTTTCCTCTGTATTTTTAACGGTCTTGTTTGTTTTTTTTAATTTTAAGTTTTTTCTTTCCCTTTTTCAAAATACATGTCTAGTTTTTCTATACACTTTTCTGAACACTTTTTTTATACTCTTTCTGAACTTTTTTCAAATACATGATGCACATCTATTTAAATTCATCTTTTGAAACAAAATCGTATCCATGTTATATTATGAGGGTTTTTTGGAAATATAAGAACATTTAGTTATATTATATAAATAATAGTTTAAAATGTACTTCATATTTTTTGAAGATTTCTTTAGTGACGAATATCATTCTGAATTATATCTATATTTAAGATTTGCCAAAAAAAGTTTTACACTGTGTTAACAATTTTTCTAATCCGTGATAAATTATTAATTTTCGGGACTAGATTGTGTATTGCAATAAACATATTAATAATATTACCAAAATATAAAAAGAAGTAAGAAAAATTGGAACGAGTGAAGAGGCGGAGAATGAAACGACCTAGTAGCTGCTTGGGTCGACCCAATAACCGCGACCTGGAGGCGCCCCTTCGGCCAAGACCTCTTGTGGTTTGCACGAAGCGAGGTACAGTCATTCCCTTGATTTCGTTTTTTGAGGGGTAAAGCCAAATTTTATTCATCAAAAATTTAAGAGCCACAATTTGTGGAATACAGGTTGGACCATGGGGTTGGCCAAACCATACGCGGCCCCCCTGACCAAGACAGAGAGAGTACTTGCCAAATAGTTCTGTCGACTCAGACGGCCCCTAAATGAGCGAGCCCGTAACGAGAAAAAATGTTCCTTTGTTTTTAATTTTTTATACATTACCATATATTCTAAATACATATACTACAAAAAATAACTTACTTAAATTTTACAAACATTCACCGCGCATTACGAAATCTCTATGCGGTGTAAAAATACAGCTTTTAAAAATCGTTGATATCTTTCAAAAACAAATGTTTGTGCCATTTTCAAAATGTTAATACCATGTAGAAAAATGTTCGTGTATTCCAAAAAAAAGTTTCATACCATGAAAACTTTATCTGCCATGTTAGAAATACATTCACCCACTTAAAAAATATGTTTGTGATATTTTAGAAAATGATGGTGCAATGTTAAAATATGAATATATACAAAAATATTTCATGTCATCAAAAAATGCTCAGTGGTTAATTTAAAATTATTAATACTAACTAAAAATATGCTCAAAAAAGTATTTTTAAAATGTTCATCATTTATTTGTAAAAATGTTCAATGTGTACGACGTGTATATGAAAAATGTATAGCTATTGAAAAAGCAGACATGTGTTTACAACAAGAAAAATGAAAAAAGCATAGAAAAGAAAAACCTAAAGAAAAACCCATGAATAAACACAGTAAGAACCGCATAGAAAAACCAGACGTGGAGGAAAAAGAAGAACCAATAAAGAAAAGAAAAACTGAACAAGAAAAGAAAAGAAGACAAAAGAGAATCAAGGAAAAACCAAAGAGACAAAAGAAAACCGAAGCAAAGCACACCCAACTGTAGAAAAGCAGTCCACAAAAGAAGAACGACCACTACCTACCTACAGGAAAACCATGTTGGCCGACCCGTTCGCACGATCGCTGAAGGCAGGACAAAGCTCTGCCTAGCAACAAGTGAGATCCGACTCGACTCTGGCGCGGTGCTACTGGACCGTCTTAGTAATGTAGCTACCTCATGACTTTTCCTTCTATATAGTTTTTTATTGGGGTTTCACTACTTGCACCGGTTTCAATGATTAGTTTTTCACTGATTTTTTTATTTGCAACTTTTCAACTTTTCTTCATTTTCCTTTGTTGCCTTCTTTGGTTTTCGCCGCTTCCTTTGGATTTATTTTTCTTTTCCTATTCTCTTCAGTTTTCTTAAACACATGTATATATTCTTTGCACCCATTGTTTATTTTTCATGTACATAAGGAATATCTTTTATACACATTAACACTACAGATATATGATTAACAACTTTTCAAATATAAGCACTAATGTATGCTTTTCATACACATTGTAGATTTTGGATATATGTCGAATTTGTTTTCCAAATACATGTGTTTGAAAAAAAATCAGTACATATTAAGCATTTTTCAAATACACGATGAAATATTTTTTGAATGACACACATATTTTTTTACATTGTTTAACTTGCTTTTACAAATGTTACCAACATAATTTGGAAACATGCGACATTTTTAAAGACACACAGTATATTTATTTAATGCCATGAAACATGTTTTTTTAATTACATGAACATTTTTTACATTGTAAAAACATATTTTTGAATATTTAAGTTATTTTTTGAAATACGTAAACATTTTGAAAATGTCACATACTTTGTAGAAATATTTTAAAAAAAGTTTTTTAGGCTAAAACAGTTGTTTTTTAATGTCATGTGGTGTACATCTTTATCACTATAAGTTAGACAAAGACGTGCCTGTATTATACACCTGGCAGCTAGCGGGCCATAAACATTCGTCGCCCGAAGTACCGTTGGTTATGGACCGGGCTATCAGCTGTGTAATTGAAAATCTGCTTAAGCATTTCTAAAAGTGTTCATGATGAATTTAGGAAAAAATATTTATGTATTTTAAAACTGAGTCATAAAATTTCAAAAGAATGCTCGTGGTATTTAAAGAATGTTGTACTTAAAATCATTTATTTAAATGCATGTATTCATTTTTTTTAATGTTGACAGATTATTAAAATATTACACATTTAACAAGTATTCATGTAGTTTCGAAGAGTACTGATACATGTCTTAAAAGTTATCCGCACAATTGAAAAAATATTCACATCTTGACAGAACATGTTCATATTGTTTTAAGAAGTGTTCACCCAGTTTTAAATAATGTTTGTTGCAAAAGAAATCTTTTGAGAAAACTAAAAAATATAAATATAAAAAGAAAAAATAAACAGATATACAACAAAGTAAACTAGAAGAAAAATGAAAAAGGAAAATAAGCATTAAACACCAAGAAAGAAAAGGAAACCAAAAATGGGAAAAAATAAAACTGTGAATGAAAAGTAGAGAAATCGTAAACTAAAACAGAAAACCAAATAAAAAAAAACGACGTATACTGCTTTCTGGGTGGGCATGTTATATCACGTGCCTAAGCGAGAAAGCGACCGTTCTTGCCTCATTGGCCGGGACATCTAGCTTTTTCTTTTCTGATTTTCTCGGTGGTTTTTGTATTTTTCTGCTAGTTCTTCCTATTAAATTTTGTTTTTCCTTTAGGTTTTTTGTTCCGTTTTTTTCCTGTTTTCTGATTTTCTTCGGTTCTTCTAATCTCCTTTTTTAATTTATATAACTTGCTACATACTTAAACAGTTTAAATTTTGTGCACATTTTAAAATTTAACATATTTTTTTAAAAAAATGTGAACTTAATAATGCTTGAACATTTTAAAATTATGTGAACACATTTAGATAGTGATTAAGGTTTTTAAAATCAATGTAATTTTGTAAGAATATTTCTAAACCCGTGAACATTTTTCAGCTATACTTTTTAATCCATCAAACAACTTGAGTCAGTTTTTCTGGAGCCAAGAGTAGTGTTACCGATTTTTCCTAGTACTAACGGAGGAGCATGTGGTAGCAGTTATTTTGAGCCACCCTAGCTGCACGATTTTGTTTGTTGGTTAAGGGTGTGTTTGGTTGAAGAACCACGTGGAATGTAATGTAATGGTTCCATTCCACAAGAATGGAATAGTTCCATCTCTGTGTTTGGTAGGTGGAATGGAACGGTTACATCTCCATGTTTACTTGGTGGAATGGAATGGAATGATTTTTTTTTTCAAATTAGTGTTTGCTTTTCCAGTAATATATGCAACATTAATTTTATTTTGAAAGCATTTTATTTAAGTATCAAAACAACATTTTTTTTCATCACCTACTGTTTGTATTTTGCTTCACAATCATGCCAAATAAAATGACATCAATAATCTATACACAATCTATTTACAAGCAAATCTGGAAAGGATTCTCAATAAATGGTGGGGTATGCACACATTGCAAAGGCATGAACAAGCACAAATTGCAAGAGGGGACAGGAGCACGATGGAGCAGAGCCTGATTCACTTTGGCGTAGCCGCCGCATGCCGTTCAGATTTGAAGTGGCGCTGAGATTTGAAGGGTGCGTGCGAGTCAGGGGAGGAGAAAGAGACGCCTGTTCCGCGTGGTCCGGCCGATTTGGAGGTATCGCTCGGTTCCGGATTTACAAGGAATATTCGTTCGGTGGGAACGAGTGTGGTTCCGTTCCATCTGTATACCAAACGCTCGAACAAGGTCTAGGAACGGGTCCGACGCATGCCGTTCCACTTCGTGACTGAAATTAAACACACCCTAAGGGAATGGATAGTAGGACCCAGTCACTTGCTATTACCCGCATTGAGCGACATATAGCGTTTTCAATACGGCGGGCGCCCTTTATATCTTGCCCCGGACCAAGCCTAGGGAGCTCTGTCCAATGCTTTATGCGTTGAATAGCCCCTATACCACACAGGAGTACACGTCTGCCTCTATTTTTTGTCAAATCAATAATTTTCGAAAAGATAAAGCAAAGGAATTAAACTAAAGCTTGACAAAGAATCCAATAAAAGAAACAACCACCCTAACTCAGATCATCAGCGGCGACCACCCTACCATTTTTTTTTGGTCATGGACACAATATTCGTCATTGTTTGGATGGTTGGCAACATTTTTCGTCAATGCTCCATCGACAATTCTAGTTCATTTTTCTAGCCAATATTGGCCAATTCATGGGCAAGCAAAAACATCAACCAGGATTTTGGCTAGCCAAATTTTGATAGGGCAAACGTGGGTACAAACCAAACACGCCCTCCTCCTATCGGCAATCCCGCTAGGGAGTAATGAAGGTTTTGGTGGTGAGCGGGGTCAAGGAACTAGGCCGCTCGGACCGAACCATCAAGCTCATGAACGATGATGGGGATGCATCCGCTCTAGGTCTCTGTTTTCCCCGAGTCAGGTTAGGGGATGGTCCACTTCAACCTCTTAGAACATCTTTGATTTAAAGGATTCTCGAAGGAACTTTAGAGGATTCTAATCCTTAGGAATTTTTTTCTGTGTGGGTTGTTTGATTCATAGGATGGCAAATCATAGGATTTTTTCTTCAGATTTATTTGCACTAGATTTCATAGGAAAATTTCCATCAATTCCAACACATATGAAAGAATCCTAGATTTTACCTGCGAACAATCAAACACCCTTACAATCTTGCAGTATTCAAGGTGACATGCCAATATATTCCTACGTTTTTCCTGTTCCTGTGTTTTTGACACCCTGTGAATCAACGAGGCCTTATTTGTTTGTGCACAGAGGGTCGCGTGGTGGCCGCAGATTGCATCCTTTCCTTACATTTTAATAGACCTACAATTCACATTTCAAACAACCTTTTTCTCCTTTTTCCTCTGCGATTGTTGGTGCTCAGTTTTCTTTATGTTGATGCTGCTTTGCACTGCGAAATCAAAGTTTGTATTGTCGATATGAACAAAAGAGTTCTAATTCTAGCACTTCACATGTACAATGAACAGATACAAAAGATGAAACTAAGGGCAGCAATCAGTTCACATCAAAAGTGAAATCTATGACTCGATCCAAGGGGAAATTGACAAGATCTGAAATCGAAGACATTGGACAAACTGTGGACAGCCTGCATAAGATCTGTGACATTGTTCACGCTGCTCTCTTGCTTGAGAAAAATGATAAACTGCTTGCAGCAATTCAAAACGCAAGCACAAACATAGGCGGGACAGTACAATTCTTCACTGAATCCAAGTTGTTCCCGAGGAAGGAGAAGGCTGATATTCTAAAACTAATTAGTACAAGTGCATCCAGTGATCATCAGCGGCGACCACCCTACCATTTTTTTTGGTCATGGACACAATATTCGTCATTGTTTGGATGGTTGGCAACATTTTTCGTCAATGCTCCATCGACAATTCTAGTTCATTTTTCTAGCCAATATTGGCCAATTCATGGGCAAGCAAAAACATCAACCAGGATTTTGGCTAGCCAAATTTTGATAGGGCAAACGTGGGTACAAACCAAACACGCCCTCCTCCTATCGGCAATCCCGCTAGGGAGTAATGAAGGTTTTGGTGGTGAGCGGGGTCAAGGAACTAGGCCGCTCGGACCGAACCATCAAGCTCATGAACGATGATGGGGATGCATCCGCTCTAGGTCTCTGTTTTCCCCGAGTCAGGTTAGGGGATGGTCCACTTCAACCTCTTAGAACATCTTTGATTTAAAGGATTCTCGAAGGAACTTTAGAGGATTCTAATCCTTAGGAATTTTTTTCTGTGTGGGTTGTTTGATTCATAGGATGGCAAATCATAGGATTTTTTTCTTCAGATTTATTTGCACTAGATTTCATAGGAAAATTTCCATCAATTCCAACACATATGAAAGAATCCTAGATTTTACCTGCGAACAATCAAACACCCTTACAATCTTGCAGTATTCAAGGTGACATGCCAATATATACCTACGTTTTTCCTGTTCCTATGTTTTTGACACCATGTGAATCAACGAGGCCTTATTTGTTTGTGCACAGAGGGCCGCGTGGTGGCCGCAGATTGCATCCTTTCCTTACACTAGATGACCTGGTTGCGCCAATGGCGCAAGAAGCGAATTAGAAGCGGTGATGGTAATGAGTAGTCCTGGCCATGGGCAGCCCGGCCCGACCCGGCCCGGCCCGGTCTTGTCCACGGGCCGAGCTCGGGCCTAGGTTTTGAGCGCGAAGCACTGGCCGGGCCGGCCCCGGGCCCGTTGTTTTCCACGTTTAAGGAAGAGGCCCAGCCCGTGGCCCGACGCCCGATGGGCTTTTCGCGTGATGGGCCGGGCTTAGGCCCGATTTTTAGGCCCGACAGTCGGGCTGGGCCGGGCTTAGGCCCGATTTTTAGGCCCGACAGTCGGGCCGGGTCGGGCTTGGGTTTTTTTGCGTCGGGCTTTGGTTGGCCTGGCCCGAGAGCCGGGCCTGGGTTTTTTGTGTCTGTTGAACGATCACCGCCAGAGATCACCGTCATACTGCACTTGGTCAGCTGAACGATCCTCCCACCTGCCATAAGAGGAGCTTATCAAAGTAAGCTGACTAAAAATTAAGAAACAAGAACAAGCGGAACATCGCAAGGCAAAACACTCAAAGCACCAACCTGCTCATTGTCACTTGAGCCCCAGTGTACTGTCACAAACATAGTCGGTTCTTGGGTTCCCTTGGAAGTGCATTTGAAGGTGAAAGCATATGCTTGACCTTCCTCCATGTGCGCCTGATGGAAGAAGTCGCTCTAGCCTCTAGTGATGGTGGCCCTTTTGTCAACACCCTTGATAGCGCAAAGGGCGAGAGCAAACCAAGCTTCCAAACCATGAGAGTAAGAATATTTAGGGACCGATCAATAACTCCTTGTAGCATAGGGAAATAGATACAGGTATGATGTTCCTACATAGTGTACGTTGAAGGTTGGTTCATAGGGTATTGGATACTCTTAGCAATATTGAGAGACATCCAATAAGAATTCAAAGTGCATATTTGCATCAATCAAATATCTGAAGAGATGCATAGAAGGAAATGCACATACAACTTCACAGTTTTTTATGGACAAAACGACCCACATCTAGACCTAAACATCACCCAAGGATGATACATGACACATGACTAAATTTCAGAATATAAAGCAGAGAGCCTATTAACAGTGGTATTCTAAATCTCTTGACAGCACAACTTGTGCAAGAAAAATGGACAAAATAAGACACTGCAATTCTCTCCTGAAGGTGAAATAGTGCGCCATGCCCCCTTCCCACGTTATGTAAACATAAACAGAAACATAAAATGCTCGACATTCAGACTATCGGGGTGATTTTCTTTTGTATTGGGTAAGACATTGCATCAATCCATCATCTATTTGTGAAACATTTTACAACATTCATCCCAAACATCAGGGGAGGGGGGCTGTAAGATTAGTCACATGCTACTCAAATACTTGCGCATGTCGAAAGGCAATAAAAGTAGCCATTCGGGTACCACACCGTCGTTGTATCAATCCTTATTACTACTTCAGAAAAAAAGTACATCATATCCTCAGGTCAGCCGGAACCCTCAGGGATCAGGACAGCGAAACCTTCCGAAGGGTTTTCGACATGTAAGGTCAGAAGAATCTTATTGTTCGTTGGCCTGAAAGGAAAATGTTGCAAGGATTCAGTCAAAGATAAAGTCTGCCCCATGGCCACACACACACACACACATGCTCAGTCACGAACATAGGAGTCAGCCTGTGAGAGGAGCTCAAATACATATAGAGATCGATGGTTCAAGCAGAGCGACAACATGTGTACAGGTCAATTACACAGAGAAAATAATATAGTGGTTACTTATCTGAAGTGATAACTCATAACATTTTACTCATGCTGCAGGGCAGAAATCGTTGCATACTTATCAAATTCGGTTACTGTTTCAACTGAAAAAATGCAAGCAGAATTCATAGAAGAGATAATGTCAACCAAAATTATATGTGAACGTACATTAGAAACTTACATGGAGATGTAATGCGGAAGCAGAGGCGGCTATACCCTTCTGAGAGGCTTATAGCTGATTCAACTTGTTGGTGACTTTACAATAATAAGCTCAATAGAACAATATATATGATCAAATTCGGTATCGACTAATGGACAAATAATCTTTTTTCTGTAGTTTACAACTGTACGTGCTAATCCATCTTAGCACTGTCCAAGTTTCTACTGTATAAACTGATTTGATACCAACGACGACTATAATAAAAATTCATAGCACTGTATCAGCTACTAATCAACTCTATTATTGTTAACTTGGTGCTTACGGAAAGCCAAATACGATGGTTTTGTTGCTTCAATTGAAAATATCATATCAAACTGGATTGAAAACATATTTGTCCACACCTGATTAATTACTAATGAGATTGTAGGACGTTTGGTCAAAGTACGCTTCAATAGGATATATTAGATCAAACTGGACTGAAAACATATTTGTCCACACCTGATTACTAATGAGATTGTAGGAATTTTGGTCAAAGTTATTAATAAGATTACACTGGTGAAAAAACTACAGTTTTGACCATATTTGATTGATCAAGAACATGGATCTTCCTATCTTGTCTTCACAAAGACCAGCAAAACAATGCTTCTCATCCAAGGTAACTTTTGAGAAGTACATGGACATAGAGATATATAACAGAAACTTCATAGAACAAATATGGTTATTTAAATGGCAAAGATAATGTGTGAGCGTGCTGCTGCTCATCTTAACACACATCGGTTATCCACCATGCAAACCATGGTATGTTAGGAATGGTCGTGTTACACACAACATATTGGTGTGGTGATGTATGTGCGTCCTGTTTAGATTCACAGCTTCGTATGTACCTGGCCAATTAACTAATCTATGTGAAGCTATCTTGATCCTTTTGATTGTGTGGACACATACATTGCGATGAAAACAAACCAATCATAGAATCAAAGAAAACCCAGTCTAGTGACTATGCAACACAAGGAAGTACTGAAGCGCTTGCCTTAAATCTGAAGGCAGGTCCAGGAGTTGTGTGTGTAGTTGATAGACTGAACTGGGAGCGGAGCCCTTGTCATCACCGTTGTAGAAGAGGATCCCGCTGCAAACACTTGAGCAGCGCCAACCTTAGTTGTGCTCCGACTACGACCCGATCTGCATGACGTATCACGTATGTGAGAAGATTTTGTTAACTTAGAAAATCAGAATACTATTGTCAGAGTGCAACACTATTTCAGTTTACTAAAAACCCGAACATGCTTGATCATCCAGAACTTCTTTGGAAGTCAAGTTAAAAGTCCAGGTGGATTAATCTTCTTAGGAGAAATGACCAAGTATATGTGCTATATTTTCTTCACTTTAGGTTCTGGATTAAGCCATCTATGCAAGTGAACATACAAAAGACTGGATAATTTCGAATGAGATACTCTAGTTATCCAAGCATAGCAAGAAATCAACGGAAGAATCTATCCAAAAACAAATAAAAGGGCATGCGCACTGTAGAGAGAAACAATGGATCTATACATTGTTTTCCCAAAAACAAAGGATGTAATTATGTGGCAATAGGAAGATGAATTCCGGGAGGTAGAAACCTATGGAGAGGCACACCAACACCATCTGTACATAATACAAAATTCAAGTCGAACCTGCAGTAGCAGGAACAGTTATAATGTGATCAACAGTTCCAGTTCAAAACTTAACTGCTAGAGACATGATCATGTCTAGAGAGTTATCTGCCATGCTGAGAAACTGGCTTGGTTTCTCATCGGATGCTGCAAGCTGCAATATAGAGTGCAACACATATAAGATAGTGGCCAGCTATATACTTGCTTAATTACAGAAAAACAGAGCAGCATTCTACCTGAATGGGGTCAAGATGAAAATGAAAAAGAAATAGAGAGAGAGAGAGAGAGAGGTGAGCACCTGGTTCAGATTATCTTGGGGTAGCCATCTGTTCACGCCACCCATGTGCGGATGTGCACCTCTGTTGATGCTTGACCTTCTTGCTGCACCTACTGGTTTTGGCATCGGAGTGAGGGGAGGAAGAATGGTATGGACCCCAACGAAAGTCGCCGATGGGCGTTCGCAGCTTGGCCCAGCTAGCCGCCACCATGTCTCCCCTGCCCTTCCCCTACGGTGGCATGCTCCCCGCCGGTTTCCTGTTCGGAGGCTCTGCAGTGAGCAAATTTATGTCAATTTTTTAATTCTCTCAATGGATGAAACATTGCTATGGTTAAATGGCGTAAATTATATAGGTTTCAGTTTGGGCATGGATATGCGGGAGAACATCTGTTTAAGTTCAGCAGCTCTGTTACAATGAAAGCTCGTGTGAGTCTAAATCCTCCTGTAAAACCCTCATGATTAGCATGGTGAACAAACATAACACGTGTAACTACAAAAGTCTAAATCAAGACAAAACTGGGAAAAAAATCATCACAAACCTTGTACAGCTGCATTGAAGTTTAAAAGGTCATGCAGGAGATGCTGACTAATATACAGCAAAGTTCACTTCTGAATTTGGGCAACCACATACAGATATCATATTATTACCTAAAAAAATACACATGTACATGAACGTCTAGAAAGCTTAAGAGTTTACAAGACACTTAGAGTTTACAACATAAAGAAATAATATTAGCACCTAAAAATACACATGCACATGTATGCCTAGAAAGCTTAGAATTTACAGTACACACAACAAGCAAATATACCTCAAAAATTCACTTCTGAATCTGGGCAAACAACATAAAGGAATCATATTATTACCTTTGGGATTAGGGAAGCCGAGCGAAACTGTAAACATAATGTATATCTAGAAAGCTTTTTTACAGGAACTTGACAAAGCACTTCTGAACAAGGCTGCTTTATCTACACTCAGACATCATCAAAACTATATTACTTGCATTTCTTGAACATGTCTGCATAGCGATAGAACTACAACAGGCGGCATCACGCACAGATCTACTGATCATGAAGATACACTTCAACTTCTGTTGCAATGACAACTTGAAGGAAACTATATTACTCTATTTTGTTTTCAGAGATCATGCCACATATAAAGATTTTAACCAAGGAAATTTCATAATTCTGGTCATCAAAAACCTCAAAAAATACATGCAAACAAACTGCAGATACAAAACCACATGTAACTATTGAATCTTTTAGAGCCCAGTTATCTGCAAAAGAAAAATTTATCCTCTCTGCCAAGCTTAGTGAATCTCGGTTCAACAACACAAATGTAGTCTTGACCTACTGGGATCACAATCATACAATTGCAGTAGCAATCTAAGAAAATTATATTAGGCATACATGGCAAACTTGACAAACTCCAGCCTCCTTAATCAGTTTGCACCAAAAACACCAGAACAATCTCAGGAAAATAAATTCAGCATAGATGTCAACCAAACACACAAAATCCACCAGAACAAAGAATGCAAAACTTTATTAAGTATTAACACCTCATGCACAGCAACACATACCCTTCTTCTCGCGATGATTTGGTGCCAAGATACCTTCTCGGTGTTGGGGTTCGACCTTGCCTGTGGTGGAGAAGGGGTTCAAAGTCAACTTGCGTTTTATGTCAAAAGTAAGACTGAATAAATTAATTGGGGATATGAAGAACACAAATAGCATTGAAAATAATAATAATGATGGGCGTACGACCCTTTGGTTCAGGTAGGGATGTGTCGATCTTAGGTTGTGTATCCTCTGAATTTGATTTCAAACAACTGCGGGCATCAACCTACTGTTGTGAACAAAAAATTTCAAACAAGAAGAGCACTCAAATATTCAGTTTGGAAGGCTCATCTGTACATATTAATTCCCCTCCATATAGAAAGCGAATGGACAAATATCAGAGAGTTAACTGTCTTTTAGCAATACCTTCTCAACAATAATGATATGAAGTTCTAGCACTGAACAATCCATGTCCAAATCAAAGAAATAATAGCAACACAAATAACAATTTCTCTATCCTAGTATCAATTCTCCACTATCCAATCCATGTCCAGATCAAAACAATCAGCAACACAAATAACAGTTTATTTATCCCCAATATCAATCACCAAAAAGTTGTAGGAATTATTAAAAGAAAGGGAGTGAGACAGAGAGAGAGAGAGGGCACAGAGGAGAGAGGGGGAGTACCTGTGTGTGAAGGGGAGATTGGCGCTGCCAGGGCCGGGCGCCGCGCACGGGAGGTCAGCGGCGAGGCTCCTGCAACGAACGCCCCCATGGCCCGAGGCCCTGCGTCACGAGCGGAGGAGGCGGCGGGGATATTCCTCCCTAGACGCCCCCACACTCTCCTCCTCCTCCTCCCACGTCTCATCCACCCCTCCTCGTCCCGGATCCCGCCGAATCCGAGGCTTGTGGGCGCGGAGGCGAGCTTCTCCGGCGGCGGCGACGGCAGGAGAGGAGGCGGGGGTCGCGGGGGAGACGCGCGGGCCGGAGCTGGCCGTAACCGGCCGGCGCGATGGGGAGAGAGAGGGGTTAGCGAGAGAGAGAGAGGAGGGCGACGAGGAGGGGGAGGCGAGTGGGATGGGAGGCGGCGGCTAGGTTTTCTCCACGGGGGAGGCTGCCTTTTATATGCTGCGCGTGAAATGACTAAAATACCCTGACGGGGCATGGAATTTACAGGCGGTGGCACGAGTACTGTTCATGGCGATTTAAAGGCGACGTGGCCACCTTCGTTGTGACTACCACTTCTTCAGGGTTTATATGTTCAACTAGATGACCCGGTGCGCCAAATGGCGCAGAGACCCATTTGAAACCATGTTCGTGTTGAGAAATGTTTGCCTTTTTTAAGTAATTTTTGATCAAGGATAGAGAACATGTCAAACCCAAAGTGTTTTGAACGTGTATTTGGACAATGTGCCATTTGGCATCAAGGGTAATGATTCTAAACCTTTTGTAACAGAAACGTTTGCATTTGTTAGTAACTGCGAGTTTTAGCACTGAGGGTAATAATTCTAAACCTTTTATATGAAAAATTAAGGAATACCTATGTTCAAACTATATACCATGTGAAGCTAATTCAAACTGTGCAAGTATAAATATTTAGAGACCAATCATAAAATTGCCGGTTCCACTCTACTGCAACGCGAGGGCCGGCTTGCTGCACCTTCCCCACATAATTGGCCAGAAGGTATTTAAAATTTTTGAATTGTCTACATTAGTATTTCTTAGACGCCATATAGGAGATGAGAGAACAGTAAAAAAATGTTAAATGAAAACTATGTGTACCTTAGCTATCTAAGGCTTATGAAAACTGCAATCTTGAAAGAGGAAAACAACATTAGAAATCTTAATGTTCCTGGTCCTGAATAGTGTATTCGTCTAAATATGTAGTTGATCACCCGGTGCAGAGTAAAAAACTTCTCATGATATACCACTGGGAACCTAAAAGCCAGTGATCACACATACAAACATTCCAAGGGAAAATGCGTAAACTCACAACTCAAACAAATTACTAACAGGACAATGTATGATTTTGCAGCTTAGAATCTACATAAAACAGAACAGTGCAGGTAACCTCTATCTAAATCTCACTACTAACTTTATTCAAACATTTATTCCTAGATCATCCGTACTCCTTCTATGTACAAATCATGCAATATCTCTGTCTAAATCAATGCCAATGCATGCACATGCACAAGTCTGAACTAAACAACATATATGATATAGCATAATTATATGATCTAAAATAGATGCATGATCAGGGGAGGAAGATGGTGAAGCCAAAGATGAGCAACTGAGATTGGATAAACGACGACCGGCGAGCAGCAGCCCATAGTGATGGCCGGCTCCATTCGACCATGACGCGAACAACGCCGGAGCTCCGGCCTAGCTGCTCCTTCCCCATGCCCGTCCTACTCATCCCCCGTGCTTCTCCACACCAAGCATGAAGACCACACCAGCCAGGCTCTCTTATGGCGATGACCTGCGCCCAATCCAGAATCATGATATGTGGCGGCGCCGGATCGAGAACACGGGGAGACGCTGTCCTGTGGGGAAGAGAAAGAGGATAACATGGTATAAAATAAAGTAGTCATTTTTCATGTAGTGAAACTTTAGTTTTGGGCAAGATGATCAAAAATAATAATATAACTAATGCAACAGGAGAACCACATATGGAGGCACTCAAGTGGACAGACACAACAGTTCAAACAAACCCAAAAATATCTCATTGTTCACCTTAAACCTTCGGAGGTTTAAACTGCTAGTTGAACTGAAAGGCACCGTTGCTCGGTGACAAAAAAATCAGTACGCTCTGCAGTAATTTGATATGATAAAAACCAGTTGGATAAAGACCAAATAAAGTTATTACCTAGCGAAGTTAGGGCTGCCATAAAAATCTGAACAGTTCCATAAGTTGTCTCTTGATATTATATGATTCATAAAGGAACATGACACATGATTGTGCAAAAATGACTATTGATTCAGTGCCACACTACAGGAAAGGGGATATCGGTAGTCATTAGAATACACAGACTGATAGAAATTATGCACCTGATATTACTTACTACTTCTCTCATCTAGCTGCAGCTGGTTTAGCAAAGAGAACCCAATACCCAAAATCATGAAATGGATGTTCTCTTGGTTAGTATACAAGACTGCTAATTATCTCTGTTGCCTCACCACAGAGCATCCAAGCAAAGGGCCATGGAGCACCTCACAACAAAAGGAACCTGAAACCTACAAACAGAGCAATGATTTTTCTTGTAACATGAACCACCAAATTAACTACACTCGGCTGCACAGCATGCGATCGCCACCATAGAAAGGCTACCCTACTACTTAACTCTCTCCACAAACTACAAAAAAGCAAGAAAATCAACCCAAACAACATTGTAGGAACGATATAGACAAGACAAAAGAATCTCAACTTGTTCGCTCTTTTTTAGTTGAATAACTCCTTCCAGAGTAAATGGTCAAGCTGGCCGCAAGAAAGAAACACACAAAAAACCCGAGAATAGTGCACCAACAAGAAGGGAAAAAATCTACATATGGACAAACTGACAGGGTTTGTGCTTCAGGAACCGAAAGATTTGGGGAGACAGAGAAGCATACCTAATAGAACTTCACAAGCATGTCAACCCCTTGTTTAATTATTCTCCAATTTCAGCCCTAGCATTGAAGGAAGCCCAACCCTCCCATGAACAGACTTTAGAGTGAAGCTCATTGATGATGGCACTGTTAGCAGTCAGAAACTGTATAAGCGAGGCTATTCCGCCTTCTTGGCCCTCTCAAATGGTCTAAAAACCCGAGAATAGTGCACCAACAAGAAGGAAAAAAATCTACGTATGGACAAACTGACAGGGTTTGTGCTTCAGGAACCGAAAGATTTCGGGAGAGAGAGAAGCATACCTAATAGAACTTCACAAGCATGTCAACCCCTTGTTTATTCTCCAATTTCATCCCTAGCATTGAAGGAAGCCCAACCCTCCCATGAACAGACTTTAGAGTGAAGCTCATTGATGATGGCACTGTTAGCAGTCAGAAACTGTATAAGCGAGGCTATTCCGCCTTCTTGGCCCTCTTAAATAGCTTGTACATACCTGTTTTAGAGTCAAGAGAAAAAATGATATCAAGTGAGCATATCTAAAATCCATCATAATACATATAAAGAATGTGTTACATCTGAAATAAAATGGAACATGCAAATTAGATAGTTACTTATAAGTGAAATACATAATTATTGGTCATCAACAAACAGTCAAGCACATAATTATTAATTGGTAATTATTAATAATATTTAACGATCACCTAGGATACTGGCTCTTCCCGAGAACAAAGAAATTTTTACCTTGACACTAAAGTGACCTAATTCAAATTCATTTCAGAGGGGAAAAGCTATAGTGGAAGCAACAATCCTATAGAGAAATAACATCAAGAAATGGTGCTACTGAATTAGGGTAGAAAAGATAAAAATATAAATAACAAAAAAGCGATATCAGATATATTTTATGTGCCCTGCACAAGGTATGTACTAATTAATTAAAGCATGGTATTTCTCAATCTCATGTCAGGTACCAAATATTAGTCCTACAACGTGAAGCTGCAAAGCTGAGACGCAAGAACATATTCCTGAATCTAATCAGCATGCCTTGCTGTTGGAAGAAATTTATATCCTGATTGCTCACATTCACACATCCATCATCGAATCCTGTAGAGCCTACCGAGTACATATTAAGATGCAGTTAGAAGCAAACTAATAAAAGTACATCCAGACAAGAAATTGATGATATATCTTGTAACAAAAGCAAAAAAAGTACAGCCGATTTCAAGCCACGTGTAAACATGAGGTTGTGCTACATACACATGGATATAATCATCACATAAACAGTCAGAACAAGAACATATCTGTAGCAATAAAATGGCAACTAACATGACTTTGTGCCACCTATAATAAAGCTGAGTAAAAGTTCCAACCATTAGCTAGTTGCATAATCTATAAGAGTTTGGAGTACATATGACGATTCAAAGAGATACGGTAACTCTGTAATAACAACATGCCGGCGAAAGCTGAACCCAACAAGAACAATCCCTGAAAAGCTAAAACTATTGTGCATCTCTACTTTTCTGTGTGAGTATCTCGTTCTGTAACTCAAGATGTTCAGCACAAACTACCTTTGTTGGCACCTTAGGCTTCAAATTTACCTACAAAAAGGTTATAGTAGCAGCATAAGTTCGTAGCAAAACTTGGTAATCATTCTAATGCCAAATGAAGCAGCTACTGCTTGAACCATTTGGTCAAGTGCATGGGTTCTCAAATACACTTTAAGCTGAAAGAGTAGGCATAGTTAGTCAAATTCATCTAAAAAGAAAAATATGCAGATAGATATATCATTCTTCATTTGGTCAATAGACACCTTGGTTCCACAACATATATAGCAAGACAACTTCACATAAATAACCTAACCTACCTACTTGTGATGTGTTTAGAGCAGTGCAAGAATGGCTCTTTCCCTTGCAACGAACAAATTTTAGGAACATGGAACAACAAAAAGGATGAAAAGTGTTTATCCTAGAAAATTGTGATATACAAAGATGATAACTTTACCTCGTCACCACATGAGAGAACATCAAGAACAGCATGTGTAGTGCATTGCTTAGCCCCATTGGTCGCTAGCACATGATCTGGGCTATAGGTTAGACCATTATCCTCTGCATATCGATAACCGAGCGACAAGGAAGTCAATTAGACTACTTATTCAATATGGATATTCTGAAAATAAGAAATGCATCCGTGTGCACGTACCCTGAAGCTTGTTGCAGATAGCCTTCCTGAGCTCCATACACCCGGCATTAGCGATGTAGCTTGTCCAATTTGCTACACCTACAGCACACGTGCCTACAGAAAGTAAGAAAATTACTATAAGTCTGAATGATACAAAGGAATGCCTGAAGCTAAACTGACAGATTGCCAGGGAAATCCGAAGAATTTTCTTGCTACAACTACAGCACACGTGCATGGGATACAAAGAGAAGCCTGCACATTTTTCTTTGTCGCTCAGTACAGCTAAACTGACTGGCAATTTGACTGTTTAGAAGGAAAAAATGAGATTGAGTCGAGAGAAAGAGAGAGGGGCGGCGATGCGCATCACAAATCCTCTCCTCGTCCCTACAGAAACCCCAAAGCACCCCCTGCAGGCGGAAGGATTGGATTCACATAACACGCAAAATCTGGTGGTTGAGGAGCTCACCAAGATCCGGGAAAATCCATGGGAGGGACAGGGAAAAAGAAAGATCAAACGAATTCGATCTCACCTTCTCTTCTTGCTTGGCGTCGGCGGGGACCAAGGAAACGGCGAGCTGCTGCTTCCTACCGGCATCCTCTAGGCGACGGCGACGGCGGCACGGATGGCTCGAAGGCAAGGACGACGGTGACGGCACTGCGGACTGCTCTACAACGGGAGAGGAGTTTAACCTGCCGCAGCATCCTCCTCTAGGCACCTCATACACCGCGACGTGGAGCCGCCCCTCCGGCCACCGCGGCCACGAAACGCCACGCCGCCCTCGTCTTGCCTCCCCAGCTTCTTCAGCAACACCCACTCTCTCGCTCGCCTCCACCCCCATGTCCCGTCCTGGCAATAGGCACGATGCTTCTCTCCTGCATGCTCCCAAGATCGAGATCGAGTGACGGCACCAGACACGGACAAGAGATGGGGAAGGCAGCCCATCTGAAACCACGGAGTGGATCGAGCCGCCGCTAACCGCCAACCTAAGCGATGGGAAGGCGGGGAGGAGGAAGAGGCGAGGCGGTGGAGGAGTAGCAGGCGGCAGCGGGGCTCCTAGGGCGCAGAAGGAGGAGGAGGAGGTGGTGGGAGGGAGCGGCGGCGGGCGAGGGAGGGAGGAGCGAGGGGCGCAGGGCTATGGATTGGGGCTAGGGTTCGATGTCGTTTTCTACCTCGTGCGGTGCGATGTGTTTTTCTGCTCGCCTGGTGCGCTGCACCCCCCACGCGCGGCGCGGCGCGGTGGTCTTTTTTCCCTCGTGTGGTACCGTGCGCTAGAGGCATTGGTTGTGCCTAGCACTTCTTGAGGCTTTATATGTTAGATTTTAATAGACCTACAATTCACATTTCAAACAACCTTTTTCTCCTTTTTCCTCTGCGATTGTTGGTGCTCAGTTTTCTTTATGTTGATGCTGCTTTGCACTGCGAAATCAAAGTTTGTATTGTCGATATGAACAAAAGAGTTCTAATTCTAGCACTTCACATGTACAATGAACAGATACAAAAGATGAAACTAAAGGGCAGCAATCAGTTCACATCAAAAGTGAAATCTATGACTCAATCCAAGGGGAAATTGACAAGATCTGAAATCGAAGACATTGGACAAACTGTGGACAGCCTGCATAAGATCTGTGACATTGTTCACGCTGCTCTCTTGCTTGAGAAAAATGATAAACTGCTTGCAGCAATTCAAAACACAAGCACAAACATAGGCGGGACAGTACAATTCTTCACTGAATCCAAGTTGTTCCCGAGGAAGGAGAAGGCTGATATTCTAAAACTAATTAGTACAAGTGCATCCAGTGATCAAGAGCTTCTGGTTCTTCCAATAGTTGGTCATGGAGGTGTTGGGAAGACCACACTTGCTCGACTAGTGTACCATGACCCGCAAGTGGAAGCTGACTTCCACGTCAAGATCTGGGTGCATGTATCTGCTAACTTTGATGAAATCAAGCTCGCACAAGGGATTCTGGAAGAAATAGCACCTGCCTCGGAGTACGCACACATCAAACATCTCGATGGGCTTCAACTTGTGATCAACACGTACTTGCACAAGAAAAGATATCTGCTTGTTTTGGATGACATCTGGGAAGAGAGCGAGGCTCGCTGGGACAAGCTGTTGGCTCCACTTAAATGTGCAGATTCCAAGGGTAATGTGATTTTGATGACAACACGGAAGTTATATGTTGCCAACGTAAAAAGCAAAGTGGAGGGACATATCAACTTAGGTGGTATGGATGATGAAACATTTTGGCCCTTCTTCAAAAGATGCATATTTCGTGATGAGAATTATCAAGGAGAGAATAAGCTTCAAGGAATTGGGAAAGAGATAGCCATCAAGCTGAAAGGAAATCCTTTAGCGGCCAAAAGTGTAGCCACACTCTTGAGGAGAAACCTTACGGAACCTTACTGGAACCGTATTTTAAAAAGTGATGAATGGAAGTTATCAAATACAGTGGATGATATCATACCAGCACTAAAGCTCAGTTACAATCACCTCCCCTATCACCTTCAGCAGCTATTCTCATATTGTGCTATGTTTCCAAAAGGTTACAGATTTGAGAAGGAACAGTTGATACGTATGTGGGTTGCTCTTGGTTTTGTCATGGACGAGAGAAAGAAATTAGAAGATGCCGGAAGTGACAGCTTTGATGATTTGGTAGACCGGAGCTTCTTTCAGAAAGATGAACAGCACTTCATTGTGCATGATTTAATGCATGATGTAGCCCAAGAAGTTTCAGTGCATGAATGCCTTCTTGTTGATGGCTCAGATTCTCCAAAGGTCTTCCCAACCATTCGTCATGTGGGCATCTGGACTGAGTCAGTCTACAAGGATGAAATTATAGGACAACATAAAACCTTTGAAAAAAAGTTGGATGAAATTGAGAATAAAGGTATTCTGAAAACTTTGGAGAGTTTAATGCTTGTAGGTATATATGATGAAAAAATCTCTGAAAAGTTTGTAGGGGCTTTGGAGAAATTAAGTTATGTTCAGATACTTAAGTTATCAGCAATGCCCTTCAATGTTGACAGTTTGCTATCCAGTGTCGAAAAGTTCATCCATCTTCGCTATTTAGAACTGAGGTACAGTTCTGACCAGCATAAACCTTTGCCTGAGGCTATATGTAAGCTCTACCACCTAATAGTATTGGACATCACACATTGGAGTGGTCTAAGTGATTTGCCTAAGTTGTTAGACCTTTCAACCTGAGCATTGATAGTTGTGGATGACACTAGGAGAGTTGGGACAATTTTCGTTGGTTTATTTCTCACACAATGCCATACCAACCTGAGGGGTTGGGGATACATATTTATAGGCTGCTAGCCAGCCAAGACATATGCTAAGATGCTGCTAAGATGCCAGTCTAAGATGCTAACTGACAGTCCTTGATGGTCAAGAACAGAACTCTATCCTAACAGCCAGTCCTTGATGGTCCAGGACTTTATCCTCCTAACTGCCACAAGGACCATGTGCTGCAGCCCCACAAGGACCCTAGTACACAGACTTATCCATCATTCTCCCCCTAAGTCTTGTATGTCGTCTTGTGGGAGAGTTGAATCATCCCAATCCTGGAGCAAAGTTCGAGGAACTTGACCCTCCCAAGGGGCTTGGTGAGCAGGTCTGCGAGCTGATCCTTGGTGTTGATGTAGCTCGCCTCGATGCTCCCTTCTTCCACACAGCTGCGGATGAAGTGATACCTCAGTCGGATGTGCTTGCTCCGTTCGTGGAACACGGGGTTCTTTGCCAGGGCCAGGGCGGACTTGCTGTCCACCAGGAGCTGCACCGTTCTGGTGTCTTGAACGAGAAGATCACCAAGCAGTCGAGCAAGCCAGAGCGCCTGAGTACAGGCGGTGGAGGCCGCTATGTACTCAGCCTCACAGCTGGACAGGGCCACCACCTGCTGCTTGACTGATTGCCAGCTCACGAGACACTTGCCGAGGAAGAGGAGGATCCCGCTCGTGCTCTTGCTGGTGTCGATGTCGCCGGCGTGGTCGCTGTCGCTGTACCCGACGAAGTGTGCCGCCCCAGGGCACCTAGGGTAATGGAGGTCGTGGTCGAGGGTCCCTGCTATGTAGCGGACGATCCTCTTCACTGCCTGCTGGTGTTCCGACGTTGGTCGCTCCATGAACCGACTGACATAGCCGACGGAGAATGCCAAGTCCGGCCGTGTGTGAGTGAGGTAGCGAAGACTCCCCACAAGGCGTCGGTACTGCGTAGCATCCACTTCCTCCGTCGTGCTGTCGCGACTTAGTTTCAGCCTCTCCTCCATCGGAGTGAGAGCTGGATGGCAGTCGGTGAGCCCAGCTAGCTCAACGATGCGCTTGGCGTAGGCGGACTGTCGAAGCGCGATCCCGGAGTGGTCCTGGTGCACCTCAATCCCTAGATAGAAGGAGAGGAGCCCCAGGTCACTCATCTGGAACGTGGCCTTCATGTCTTCCTTGAACGCCGCCACCTCTGCATCTTTGGTGCCGGTGATCACCAGGTCGTCAACGTAGACGCCCACCAGCAGGGCATTTCCTCCACTCCCCCGTCGGTAGACGGCAGCCTCATGCGGGCTCTGCTCGAAACCCATCTTCTTCAGCGTGGAGTCCAGCTTGGCGTTCCACGCCCTGGGTGCCTGCCGCAGGCCATAGAGAGCCTTGCGCAGGCGGAGCACCTTGCCCTCCTGGCCGGGAATCGTAAACCCCGGTGGCTGATGCACGTAGACTTCCTCCTTCAAGTCGCCGTTGAGGAATGCCGACTTAACGTCCATGTGGTGAACACGCCAGCCCTCCTGGGCAGCCAGCGCAAGGAGAAGTCGCACGGACTCCATCCGTGCCACGGGAGCGAAAGCGTCGTCGAAGTCGACTCCTTCCTGCTGCAAGAAGCCTCGGGCCACCAAACGAGCCTTGTGCTTGATGATGGCGCCGGCTCCATCCCTCTTCAGCTTGAACACCCACTTAAGGGTGATTGCGCGGTGACCTCGAGGGAGATCAGCAAGCTCCCAGGTGCGGTTTTGCTCGACCGCATCCATCTCCAACTTCATCGCGGCGCGCCATGCCGCGTCTCTCTCGGCCTCTGCAAAGGACCGTGGTTCGCCGTCTTCACACACGAGCTGTAGCTGTGCCTCCAGGTCACGTGGCACCAGTCCTGGCACCGGCTGGTCGCCGAGCACATTATCCATCGTACGGTACCGCAGCGGTTCGCCTCCATACCATGCGTCGACCCGCTCCTCGTCGTGAGTGAGCGGGGAAGCGAACTTCATCGGGTTGTGCTCTGCGTGAGCTGGTGCTGATGAAGACGAGCCCGGAGTGGCGACCGCCGGGGCTGGAGTATGCGGCGTCGCCGGTTGTGGTGTCGTCGGTGTAGCAGGCGCCGGAGTCGATGTAGTTTTGGGGGCCGGGGTAGACGTGCCCGGTGAAGAGGAGCTGCTTGCTCCCCCAGCTTCCTTGAAGTGAGCGTACTCGACAATGAAGTCGTCATACGTCGGCGTCGAGCCGTCGTCCACCGCCTTGTCCCATTGCCACCCTCGCCCTTCGTTGAACACGACGTCTCGCGCTGTGCGCACACGTTGTGTCTTTGGGTCGAGGATGCGGTAGGCCTTTGAGCCCTCCGCGTAGCCGATGAAGACTCCCGGAGTGCTCCTGTCGTCGAGCTTGCCGATGTGGCCGAGCTCCTTGGCGAACGCAAGGCAGCCAAAGACCCGCAAATGGGAGACCGCCGGCTTCCGCCCATGCCAGGCCTCGTACGGAGTTCTGCCGTTGAGTGCCTTAGTAGGAGAGCGGTTGAGGATGTAGACGGCCGTTAGCACCGCCTCTCCCCAGAAGACAGCCGGCATCCCTCTCTGCTTGAGGAGAGCCCGAGCCATCCCCACAACCGTCTGGTTGCGCCGCTCGACGACGCCGTTTTGCTGCGGGATGTACGGCGCGGAGTAGTGGCGCTGGATGCCCTCATCGGCGCAGTACGACGCGAATTCAGCCGCCGTGAACTCGCCGCCGTTGTCAGTGCGCAACACGCGCAATTTGCGGCCGCTCTCCGCCTCCACACCAATCTGCGCGCGCCTGATGGCGTCCGCCGCTTCTCCCTTACTGCCGAGGATCATCACCCACATGTAGCGGGAGAGATCGTCGACGAGCAGCAGGAAGTAGCGTCGACCTCCTGGTGTGGCTGGCGTCACCGGGCCGCACAGGTCTCCGTGCACGAGCTCCAGCTTCTCCTTAGCCCGAAAACTCGCCTGTTGGGGAAAGGGGAGTCGTCTCTGCTTTGTCAGTACGCAGATGTCGCAGAACTGCTCCACATGGTCGAGGCATGGCAGGCCTCGCACCATCTCCTTGGCACTTAGACGCTTCAGGGCCTCAAAGTGAAGGTGCCCAAAGCGCTCATGCCACTGCCACGCCTCGTCGTCTCGACGGACAGCGAGACAGACCGGTTGTGCCACCTGCACATCAAGGACGTAGAGTCGATTTTCACCTCTGGGCACCTTGGCGAGAAGGCGACGCTGGCGATCCCAGATGCGTAGGACCCCATGCTCAATCAGCACGCGTGAGCCGTTCTCATCCAGCTGTCCCAAGCTGATGATGGAATTCCTTAGCGCGGGGATGTAGTAGACACCGGTGAGCAGCCGGTGCTCTCCCATCTTGGTGGTGAAGATGACGGAGCCGACGCCCTTTATCTCCACAGCGGAGGCATCCCCGAACTTGACGGAGCCTCGCGCATCGGAGTCGAGCTCGGCGAAGAATTCCCTTCGACCGGTCATGTGGTGGGTGGCGCCGGTGTCGAGGCACCACCCCGTAGCCTTGTCCTTCTCGGAGCCATCGCCTAGAAGAGCGTGTGCTTTTGGCTCATCGAGGTGGATGAAAGCCTTTGCGACTGGAGTCGCCGAGGGTAGCTCAATGCTTGCATGTGCCATGAACAGAGCCGTCTCCTCCTCCTTCGCCTGTGCGACGTGAGCCTGGCCTTGTCGTGGTTGCCGACACTCATTGGCCCAATGGCCAAACCGGCCACAGTTGTGGCAACTGTTGTCTTGTGCCGGCCTGGGCTTGCCAGCGGCGCCGTCCTTGGCGCCTCCGCGGGCGTCACCTTCGGCACGTCCTTGTGCCCTGCCCGGGGGGCCTCTTCGCGCCTTACGCTGCTTGCCACGCTTGCGGCCGCCCGTCGAGGAGGAAGGCTCCCCCTTCTTCTTGTCACCAAGGCTGGGATCCCACTGCTCCCGAGTTAGGAGCAGCTTCCCGCCGGTGGTGACAGGCCCCGAGGGGGGCTGTGGCTCGTCGGTGTCGACGACCTTGAGTCGACCTATCGCCTCCTCGATCGTCATCGTGGAGAGGTCCAGCAACGACTCGATCGAGCGAGCCATCTGCTTGTACTTCTCGGGAATGCACCGAAAAAGCTTCTCGACAGCTCTCTCCTCGGTGTAGGTGGCATCGCCAAACTTCACCATCTTCTGCAGCAGAGTGTTGAGACGGAGAGCAAAGTCATCAACGTCCTCACCTGGCTTGAAGCCCAGGTTCTCCCACTCCTTACGAAGTGCCTGTAGGGTGGACTTGCGAGCACGGTCGCTGCCGATGCGTGCTGCGGCGATGGCGTCCCAAGCCTCCTTGGCAGTCCGCTTGTTGGAAAGCGAGAACTGCATCTCGGGCGGGACTGCGGCGATGAGGGCGTCCAGCGCCCGTCGATCCTCTAGGTGGTCGACGTTGCTGTCCTGGACTGCCTCCCACATGCGCCGCACCTGGAGCCTAACCTTCATGATCCCGGCCCACTCGACGTAGTTGGTTTTAGTGAGGGTAGGCCACCCAACACTGGAACCAACATCCCTGACCACAGTCCGGACCTCGTAGAGGCCGCGGTCCTGGTCGTTGCAGCCGCCGTCGCGGTGCGCGCCTCCACCTGGAGCGCGGGCGTGCTCGGCTGCCCACTGCGCCGTCCGCTCCTGCGCCACTCTGGCGCGATCTGCGTCGGCGCCGTCGTCCGCAGGCGCGGAGCTGCTGGAGCTGCCGGGGCTGCCGCGGAGTGCCTTGGCATCCGCCGTAGCCTCACGGGCTGCTTCTGCTGCTGCTGCTGCTTCTACCTCCGCCCTGGCTGCTTCTACCTCCGCTCTGGCTGCTGCCAGCTCCGCTGCAGCCAGCCTCGACACTCTTGCCGCCGCAGCAGCCGCTGCTACAGCCGCTCGCTCACGCTCCTCTGCCACGGCGCGCTCGGCCTCTTGCCGGCGCCGCATGCTCGAGGTAGCCGTGTGCTGAGAGCGACCTGCAGACATGGCTCGCTGCAGGGGGGCTGTTGCGTGAAGAGGAGGCTGATGAAGACGAGTTGCTGCTCGACAGTCCGGAGGGAGGAAGGTAACCAGAGGCAGACGGAGCAGCTGCTGCTACCGACTTGGGCTGCTCACAGGAAATGCTCAGGGTGCAGGTTAACCTGGCTCTGATACCACTTGTTAGACCTTTCAACCTGAGCATTGATAGTTGTGGATGACACTAGGAGAGTTGGGACAATTTTCGTTGGTTTATTTCTCACACAATGCCATACCAACCTGAGGGGTTGGGGATACATATTTATAGGCTGCTAGCCAGCCAAGGCATATGCTAAGATGCTGCTAAGATGCCAGTCTAAGATGCTAACTGACAGTCCTTGATGGTCAAGAACAGAACTCTATCCTAACAGCCAGTCCTTGATGGTCCAGGACTTTATCCTCCTAACTGCCACAAGGACCATGTGCTGCAGCCCCACAAGGACCCTAGTACACAGACTTATCCATCATAAGTCTATCAGTTATCTCTTGAACCTACAATATCTGCTTGTTCCGGGGTCAGGATCATTGCACTCAAAGATACCAAGAGTTGGACAACTTAAGTTTCTACAAGAGCTGCATGAGTTTCAGGCTCAAAAAGGGAGTGACTTTAATATTTCGCAGCTGGAACACTTAGAGGACATCAAAGGGTCGCTTAGTATCCTTGGTCTTGAGAATGTCAAAGATAAGGCAGAGGCCAGTAGTGCAATGATTAAAGATAAGGAATATCTGAGGACACTGTCACTCTCATGGGGAGAAAATAGTGATGTTCAGAAAGAAGTGATCGAGGGTCTTCAACCACATGGTGACCTTGCACATCTTCTTGTCATAAACTATGCCGGTGCTACTCCAACATGGTTGGGAGGAAATTTCTCACTCGGCAATTTGGAAAGCCTCCAACTCCAAAACTGTACGGCAATGAAGACCCTGCCACCATTTGAGGAGCTGCCATATCTGAAGAAACTATCCTTGATTGGTATGTCCTCCCTGAAGGATGTTAAGATTGACTTCAATTGTTCTGAGGAAGACGAGCTTGAGCTAAGTGAAGTTGAAATAATGACGTGTTCAGCTTTAATAACCATAAGGCTCCACTCATGCAAGGCATTGACCAACTTAACCATCAAAGATTGTGGGGCACTATCCTGCTTGAAAGGTTTGTCATCCTCTGGTCAGGTGGAGTATAATATCAAAGGATGCCCTCAACTTCAAGCTGATACCATCTCCAGTTGATATGTTTGTTGGCAAACAACTCCGAAGGAAATCTGTAAGCATACGGCATACCTTCCCTATTCCACCTGCTGGCAAAACAAAATTTATTAACATATGTATAAGACATAGTCCAATGTTCATTTATTTCCCTACTTCTTACAAGGCTAAATGTGCTTTGCATTAGTGCAAGACTCAGCAATATGGCTCCAATATTTTTCTGCACTTATATCAGTCCTGATTATTTAGTTGATATTTTTTATTGCAAAACATATTTCCTTCAGTTTAGTATAAAGGTCCCTTTGGGAGTAAGTTCCCTTCGAATTAATTCACTTAGGAGCAAGCAATTTTCAGAACTGCGCGCAATTGCTCCATTCAGTTTGGAGATCTTATGCGGCAGAGGAGACATGGTACGAATGATGAGTGGGAACAATGTTTCAGTTTCAGTGTAAAGTATCAAGTTGTGCATTGCAGGATTTTGAACAAATGTGTGCAGATAATCAACCGATTCAATGTCTAAAAAACTCCCTACTGTTTTTCATCGTTTTAATTTGCAAGTATTTTAAGGAATCTCAGTTAAATTAGATGGCATGAATATATACTGATAGTTCTTAGCTCCCGATGTTATCTACCCATATCAATTTAAGGAACTCAGGTACGGTTTTCTTTTTTCTCTCCCTTTAGTGATCTCAGGGTGTGTTTTCAGGATAAGGAAACTGGGAGAAAATCTGGGGTGAGAAGAAGACTTCATTATGGATTCAGAAGCAATCTCAAGTTACCGGTGGTGTGGTTTTCGTTGTTGTTGTTGTTGTTGTTGTTCTTCACAAGATTGAGCGTGGGAAAACTTGTGTCCGGTGCATGAACACAAGAAACCATTTCTGCAGTCCAAATAAGTAGAGTTCGTGCGCCATGTACCTGAATTATTCAATGGCTTTCACATGTGAATGCTTCGCTACGCTTATGTATTGTCGCTTGAACCACCGGCCTCTGCATTCTTCCGAACAATACTTGGAAAAAAACTGAGCTATCAAACGGGGCATAGTTCAGAATTTACCATTTTAGGCAGGGGTCCTCCCAGCGAGAGGGATCTGGGGGAGCGAGGGGGGCAAGGCGGGTCGGAACTCACCGGCGTGTCGGTGTGGTTCGGCCAAGCGAGGTCGCCGCCGCCGTCGCCGGAGGGCGAGGTGGAGAGTGGCAGGTCCCTCTCTGAATCCGACCCGACCCGCCGCTTCAGGCGGCAACTCGGAGACTGGCGGGGAGGAGTCGGACGAGAAGAGACGAGCGGATTCGATTCCGGCGTGCAACCGGAACAGTGTTGCGGCAGCGGCGGCGCTCGAGCTGGAAAGGATGGGGACACGACGGCGACGGCCCGCTTGGCGGCGCGGGCCGCGTGGGCTTGTGGTATGGCAGCAAACAGAGAGCTTGTGCGGCCGGCGAGATGAAAGAAGCGACGAGATTCAGGGGAATCTTTTCTGTACCGGCCCGTTGTGTATCTTACGGTTAGCATCATCCAAATCGTATGGCTGCGAGCGGACCGGCCCAAATTTGGGCCGGTCCGCCGGCGCCTATCACCCGCCTGTAAACATACGCTAAAAAAGAAGTCATAAAAATGCCGAATTCTAAAAAATAAACTTTGAACTAGATATATAATAATAATAATCAGATTGCTTAATGGGGGTTGTATATACGACCTAAAAAATTCCATACTGCTATGAGAAATACTCTATATATGAAATGGGATTTTTTTTAACAGTGTACTCCCTTCAAAACATCGTTTTGATAATTTAACCACTACTCCCTCCGTCCGAAAATACTTGCCATCAAAATGGATAAAAAGAGATATATCTAGAACTAAAATACATCTAGATACGTCCCCTTTTATCCATTTTGATGACAACTATTTCCGGACGGAGGGAGTATTTATTAATCAAGTTATAAAATTAAAAAAATAAGAGATTATGGGCGTTCCTACAGATACAAATACAATTTTTACACACCGAATACAAACACTTAAACTATACTGAGAGCGAAAGTTTTAGATGTTTTACCGAAAGTGCCCTTCTCAGCTCGACCTCACATGAGCTTGAGTGAACAGTAAAATTCCAAAGAAGTTGAAAACAAAATTTAAAAAAAATTAGCGACAAACTTTGACAAATGTTTTCAATGCTTGCCAAATTTCATCATGAAATGGCATTCGTGGAAGTCAAGCATTTAAAACATTTATCAAAAACTGCCATATCTTTTCTTCAGATCTTTTTATTTCTGTTTTTTCTAGATTTTATTGGTCACTCGAGCTCAAGCTCATTAATCTGCTTCCATGTTTTACTAGAATTATGTCCAAAACATCAGCCTTTTTACTACATGGGTATATGTAAAGGGCAAAATCATAGGTGGCATTTTTGGAAGTGAAAAAACGGAACTCTAATTGAACATATTTTAAAGAAGAACAAGTGATCGAGTTTTATTTAGGAGTAACCATTTAAGAGACAAAAATAACATATGTATAATGACACATTAGAGGAAATGTTAAGATCAACAAATTTTGTATCTGGCAAAAAATTAAACCAACAATTGCACTAGAAACGAAGAATGGTTGTACCATGATTTAAATTTTGGTTGGCTCAACGGCTACCTAGTTGGTGCCACGGTGTGCTCATTTGAATGATGTACCAGCAGCTCCACCAATCGGCATTGACTTCAACTCCACCTTGTGATCTTATTCTGCGTTGGCTTAGACTCCACTTTGCAACCACACACCGACTTTAAACTCTACCTCGCAACCTTAACTCGTGCGGATTTCTGCTCCACCTCACAACCCTAATCCATGTTGATTTCAACTCCACCTCACAACCGTAGCCAGTGAGATCGTGTAGTCAATTCGCCCCCAACAAGTCTATGTGGCCCTTGTTTTTACCTCAATTACTCAAATTCGATGGTTGGTTCAGCATTGCCGCTCCAGCGAGTTCCTAAGCTTTTAGATTCTTGAAGAACTAACTCACCAATTTCTCCAAATCTCTGGATAATAATAACTCTCAAATTCGCGCTAGCGGTTTAACCGTAAAAATATCACCACCACCCCCAGCCTCGTCGGGGGGGGGGGGGGGGGGGGGGGAGGGCATGGGTGGCCTGCCTTTCAACGTCGTCGCCTCCAGCTCCGGCCCCAACAACGGCGAAGAGAAGGGCGTTCCATCCATGGATGTACTGGTACCTCGTTTACCCCCTGCATCGACCCCGTCCCGCTTTTCGAATTCGACCACAACCAACTCCTCTCCAGTATGTAACCTCCCTCCCCCTCCTCCTAGAAAAAATCAGACGACAACCATAAATCGTCAAACTCAATTTATGGAGTTTTTTTTTAGAACCGTCCTCTAGGCATTTATTCAATTATGTGACGGTTTACATCAGATTGCACTATCAGAGAATCAGGGAATACATCAAAAAGAATAACATCCGAGGCACTCTTGAGGCCCTCCTGAGCACACCAATGAGCAGCCTTGTTGGCCTCTCTTCTCACGTAGCTGATGCACAGCCCCTGAAAGTTTTGGAGATATGATTTGATTTCGCTGATTACTGGGCTTCCCATCGATCGGCACTTCGACGCCCTCCATTCCTCCGTGACAGCTTGGCAGTCCGTTTCAATGGCAACCCACGTCCAGCCCTTCTCCATAGCTAGACGCACAACTTCTCGCACCCCTAGGAGTTCAGCAACATACGGGTCAGTCACCCCTCTTACCTTACGACTTCTGGCGAGCACGAGTCCGTCCTGATCTCTTGCCACAAGTCCAATGGCTGAAATTCCCCCATTCACATCAACCGCATCATCTGTGTTAACCTTTACACAGTCGGGCTCTGGTGGTATCCAGTCCACATTGTTCCTCTGGTGAACTACAGAGGAGTGGCCGGAATATACAAAGCATGAATGAGTTCTTGCACTAGAACCACCGACCAGGCTGGTACTTAACCTCCTCATGGGTGTACTTGTTCCTGCTCGACCATATTGCCCACATAACTGAGATAATGATGGCCGCTCTAGCCTTGCTGACAAACCCCGGGTCTAGCAAATCCCGTGACCAAGTAACTGGGTGTAGCCGGGGTAATTTGAAGTCGAAAAAATTCTCAGCTTCCCTCCAGAACAATTTTGCATGATCGCACATCACCAGAGAGTGATGAAGTGACTCCTCTTGGTGACCACACATTGGGCAAGTGGAATCCTCCCCTATATGCCTCCTACACAGCTCCTCCTTTGCCGGCGGAAATCCTTTGAGGACTCGCCACCAAAAAATCCTTATTTTTGGTTGTACCTGAATCCGCCATAACGACTTCCAGGTTTCCTCACCTTGGGATGAATTCCCAACTTGAATGAACTTTGCTTGTTGTTCTTCCATAAGCATACGATATGCGGATCGGACCGTGAAAATCCCAGATCTTTCGTGTCCCCATGTCCAAAAATCAGAAATAGCCATCCGTGTTCTTGGCATGTTGAGTATAGCGCTCGCATCCGGAAATTCCTTCTGATTATTTCCTCATTCCATTCACCATCTTAGTTAATCAAATCCGCTACCATGTGTATCAGATCACCCCCCATGTTACACACTGGTTTAAAGGATGAACTTCCTTGTATCCAGTTATCATGCCACACTTCCGTAGTCATTCCATCACCGACTCTATGGATCAAACCCTGCTTAAGCACTTCCCTGCCGGTGATAATAGCTTTCCACGTAGTAGAGGCGTTCACTGGGCATCCCGCCTGCAAAAAATCCCCATCTGGGTAATACCGTCCCTTCACTACAAGAAAGTTGTCAATGCATGACGGATTTCTGATGATGTTCCCGAAAACTGTCATGGATGGACTGCTACAGCCCCGCAGGCCCGCTCAAGCCCGCTCAAGCCCGACTAACAGCCCCGCGTATAAAATGCTAACCCTAAACCTGCTAGGCCACTCCTCCCTCCCTCCCGCGCAGCCAGCCCCCAATCTCTCTCCCACGCAACTCCTCGCGACTCCACGCTGCCGCCGCCGCCGCCGCCCGGTTCATGCGACACATTGGCATTAGGATTTGTGTAACACATTATGTTAAAAAGATATTGGGTCAAATTTCGGTCAAAAGAAATGGGCTAATGGTCTCAACCAGATTTAAATTTTGCCTAAATCCATGATGAATTTTGTGACGAAAAATAGTATCCACGTAGGCAGCCACATCATTCGAATTAGTCAATTGAAAATCCTACGTGGCGTTGGTCCATGACGGATTGTTCCGTCACAAAGACTTGGGCCTGGGCGGGCCTGGGGCAGATCCATGACGGCCAAGATCCGTCATGACTGGTACGATATCAAATTATGACGCGATATACATGACGGATTTCAAATCCTTCAAGGATGGGCACCCATGACAATTTTTCATTAATCTGTGACGGACTAGATCCGTCACGTATTAACAGATTTCTTGTAGTGTCAGGACTCGTGCACATAAGCTATCTGGCCTCTCCATCAGACGCCACGCCTGCTTAGCTAGCATTGCGTCATTGAACTTTTCCAAATCCCGAAATCCCAAGCCTCCCTTCGATTTGGAGATAGCCATTTTTTCCCAAGATTGCCAATGGATTCTTCGTTTGTCCAATGATTCATCCCACCAGAACTTTGACATCACTGTCGTTACTTTTTGACATAAGCCTTTAGTGAGCTTGAAACAGCTCATAGAATAGGCCTGTATGGCTTGAATCACAGCCTTAAGAAGAACCATACTTGCTGCAATCGACATCAACTTCTCACAGTAACCTTGTACCCTGGACCTTGCTTGCTCCTTAATATGAACGAAGCTATTTTCCGTGATCTTTCCCGCTGCTGTAGGCAACCCCAGGTACTTCTCGGTCAAAGCTTCCCTGCAGATTTGTAAGTTATTTCTTACCCCTGCTTTGGCCGAAGCCCTACAATTCAGGCTGAAAAAGACGGAGCTCTTTGCCTTGTTTACACACTGGCCAGATCCCAAATTGAAAGCTTGAAGGATTTCATTCAGTCTCTGCGCACTCCTTGAATCTGCCTTCATAAAAACCAAACAATCATCCGCAAACAAGAGATGCAAGATCCAAGGGGATCTCAACCCAGGTCGGATTCCTCTGTCAATCCAGCCAGCATCGTAATTTTTTAGCAAGCATGAGAGCCCGCAAAGTAAAAACAAATACGAAGATATAGGATCACCTTGCCTTAAACCTTTGGAGGGATGAAATGATGGCAAAAGTTCTCCATTCATCTTCACTTGGAAAGATACGGAGTTGACACATCTCATAACAAGAGACACCCAGTCCTCAGAAAAACCTAGCTACAACATGATGCCTTGAAGATAAGACCATTCAACCCGATCATACGCCTTCATCATGTCCAGTTTAACCGCACACCATCCCTGCTTAGTCCTCTTCCTTTTCATTGCATGAATGCATTCATAAGCCGTAAGTGCATTGTCAGTGATCAAGTGCCCTGGAACAAAAGCACTTTGCTCCTCCGCAATGATTTCATCTAAAATCTCCCTCAACCTGTTTGCCAACACTTTGGAGCAAAGTTTGTAAATAACATTACAGAGGGAGATAGGTCTATATTGTGCAATATTTCTCGGATTTTTAACCTTTGGAATAAGTACTATTACAGTCTTATTAACAGCCTTAGGCATGTGGCCACCATTCAAGAAATTTAGAACAGCACGCGTCACATCCTCCTTGATAGTCGACCAATGATGCTGATAGAAACCCGCATGGAAACTGTCTACACCAGGTGCCTTTGAAGGCGCCATTGCAAACAAAGCTTTTTCAACTTCTTCTGCGCAGAAGGGTCTAGTCAGCCTGTCGTTCATCAAATTAGTTACCATCACGGGCACATGGTGCAGAACCTCATCGATAACCACTTCATCCTGAGCTATATATAGCTGAGTGTAAAAGTTCCGCACCTTCGCCTTTACCTCGTCCCTGCTATCAATTATCATACCATCTGCTTTCTCAAGTACCACAATTTTTTTTCTATTTTTTCGCCTTGACGCCTGGGCATGGAAGAAACCCGTGTTCCGGTCTCCTGCCTTCAGCCAGTCTGCCCTCGACCTCGCACGTGCCATGATTTCCTCCTTCAACAGGAGATCATTTAACTGTCTCGCTAGCTCCTTCTCCCTCCCGGAGGACCCATGATAAAGTGAGTTCGCCTTCTCCTGCTCAAACTCCCTTCGCACCTTCTTCAACTTTCTCTTTATGTCACTGTCGGTGTCAAAACCGGCGGATCTCGGGTAGGGGGTCCCGAACTGTGCGTCTAGGCGGATGTAACAAGAGACAAGGGACACGATGTTTTTACCCAGGTTCGGGCCCTCTCGATGGAGGTAAAACCCTACTCCTGCTTGATTAATATTGATGATATGGGTAGTACAAGAGTAGATCTACCACGAGATCGGAGTGGCTAAACCCTAGAATCTAGCCTATGGTATGATTGTTGTTCGTCCTACGGACTAAAACTCTCCGGTTTATATAGACATCGGAGAGGACTAGGGTTACACAGAGTCGGTTACAATGGGAGGAGATCTTCATATCGTATCGCCAAGCTTGCCTTCCACGCTAAGGAAAGTCCCATCCGGACACGGGACAGAGTCTTCAATCTTGTATCTTCATAGTCCGGGAGTCCGACCAAAGGTCATAGTCCGGCCAGCCGGACACCCCCTAATCCAGGACTCCCTCAGTAGCACCTGAACCAGGCTTCAATGACGACGAGTCCGGCGCGCAAGTTGTCTTCGGCATTGCAAGGCAGGTTCCTCCTCCGAATATTTCATAGAAGATGTTGAACACCAGGGTAGTGTCCGGCTCTGCAAAATAAGTTCCACATTCCTTCGTAGAGAGAATAATATTTGCATCAATCAGATCTGCTGATGTATTCCGTGGCGTGACATCATGCCATAGCCAGGTTCTTTATTCATTTTATTGTTCCACCTTAGCGCGCTTTAGCGAGGCGGTTTCCCTGCCACGTCTTGTCAAAGCAGAGATCGTGTCCCCTTATTCCGGGATTATCATCAATACGGGTGTGGGTAACCCAACCGCGCCATTTAACCGCCGCGCTTGGGAGATAAGCGAGTTTTATTAGGCCGGTGGGGGGCTTGTTGTTTTGGCCACCCATATAAGGGGATAAGAATCCGCCCTTTCCATTCACGCCTTCTTCCTCCTCTGCTTATCCATCTCCGCGCACTCGAGCTCTAGCACCCAAGTCCGCACATCTCACCTCAACCTTCTTCAACCATGTCCGGAGCGGGAGGCAAGTGGATGGCCTCCTCCGTTACGGAGGGACACATCAAGAAGCTGCGCAACACCGGATATTTGTCCAGCGACATCGCGCACCGGCTCCCCGACAAGGGGCAGCTCATCCCCACCCCCGGGCCCCATGAGAGGGTGGTATTCCTTCCCCATTTCCTCCGCGGACTGGGCTTCCCACTCCACCCCTTCGTCCGGGGGCTCATGTTCTATTATGGCCTAGATTTCCATGACCTGGCCCCGAATTTCATCCTCAACATCTCGGCGTTTATCGTCGTGTGCGAGGCCTTCCTCTGCCTCCAGCCCCACTTCGGCTTGTGGCTCAAGACCTTTAATGTCAAGCCGAAGGTTGTGAAGGGCAGCCAAGCGGAGTGCGGAGGCGCCATGATGGGCAAGATGCCAAACGTCACATGGCTCGAAGGCGCCTTCGTGGAAACCATCAAAGGATGGCAATCGGGGTGGTTCTATATCACCGAGCCGTGTGACCCTGAATGGGCAGCGGCCCCCGAATTCAGATCTGGCATCCCCACACGGCTCACCTCCTGGAAAGAGAAGGGCCTGACATGGGGCGATTCGGAAGAGCTGACCGGACTCCAAGCCTGCGTCCAAAAGCTAGTGAACAAGAAGCTCAAGCTTGTCAACGTAGTCCAGGTCATGCTCATCCGCCGGATTCTCCCGTGCCAACAACGGGCTTTCAATTCATGGGAGTTCGATCCGGCGCAGCACCAGACCTTGAACAGGCTCTTCGACACTATGTACGAAGAGGCCTGGAAGGTGTTGTTCAAGGGTGCCGAGGCCCCCGCATCCACTACTGAAGATCGCGGATTCAGCTCGCAGCGTCCAGCTGACGAGGTAAGCCATGTTATCCTTTATGGGACACGTGCTTTTCATAGTTTGACTCTATGTGGGATCTAAACTCCCCCTCCTTTGACAGGGCTGGCCGAAGAAGGCCGGGCAGACTAACTGTGCGGCTCCTTTGCCAGAAGACCCAGCGGACGCCCGCTTAACGGGGTTGATGGTTCCGGCGCCTCACGTGGTGCTGGATAAGAAGGCCAAGAAGAAGGCCGCGGGAACCCGAAAGAGTTCCCGGCGCCAGGTGTTATCGGATTCATCGTCCGATGACTCCGAGGCGGACTCCTCCCGCGAAGATGAGGAGGAGAAGAAACAATCTTCTTCCCCAACGGGGGAAGGAAAGAAAAGGAAGGCCTCCCTAACTAGGGAGGCCAGAGGGTCCAAGAAGGAGAAGACCCTTCTGCCGGACTACGCCCCCGATGCCGAAGACGGCGAGGGGGAATGGCCATCCAGGGTCAAGCCCCTGGCAAAATCGTAAGTGTCCGGCTACCCGAACTACTTATGGCGCTCCTCTAGTATTTGATAGCTTCTCATGCCGAATTTTAATGATGCAGCCCGCCCAGAGCTCAGCTCGATGACTCGACGAGCGGCTCCTTGGGCTCGTCGGATGTGAATAGTGCTTCACTTCCGACGGCCTCCTCCCCTCTCCCTACGGACGACGCCGAGGTGGAGTCCCAGAGGGGACTAAACCAGGAGGTGGTGGTTCTGGAGGCGCCACAAGGCGACCTCTCGGACTCCAGGCCCAAAGGGGACAAAGCCCCGGAGGTATCCAGATCCGGCCCTGGGCCGGACACTGCTCCGGAACCATCAACGGTTCCAGAGTCCAACCGGCGGCGCCTTCACAAGAGGGGCAAGCCTACGACGCCGGTGACCTCCGTCCATCCGGAGGCGCTGGACAGTCTGCTGGAGGCGCTTAACGGCGCCTCCATCGACGAGGAACACCGCACTGTTATGAGTGCGGTGATTCAGAAGGTTCAGTCCGCCAAGAGCGGACTGACGGAAGCCTGCACAAGCCTGTTAACGGGCTTTGAGGTATGTGTTCAAAAACATATATAAAAAATGTTACCGTATAGACAGTAGCCCCTGATGCTTAGTTCGGTGTTTGGAAAGAAAAGCCAAACTGAGGATCTTAAAAGATATATGCAGGAGTCTAATAGGAATATGTCAATATGGGAATGCAGGCAGCGCTGCTGACCTCTGCCACACTGACGGAGGAGGTCAATGCCTTGAAGGAAAGCCTCGAGCGGTCCGAGAGCGAGCTCGGTCGTGCCAAGAAGCAGCTCGAGGATAAAGAGGGTACGTAGCACCTCTTGTAAATGTATATAGAAATACTTGGTTGCATAATAATAATAACAGGACCAACGTTAATGTTGCAGGAGCCACGATCGAGGTGGCGACCCTGAAAGAGGCGGTCTCCGAGGCCGAAAAGAGTGCGGCCTTGGAGCGCACCGAGCGAGAGAAGCAGGAGGCGCGGGTGGCGGAGGTGCGGCAAGAGCTCCAGGCTCTCGTGGAAAAACACGAGAGTTTGGAGCGTGAGTCGAAGACTCGAGAGTCCGAGCTTGCCTTGGCTCTTGAGAGTGCCAAAACCGCTAAGGCCGAGGCCCAGAAGGCCCTTCAGGAGATCGAGGCGGTGAAGAAGATAGCGGCGGGTAAGGCATTCTTTATGCAAAGCAAAAATATAAAAGTTAATTATCTGCTACTTACCCGAATCCGGAGCTCTCCAGGAGCGTTCGCCGATCTGCCTCGTAGTGTGTCTGATGCCGCCGCATACTTCCGAGCCGAAGAGGGGAGCTCGACGGAGAAAATGTTCTGTTCTCAGTATGCTGAGGCCGAACATCCGGTGCCCCTGAGCGACCAGCTGAAGCAGTTGGTCAAGCTCCACAAGGTGGCCGAACAGGCCATGAAGGGCCTCATAGCTCGGCTGTGGCCTGGAGAAGCCATGCCTGGGAGCTACTTCGGTCTGGTGCGGCGGCTGGTGGACGCGTGTCCATGGATTGAGGTCGTCAAGCGCTCCACTTGTATTGAAGGTGCCTGTCGGGCCCTTGCCCGTGCTAAGGTGCATTGGGGCAAGCTAGATGCGGAGAAGCTATTGACAGATGCGCCACCGCCGGGCAAGGAGTATCGTACGCCCAAGATGTATTACAATGGCGTTCTGAAGGGTGCCCGCCGCATAGCGGATGAGTGCTCCAAAGATGTAATTTTTGAATAAACTCGCATTTGTTATCCTGTACGCTGAAGCTTTGTTCATATGCGTTAAGCAACGCTTGTTGATTTAAAATATTACCTTCTGTGCGGCCGTTTATCAAATCTGAGAGATGCAAGTCATCGGCTTCGACCCCCATGCCACGAGTGCTGAGGTGTTCGGGATAAACCTGAGCGCTCTTGTTCTCATTCTTGGGTCCGTCTAGGGAGGCGTTCAGCACAGCGAACCAGGCCGTCGGACTTATAATGCTTTATCACTCTCACTTAGCCATAGAATTCTATAATTTTAAATTTCGGCGAAGCCCCTAGCATTTGAAAGACCGAGTTTGGGGCGCTATCCACGCCTAGGCCGGATAAGTCCGGTTCTTCGCTCGAAGCGGCATAAGTCTTTAAGGACTCGAAAAAACCTCGCGAGCAGCGACCAGTCTCTCGCACTATCATGGCAGTCAGTTTTAGCTTTCTCTACTGAGGTGTTAACCCAGCTCAACTGGGGCACAATCGCAGTAGTTCTCCCAGCGCTACCTTAGCCAACAATGCGGAACGTAAGGTACCAAAACATGGGAGCCGGGCAAACCCAACTATTGACCAAAGACATGATTCGGAGCCGATGCATATAGTGCTATAAGTTTGGGGTGCCGCACTCGTGAGAGTGTTCGGTCTTCTCACACCATGTTATGGGGTGTTGTAAGCCCCTGGTGTATTGTCCGCACCAAAGTGTACGGCTGCAGAATGTCATGACTGAACATATTTGTATATAAAAATGGATAAGTACAATAATAGGTAAGAGCTATGTATTGTTTATTAAAAAAGGGCTGCTGCGAAAGCAGAACGGTACAAAAAGTGCGGTAAGCAAGATATGGGAGCATTTGACATATTCCCCTTCAGGGGCAAGCTGCAGGATTGTAAGAGAAACATGTATTAAACTCGTTATAGAGACCACCTTGACCTTCGACGTGGCTTGCTTCCTCCCTGACTGTTGCATCGTTGGTTCGGCGATAGGATTGCCGGACAGGCCTTCCAAATAGTTGGGTCCTGAAAGTGTGTGAAAAAGGAAAACAACGAAATAGGGAGCCCCCTAGTGCAGTTGAGACGCATTCTGGGAGTGCCGTTGTTGTGCCCCTCCCCTTATCACCGTTTGGCGGGGGCTGGGGTCGGGGCCGCACTGCTATGCTTGCTCGGAACATGCCAGTTGGATTTGTTGTAGGTTACTTCGGGCTCGCTTGACGTTTTCCGGACGTTTGGCGCCTGGATTGGAGAACTGCCTTGAGAGGCTACTCTGTACTTCCGCCGCCAGGGCCGCCGTGTGCTCCTCCGTTCGGAGAGAGCGTTCTGTGTTTCCATTTACCGTGATAACTCCGCGAGGTCCTGGCATCTTGAGCTTGAGATATGCGTAGTGCGACATCGCATTGAATTTTGCAAATGCGGTTCGTCCGAGCAGGGCGTGATAGCCACTGCGGAATGGGACTATGTCGAAGATTAAGTCCTCGCTCCAGAAGTTATCCGGTGATCCGAAGACCACCTCGAGTGTGACCGAGCCTGTACAGCTGGCTTCGACCCCTGGTATGACACCTTTGAAGGTTGTCTTTGTGGGTTTAATCCTTGAAGGATCGATGCCCATTTTTCGCACTGTGTCCTGGTAAAGCAGGTTCAGGCTACTGCCGTCGTCCATTAGGACTCTGGTAAGGTGAAATCCGTCGATGATTGGGTCTAGGACCAGTGCGGCGAATCCGCCGTGACGGATGCTGGTGGGATGGTCCCTTCGATCGAAGGTGATCGGGCAGGAGGACCATGGGTTGAACTTTGGGGCGACTGGCTCCAACGCATAGACGTCCTTGAGAGCACGCTTCCGCTCCCTTTTGGGGATGTGGGTTGCGTATATCATGTTCACCGTCCGAACTTGCGGGGGAAATCCCTTCTGTCCTTTGTTGTTCGGCGGCCGGGGCCCCTCCTCGTCATCGCTATGTAGCCCCTTGTCTCTGGTCTCGGCACTTATCTTGCCTGCCTGCTTGAACACCCAACAATCCCTGTTGGTGTGATTGGCTGGCTGTTCGGGGGTGCCGTGTATCTGGCACGAGCGATCAAGTATCCGGTCCAAGCTGGATGGGCCCTGAGGGTTTCATTTGAATGGCTTCTTCCGCTGACCCGGTTTAGAGCCTCTGAATCCGGCATTGACTGCCGTATCTTCAGTATTGTCACCGTTAATGCGGCGCTTATTCTTGTTGCGGTGTGACCTGCCGTTGTTATCCTTGTTATCCGAATTGCCGGGACTCTTGCTTATGTTATTGCTACGAGCCAGCCAGCTGTCTTCTCCCGCACAGAAGCGGGTCATGAGTGTCGTGAGGGCTTCCATAGACTCCGGCTTTTCCTGTCCTAGGTGCCGGGCAAGCCATTCGTCTCGGATGTTGTGCCTGAAGGCTGCGAGGGCCTCGGCGTCCGGACAATCGACTATTTGGTTTTTCTTTGTCAGGAACCGTGTCCAGAATTTTCTGGCCGATTCCTCTGGTTGCTGGATTATGTGGCTTAGGTCATCGGCGTCTGGTGGTCGCACATACGTGCCCTGGAAGTTGTCAAGGAATGCGGATTCCAGGTCCTCCCAACAACTTATTGACTCTACTGGCAGGCTATTAAGCCAATGTCGAGCTGGTCCTTTAAGCTTGAGCGGGAGGTATTTGATGGCATGTAGATCATCGCCACGGGCCATGTGGATGTGAAGGAGATAATCCTCGATCCATACCGCAGGATCTGTTGTGCCATCGTATGATTCGATGTTTACGGGTTTGAAGCCCTCTGGGATTTGATGATCCATTACTTCGTCTGTGAAGCATAGTGCGTGTGCGGCGCCCCTGTACTGAGCTATATCGTGACGCAACTCGGACGATCTTGGTCTGTTGTATTCGGCCAGGCCGTACTTATTATGTCCGGCGTGACGGCTAGCGTCACATGACGCGGGGCGCCCATGCGATCCGTAGATCGATCTTGTTTGCCTTGCCTTATTCTCCAAGATGTCTCACAGGTCTTTTGCGTCTCCCCGTACTCTGGTATGTTTTGAGCAGTGTCGGGGTGCGGCTTGGGTCGAGGGCCTGAAGGCCTCTCTATCGCAGCCACGGGGTGGCCGATCGGGCGCATCGTACGCTGGTGATGTAGGTTTAGTTGCTTCCTCCTCAAGTTGGGGAAGCAGCTTCCGCTTCGGGTAGCTCTTGTTGGGGAACGTAGTAATTTCAAAAATTTTCCTACGCACACGCAAGATCATGGTGATGATATAGCAACGAGGGGAGAGTGTTGTCTACGTACCCTTGTAGACCGAAGCGGAAGCGTTGACGTAACGTAGAGGAAGTAGTTGTACGTCCTCCGGTTCAACCGATCCAAGTACCGTTACTCCGGCACCTCCGAGTTCTTGACACGCGTACAGCTCGATGACGCACCCTCGATCTCCGATCCAGCAGAGGCGCCGAGGGGGAGTTCCGTCAGCACGACGGCGTAGTGACGATCTTGATGTTCTCCTGCCGCAGGGCTTCGCCTAAGCACCACTACAATATGACCGAGGTGTAATATCGTGGAGGGGGGCACCGCACACGGCTAAGGAACGATCAATGATCAACTTGTCTGTTCTAGGGTGCCCCCCTACCCCCGTATATAAAGGAGGGAGGGAGGAGGTGGCCGGCCCTAGGGGGGCGCGCCATGAGGAGGGGGAAACCTACTCCAAGTAGGTTTCCCTCTCTTTTCCTTATCTTATTTGGAGGGGGAAGGAAAGAGTACTAGTATTAGGAAGTAGTACTAGTAGTAGTAATAGGAAGAGGGGGAAGGAGAAAGGAAGGGGGGGGGCTGGCCCCCCTCCCCAATTCGGATTGGGCTTGGGGGGGCGCGCCCCCTCCCTTGCTCCTTCTCTCTTCCTCCTACATGGGCCCAATAAGGCCCATATACCTCCCGGGGGGTTCCGGTAACCTCCCGGGGCTCCAAACTTCTCCGGAACCTTTCCGGTGTCCAAATATATCCGTCCAATATATCAATCTTTATGTCTCGACCATTTCGAGACTCCTCGTCATGTCCGTAATCATATCCGGGACTCCGAACAACCTTCGGTACATCAAAATACATAAACTCATAATATAACTGTCATCGAAACCTTACGCGTGCGGACCCTACGGTTCGAGAACGATGTAGACATGACTGAGACACATCTCTGGTCAATAACCAATAGCGGGACCTGGATGCCCATATTGGTTCCTACATTTTCTACGAAGATCTTTATCGGTCAAACCGCATAACAACATATGTTGTTCCCTTTGTCATTGGTATGTTACTTGTCCGAGATTCGATCGTCGGTATCCAATACCTAGTTCAATCTCGTTACCGACAAGTCTCTTTACTCGTTCTGTAATACTTCATCTCATAACTAACTCATTAGTTACATGCTTGCAAGGCTTAGGTGATGAGCATTACCGAGAGGGCCCAGAGATACCTCTCCGACAATCGGAGTGACAAAACCTAATCTTAAATTATGCTAACTCAACATGTACCTTTGGAGACACCTGTAGTACTCCTTTATAATCACCCAGTTACGTTGTGACGTTTGGTAGTACCCAAAGTGTTCCTCCGGTAAACGGGAGTTACACAATTCTCATAGTTACAGGAACATGTATAAGTCATGAAGAAAGCAATAGCAACATACTAAACGATCAAGTGCTAGGCTAACGGAATGGGTCAAGTCAATCACATCATTCTCCTAATGATGTGACCCCGTTAATCAAATGACAACTCTTTTGTCCATGGCTAGGAAACATAACCATCTCTGATAAACGAGCTAGTCAAGTAGAGGCATACTAGTGACACTATGTTTGTCTATGTATTCACACATGTATTATGTTTCCGGTTAATACAATTCTAGCATGAATAATAAACATTTATCATGAAATGAGGAAATAAATAATAACTTTATTATTGCCTCTAGGGCATATTTCCTCCAGTCTCCCACTTGCACTAGAGTCAATAATCTAGTTCACATCACCATGTGATTTAACACCAATATTCATATCTATATATGATTAACACCCATAGTTCACATCATCATGTGACCAACACCCAAAGGGTTTACTAGAGTCAATAATCTAGTTCACATCGCTATGTGATTATTACCCAAAGAGTACTAAGGTGTGATCATGTTTTGCTCGTGAGAGAAGCTTAGTCAACGGGTCTGTCACATTCAGAGCCGTATGTATTTTGCAAATATTTTATGTCCACAATGCTCTGCACGGAGCTACTCTAGCTAATTGCTCCCACTTTTAATATGTATTCAGGTTGAGACTTAGAGTCATCTGGATCAGTGTAAAAGTTTGCACTGATGTAACTTTTACAATAAACTCTTTTATCACCTCCATAATCGAGAAACATCTCCTTAGTCCTTATTAAGGATATTCTTGACCAATGTCCAGTGATCTACTCCTAGATCACTATTGTACTCCCTTGCCAAATTCAGAGCAAGGTATACAATAGGTCTGGTACATAGCATACTTTATAGAACCTATGACTGAGGCATAGGGAATGACTTTTCATTCTCTTTCTATTTTCTGCTGTGGTCGGGATTTGAGTCTTACTCAATACCTTTGCAACACAGGCAATAACTCTTTCTTTGACTGTTCCATTTTGAACTATTTCAAAATCTTGCCAAGGTATGTACTCATTGAAAATCTTATCAAGCGTCTTGATCTATCTCAATAGATCTTGATGCTCAATATGTAAGTAGCTTTTACTGAGGTCTTTTCTTTTTAAAGAACTCCTTTAAAACACTCCTTTATGCTTTGTAGAAAAATTCTACATCATTTCTGATCAACAATATGTCACTCACATATACTAATCAGAAAGGCTGTAGTGCTCCCACTCACTTTATTGTAAATACAGGCTTCATCGTAAGTCCATATAAAACTATATGCTTTGATCAATTTATCAAAGCGTATATTCCAACTCCGAGATGCTTGCACCAGTCCATAGATGGATCGCTGGAGCTTGCACATTTTGTTAGCACCTTTAGGATTGACAAAACCCTTTTGGTTGTATCATATACAACTCTTCTTTAGTAAATCCATTAAGGAATGCAGTTTTGACATCCATTTGCCAGATTTCATAAAATGTGGCAATTGCTAACATGATTCAGACAGACTTAAGCATCGATACGAGTGAGAAAACCTCATCGTATTCAACCCCTTGAACTTGTTGAAAAACCTTTTGCAACAAGTCGAGCTTAGTGGATAGTAACACTACTATCAGTGTCCGTCTTCCTCTTGAAGATCCACTTATTTAACATGGCTTGCTGATCATCGAGCAAGTCAATCAAAGTCCATACTTTGTTTTCATACATGGATCATATCTCAGATTTTATGGCCTTAAGCCATTTCGCGGAATCTGGGCTCATCATCGCTTTCTCATAGTTCGTAGGTTTATCATGGTCTAGTAACATGACTTTCAGAACAGGATTACCGTACCACACTGGTGCGGACCGTACTTTGGAAGACCTACGAGGTTCTGTAGTAACTTGATCTGAAGTTTCATGATCATCATCATTAGCTTCCTCACTAATTGGTGTAGGAATCACTGGAACTGATTTCAGTGATGAACTATTTTCCAATTCGGGAGAAGGTACAAATTACCTTATCAAGCTCTACTTTCCTCCCACTCACTTCTTTCGAGAGAAACTCCTTCTCTAGAAAGGATCTATTATCAGCAACAAATTTGCCTTCGGATCTGTGATAGAAGGTGTACCCAACAATTTCCTTTGGGTATTCTATGAAGACGCACTTCTCCGATTTGGGTTCGAGCTTATCAAGTTGAAAAATCCTTTTTCATATAAGCATCGCAACTCCAAACTTTAAGAAACAATAGCTTAGGTTTACTGCTAAACCATAGTTCATGCGGTGTCGTCTCAACGGATTTAGATGGTGCCCTATTTTAAACGTGAATGGAGCTGTCTCTAATGCATAACCCCAAAATGACAATGGTAAATCAGCAAGAAACATCATAGATCGCACCATATCCAATAAAGTATGATTACGACGTTCGGACACACCATAATGTTGTGGTGTTCCGTTGGCGTGAACTGTGAAACTATTTCACATTGTTTTAGTTGAAGACCAAACTCGTAACTCAAATATTCGTCTCCGCGATCAGATCGCAGAAACTTTATTTTCTTGTTACGATGATTTTTTTTTACTTCACTCTGAAATTCTTTGAACCTTTCAACTATTTCAGACTTATGTTTCATCAAGTAGATATACCCATATCTGCTCAAATCATCTTGTGAAGGTCAGAAAATAACGATACTTGCCACGAGCATCAACACTCATTGGATCGCATACATCGGTATGTATTATTTCCAATAAGTTAGTAGCTCGTTCCATTGTTCCGGAGAACGGTGTTTTAGTCATCTTTCCCAAAAGGCACGGTTCGCAAGTACCAAGTGATTCATAATCAAGTGGTTCCAAAAGTCCATCAGTATGGAGTTTCTTCATGCGCTTTACACCAATATGACCTAAACGGCAGTGCTACAAATAAGTTGCACTATCATTATTAACTTTGCATCTTTTGGTTTCAATATTATGAATATGTGTATCACTAAAATCGAGATCCAATGAACCATTTTCATTGGGTGTGTAACCATATAAGGTTTTATTCATGTAAACAGAACAACAGTTTATTCTCTTACTTAAATGAATAACCGTATTGCAATAAACACGATCAAATCATATTCATGCTCAACGCAAACGCTAAATAACATTTATTTAGGTTTAACACTTATCCTGAAAGTTTAGGGAGTGTGCGATGATGATCATATCAATCTTGAAACTACTTTCAACATACATCGTCACTTCACTCTTAACTAGTTTCTGTTTATTCTGCAACTCCCGTTTCGAGTTACTACTCTTAGCAACTGAACCAGTACCAAATACCGAGGGGTTGCTATAAACACTAGTAAAGTGCACATCAATAACATGTATATCAAATATACCTTTGTTCACTTTGCCATCCTTCTTATCCGCCAAATACTTGGGGTAGTTCTGCTTCCAGTGACCAGTCCCTTTGCAGTAGAAGCACTTAGTCTCAGGCTTAGGTCCAGACTTGGGCTTCTTCACTTGAGCAGCAACTTGCTTGCCGTTCTGCTTGAAGTTCCCTTCTATCCCTTTGCCCTTTTCTTGAAACTAGTGGTCTTGTTAACCATCAACACTTGATGCTCTTTCTTGATTTCTACCTTCGTCGATTTCAACATCACGAAGAGCTCGGGAATCATTTTCGTCATCCCTTGCATACTATAGTTCATCACGAAGTTCTACTAACTTGGTGATGGTGACTAGAGAACTCTGTCAATCACTATCTTATCTGGAAGATTAACTCCCACTTGATTCAAGCGATTGTAGTACCCAGACAATCTGAGCACTTGCTCACTAGTTGAGCGATTCTCCTCCATCTTTTAGCTATAGAACTTGTTGAAGACTTCATATCTCTCAACTCGGGTATTTGCTTGAAATATTAACTTCAATTCCTGGAACATCTCATATGGTCCATGACGTTCAAAACGTCTTTGAAGTCCCGATTCTAAGCCGTTAAGCATGGTGCACTAAACTATCAAGTAGTCATCATATTGAGCTAGCCAAACGTTCATAACGTCTACATCTGCTCTTGCAATAGGTCTGTCACCTAGCGGTGCATCAAGGACATAATTCTTCTGTGCAGCAATGAGGATTAACCTTAGATCACGGATCAAATCCGCGACATTGCTACTAACATTTTTCAACACAGTTTTCTCTAGGAACATATCAAAATAAACATATGAAAGCAACAACGCGAGCTATTGATCTACAACATAATTTGCAAAATACTACCAGGACTAAGTTCATGATAAATTTAAGTTCAATTAATCATATTACTTAAGAACTCCCACTTAGACAGACATCTCTCTAGTCATCTAAGTGATCATGTGATCCAAATCAACTAAACCATGTCCGATCATCACGTGAGATGGAGTAGTTTCAATGGTGAACATCGCTATGTTGATCATATCTACTATATGATTCACGCTCGACCTTTCGGTCTCCATGTTCCGAGGCCATATCTGTATATGCTAGGCTCGTCAAGTATAACCTGAGTATTCCGCGTGTGCAACTGTTTTGCACCCGTTGTATTTGAACGTAGAGCCTATCACACCCGATCATCACGTGGTGTCTCAGCACGAAGAACTTTCGCAACGGTGCATACTCAGGGAGAACACTTCTTGATAATTAGTGAGAGATCATCTTAAAATGCTACCGTCAATCAAAGCAAGATAAGATGCATAAAGGATAAACATCACATGCAATCAATATAAGTGATATGATATGGCCATCATCATCTTGTGCTTGTGATCTCCATCTTCGAAGCACCGTCATGATCACCATCGTCACCGGCGCGACACCTTGATCTCCATCGTAGCATCGTTGTCGTTACGCCATCTATTGCTTCTACGACTATCGCTACCGCTTAGTGATAAAGTAAAGTAATTACAGGGCGTTTGCATTTCATACAATAAAGCGACAACCATATGGCTCCTGCCAGTTGCCGATAACTTCGGTTACAAAACATGATCATCTCATACAATAAAATATAGCATCATGTCTTGGCCATATCACATCACAACATGCCCTGCAAAAACAAGTTAGACGTCCTCTACTTTGTTGTTGCAAATTTTACGTGGCTGCTACGGGCTTAAGCAAGAACCAATCTCACCTACGCATCAAAACCACAACGATAGTTTGTCAAATAGACTCCGTTTTAACCTTCACAAGGACCGGGCGTAGCCACACTCGGTTCAACTAAAGTGAGAGAGACAGACACCCGCCAGCCACCTTTAAGCACGAGTGCTCGTAACGGTGAAACCAGTCTCGCGTAAGCGTACGCGTAATGTCGGTCCGGGCCGCTTCATCTCACAATACCGCTGAACCAAAGTATGACATGCTGGTAGGCAGTATGACTTATATCGTCCACAACTCACTTGTGTTCTACTCGTGCATATAACATCAACGCATAAAACCTAGGCTCTGATACCACTGTTGGGGAACGTAGTAATTTCAAAAAATTTCCTACGCACACGCAAGATCATGGTGATGATATAGCAACGAGGGGAGAGTGTTGTCTACGTACCCTTGTAGACCGAAGCGGAAGCGTTGACGTAACGTAGAGGAAGTAGTCGTACGTCCTCCGGTTCAACCGATCCAAGTACCGTTACTCCGGCACCTCCGAGTTCTTGACACGCGTACAGCTCGATGACGCACCCTCGATCTCCGATCCAGCAGAGGCGCCGAGGGGGAGTTCCGTCAGCACGACGGCGTAGTGACGATCTTGATGTTCTCCTGCCGCAGGGCTTCGCCTAAGCACCGCTACAATATGACCGAGGTGTAATATCGTGGAGGGGGGCACCGCACACGGCTAAGGAACGATCAATGATCAACTTGTCTGTTCTAGGGTGCCCCCTACCCCCGTATATAAAGGAGGGAGGGAGGAGGTGGCCGGCCCTAGGGGGGGCGCGCCATGAGGAGGGGGAAACCTACTCCAAGTAGGTTTCCCTCTCTTTTCCTTATCTTATTTGGAGGGGGAAGGAAAGAGTACTAGTATTAGGAAGAAGTACTAGTAGTAGTAATAGGAAGAGGGGGAAGGAGAAAGGAAAGGGGGGGCTGGCCCCCCTCCCCAATTCGGATTGGGCTTGGGGGGGGGGCGCCTCCCTCCCTTGCTCCTTCTCTCTTCCTCCTACATGGGCCCAATAAGGCCCATATACCTCCCGGGGGGTTCCGGTAACCTCCCGGGGCTCCAAACTTCTCCGGAACCTTTCCGGTGTCCAAATATATCCGTCCAATATATCAATCTTTATGTCTCGACCATTTCGAGACTCCTCGTCATGTCCGTAATCATATCCGGGACTCCGAACAACCTTCGGTACATCAAAATACATAAACTCATAATATAACTGTCATCGAAACCTTACGCGTGCGGACCCTACGGTTCGAGAACGATGTAGACATGACTGAGACACATCTCTGGTCAATAACCAATAGCGGGACCTGGATGCCCATATTGGTTCCTACATTTTCTACGAAGATCTTTATCGGTCAAACCGCATAACAACATATGTTGTTCCCTTTGTCATTGGTATGTTACTTGTCCGAGATTCGATCGTCGGTATCCAATACCTAGTTCAATCTCGTTACCGACAAGTCTCTTTACTCGTTCTGTAATACTTCATCTCATAACTAACTCATTAGTTACATGCTTGCAAGGCTTAGGTGATGAGCATTACCGAGAGGGCCCAGAGATACCTCTCCGACAATCGGAGTGACAAAACCTAATCTTAAATTATGCTAACTCAACATGTACCTTTGGAGACACCTGTAGTACTCCTTTATAATCACCCAGTTACGTTGTGACGTTTGGTAGTACCCAAAGTGTTCCTCCGGTAAACGGGAGTTACACAATTCTCATAGTTACAGGAACATGTATAAGTCATGAAGAAAGCAATAGCAACATACTAAACGATCAAGTGCTAGGCTAACGGAATGGGTCAAGTCAATCACATCATTCTCCTAATGATGTGACCCCGTTAATCAAATGACAACTCTTTTGTCCATGGCTAGGAAACATAACCATCTCTGATAAACGAGCTAGTCAAGTAGAGGCATACTAGTGACACTATGTTTGTCTATGTATTCACACATGTATTATGTTTCCGGTTAATACAATTCTAGCATGAATAATAAACATTTATCATGAAATGAGGAAATAAATAATAACTTTATTATTGCTTCTAGGGCATATTTCCTTCAGCTCTTGGGTGGGCGTTCTAGTTTATACTCTTCGGCCGCCAGGACTTCGGTCCATCTGTCGGCTAGCAAGTCTTGGTCAGCTCTAAGCTGCTGCTGTTTCTTCTTGAGGCTGCTTGCCATGGCTATGAGTCTGCATTTGAAACGCTCTTGCTCGACGGGATCCTCTGGCACGACGAATTCATCGTCTTCGAAGGGAGGCATGTAATTGTCGTCCTCATCCTCTTTGTCGGCCGCTCTCTCATGAGGGCTGGCTCCTTCGTCCTCCTGCACTGAATCCTGCTGGAGGGGGTTGTCTTCGGCACTGTCCGGCGTATTGTTATCTCCGGTGTCGGAATCGCTGTTTTTGCTTTGGCGGGACTTAGAGCGGCGCCGCTGACGTCGGCGCTTGGGTTGCTTCTTGGAGGGGTCATCCTCCGTTTTCTCCTCGCCATCCCCCGCTTTAGGGGTGTCCACCATGTATATGTCATATGACGAGGTGGCTTTCCAGTTCCCTATAGGCGCTGGTTCTTGTTCGTCTCCTTCATCGGCGTCCATGCCATCGATGTCTTCGGAGTCGAAGTCGAGCATGTCGGTTAAATCATCGACAGTGGCTACAAAGTGGGTGGTAGGTGGGCTACAAATTTCTTCGTCGTCCGCGTCCCAACAGTGTTGGCCGTAGTCCGGCCAGGGCTCTCCTGACAAAGAGAGAGACTTTAACGAATTCAGGATGTTGCCGAAAGGTGAGTGCTGAAAGACATCCGCAGCGGTGAACTCCATGACCAGAGCCCGATCGGGCTTAACCGGGAGAGGTGCGGGATTAACGGAGTCCGGATCGGAGTCCGACACCTCGGAGTCACGGCCTTGCGAGGGACTAGGCCGGTATCCGGCTCTATCGCCGTAGAGATTGCAGTTTCCGGGGTGGCGTCTAACCGTCGGTCCCCGACTGGCGTAGTGGGCTCCGAGCTAATGGTCGGAGCAGACACCTAAGCGGCGCTCTGGGCGTTGTCCGATGACAGAGCTAAATCGTGCCCATCATGACAGTGCAGCGCGCCCGGTTGTGGCTCGAATCCGTCGAAGATCAAGTCCCCGCGGATGTCGGCCGTGTAGTTCAAGCTTTCAAACCTGACCTGATGGCCAGGGGCGTAGCTCTCGATCTGCTCCAGATGGCCAAATGAGTCAGCCCGCAATGCGAAGCCGCCGAATACGAAGATCTGTCCGGGGAGAAAAGTCTCATCCCGGACCGCATCGCGATTGACGAGCAAAGAAGCCATCGGGCCTATAAGGCGACGACACAGAGGAACTCTCGATGAAAGCACCAATGTCGGTGTCAAAACCGGCGGATCTCGGGTAGGGGGTCCCGAACTGTGCGTTTAGGCGGATGGTAACAGGATACAAGGGACACGATGTTTTTACCCAGGTTCGGGCCCTCTCGATGGAGGTAAAACCCTACTCCTGCTTGATTAATATTGATGATATGGGTAGTACAAGAGTAGATCTACCACAAGATCGGAGTGGCTAAACCCTAGAATCTAGCCTATGGTATGATTGTTGTTCGTCCTACGGACTAAAACTCTCCGGTTTATATAGACACCGGAGAGGGCGTCGGTTACAATGGGAGGAGATCTTCATATCGTATCGCCAAGCTTGCCTTCCACGCCAAGGAAAGTCCCATCCGGACACGGGACGGAGTCTTCAATCTTGTATCTTCATAGTCCGGGAGTCCGGCCAAAGGTCATAGTCCAGCCAGCCGGACACCCCCTAATCCAGGACTCCCTCTGTCACCAAACTTCTTGTGCTTCCAATCTGTGAGTTGGCCCTGCATGTCATATAATGAGGAGTTGAGGTCCTCTAGTGTAACAGCCCTATCATTCTTCTCCCATGCAGCCTTCACCGTAGGCTCATACGTTTCCTCTCGTCGCCATGCTTCCTCATACATAAAACGGCATGGGCCACTCGCCTCCCAATCCACTTGTTTCTGTATTCAATCACCAACAAACAGTGATCAGATTGTGGCGTCGGGACATGCCTAACACTAGTTGCATCATACTGCTGGATGAAGGCTGGATCAGTAAAGTAACGGTCCAGCCGTACTTTGACATTTGCTGCACCCTCCTGCCGGTTGTCCCACGTAAACAGAATTCCGGCAAACCCCAAATCCTGAAAATTACACACATCAATGGTCTCCCGAAAACCCTGCATTTGCCATTCAGCACGTTCGTTTGAACCGAAATACTCCGTGTTGTCTGTGATCTCATTAAAGTCACCACCACATAGCCATGGAACATCACTCTGAAACTGGAGAAATTCCAACAGTTTCCAACTTTCCTTCCTTTCACTTCTCTTCGCCTTGGCATAGAAGCCTGTAAAACGCCACTCTTTTTGGTTGCTACCCACATTCCGTACCATAACATCAATATGCTGATCTGACAAGTTGCTTAGCTTTACATCCACCTCCCTAGACCAAAAAAGGGCAAGTCCGCCGCTCAAACCGACACTACTGACTGGTATACACCCTTCAAAACCTAACCTTGCACGTAAATCTGCTACTCTGTTCCCCTCAATCTTCGTTTCAGACAAGAAGACCAGGGTGGGCACTTCCACTCTCACCAAATGGTGGAGTTCCCGAACTGTCTCCGGGTTCCCAAGCCCTCGACAGTTCCATATTATGCAATTCATTGCTCCTGGCGGGGTTGTACACCAGCCTCCGCCTTTTCACTTGATATTTCCCCCTCAACTGGTTTCTTCTTCTTGGAGTCTCTACTATCCTCCTTTGAGAGGTCAAGTTGCTCGCTCTCCATAGCTCTCTTCTTATTCAGAGTATCCTGGTCCAAGATCATGAGCTGGTTTGAGCGATTCCCAATGCCTTCTGTACTGAGATCCACTCGACGATACACTTTGTTCTGACCAATTCCACGTGACCTATCAAGACCTCTTGCAAAACCAGCCCGACCAGCATTGGCGCCACCACGTGAGTTGAACTGATACACTGCATTCCTGACCACACCCGTGGTGTTCTTCAATGGTGAAGTCACTTCTTCTTCTTTCTCCACCTCCTCTTCTTCGTCCTCCCAAACCTCTTCTCTTCTGACTCCAGAACCACCCGCATTGCCACTCTTCGGGGGTGCAGTCCCCCAGTTCTTACGATTCCCTGACCATCTAAGCTTCTCTCCATATGGTGGAAAGCCCTCAGCATCATGTTCTCCTGGTTCTGGGCAGAAAGCTTTTGCATGACCCAGACGACCACATGAAAAGCAGAAATACGACACTCCTTCATATTGAATATCATACAGTATAGTTTTCTTGGTTCTGGACGATTCCAACTGCACCCATCTCATTAAAGGTTCCTGAACTTTAATCCACACTCGTGCTCTGAGTGATTCTCCAAATGCAAAGCCCTTCGAATCGACATCTAGCTTAATAACTTCTCCCACCATGCCCGCAATCCTCTCCGGCCATGGCGGATACCGGAGATTGAACGGCAGATTTATCACCCTAGCCCAAACCTGTAATTTTTCAAACTTCCAATCAGAGGGTCGGGCTCTGCTGTCAAACAACTCCAAGATCACCGCGTGTTTCCCCACCATCCACGATCCACCTCCGTAGATGCGATCTCTATCACGTTGGGTCTCCAGATTTGCCACGAACCTGTTTTCCCCTACCGGATTGAAGTTCAGTCCCCGTGGGTTTCCCCACGCAGGGCGAAGGGCCTCTTCAATGGTGTTAACATGAAGAAATTTCCGATGCAGAACCTTCCCCACCAGCGCCCACTGGGGGGGGGGGGGCGCTCCTTCATCCTTCTGATCATCCACCACCAGCTTCCTGTTCTCCTTCTCAGTCAGACTCATCCTCTCCAGCATGTGTTCCACCCGTTCCCTTGATTTCCTTGATTCCTCTGACGCCATGTTGACTCTCCCTGACCCTAGACACCGCCCCTCCTCGTGCTCCAAGGGTGGGAAGGTGCACCAGGCTCCCCCTTGATCACCCCGAGAGCAGCGACCGGAGAGGCGCCGATCCAGGCTCGAGGAAGCGCCGCCCGCGTCCAGGAAAGCTTGCGAGCGCGTCGTAGATCGAGATCGCCGCCGCCGTCGCCTGTCTCGCCACTAAACCCTAGAAAATGGTTCGGGCATGGTCCGAGTAAAGAGCAATTTATGGAGTTTCTTATAGGTGACTCTAACCCTAGAAAAAAAAATCTTTATTTTACACTCTATCAAACATATCAAAGCACAAATAGAAATTAGTAATTGGTGTATCACCCTCCGCCGGATAAAAACCCCACCTTTCCCACCTCGCTCGCCGCCAGAGAGACGCCCAAACGGTCACCGCCGCCGGCCGCCCCGCCCCGCCCCGCCCCGCAGCTAAACCCCTCGCTAAACCCTAGCCAGAACCCCCCCCCCCCCCCCCCCCCCCGCCGCCGCCGCCGCCGCGCCGCCTGCCCCCCGGCCTCGGCATGGAGGGGGAGCCGCCCGCCAGCGCCGCCGCCGCCTCCGGCCCCGGCGGCGGCGGCGGCGGGGAGAAGGGCGCCCCGTGCCAGGAGTGCGGGGAGCAGCCGTGGAAGTACCGGTGCCCGGGCTGCTCGCGCCTCACCTGCAGCCTCCCCTGCGTGCAGGCCCACAAGCGCCGCACCGCCTGCTCCGGCAAGCGCCCCCGCACCGTCCCCGTCCCGCTCGCCCAGTTCGACGACAGCCAGCTCCTCTCCGGTGACGGATCCGCCCCTCGCCGCCCCCTCCCTCGCTCGCCGTGGCCTCCATCCGCGCTCACCGTGCGTCCCCTGTTTTTTCCCCGCCTGCAGATTACAACTTGCTGGAGGAGACGGGCCTGGTCAGGGAGTCGGCCCACCGGCTGCTCGGCGACTTCGGGCGCAACTACGGCTGCAGCTTCGAGGGACGGCACGGCGCCCAGCTGCCGTCGTGGCTCTCCTTCCTCCGCAAGGCCGCGGAGCGCCGGGGGGTCCGGCTCGCCTTCCTCCCCAGGGGCATGACCAGGAGGGAGCGGAACCGCTCCCGGCACGACAGGAGGTATATCTTAGTGCCGCTCTTTCGATCGATCGATCCTGTCTGTCGCGATATGATGATGATATTACTGAAGTTGATTTTGTGTCAATGGCTGTTAACTGAAACTGAAGATACTGAAAGTAAATGGATACTGTAGAGAAGTGAAATGCTCTTAAATAAATATAAGAGTGTTTGAGTTATTGCTTTGCCTATGTATTCAGTAATCATCTACTCCCTCTGTGAATAAATATAAGAGTGTTTAGATCACTACTTTAGTGATTTAAAGTTCTAAACGCTCTTATATCTCTTTACGATTAAATTTGGGTCCTGGTGATATATAAGAAAGTCAATTAAAATGTTTTTCATTGACCATTTGTAGTAGTATAGATTTCTCAAATGATTAAACGAAATCCTCCTATGTCTAGAACTAGAAGACATTTGCCGAAAATTAGGATGCAGAAGCTAGAAGGATGCACAACTAAAGGCAAGAACAACTAATTAACTAAAGAACAAGGCTTCCTTAAAAGAGAAACTAAAGAACAGAGGGGCAAGAGTAGAGACGAAACAACCTTCGGCAGCCCATCTGTTGACTGAGGCTGATGCAGACCATGAGGAGGCGACGCTTGGATCTCTGGTTACTCTGTGCCACGATCACAGAGGCACAGACCAAGCAGCGAAACACAACTCTGATTGTTCAGATTTTCAGAAGGGTGGATTGGATGTAAAATCAGTAGGAAACCCCCTAATTTATATGTTGCAGTTGAAAGAACCTGCAGCCCACTGCCATCGACACCTCTCTTCTCAGGAAATTGAGAATCCATCGGAGGAGAATAGAGCAAGGATACGAGGCGTCCAAGAGTTAATTTCCAGCTATTTAATTTGGAGAGATTTGATTTGCCACCGAGCTGGGGCGAGTCAAGGAAGAGAGAGGCCGTGTGGAATTTGATGCGCTATGTAAACCGCCTCTAGAGTTCTCCTGCGTGTGAATGTGATAGAAAGAGATGAAGAAGAGACAATAGTTGGGCCATGGGCCTGGGTTGGTGTTTGGTTCCATGGTTGGCCCGTGTCTTTTTCTCTTTATTTATAGTTCAACAAACTGATTAATCTTTAATCTCTTAATCAGAACTGATATAATACTTAAAAGAACTGCCTAAAAAACGTAAAAGAAAGTTGGGGGGCCTGCACAGCTTCTCCAGTTGCACTGCTGGATGTATGGGCCTGCATGTTGCTCAACAACTTTTGCTACTCGGAAGTTCAGCAAGTTTGCTCTAGTCCTTGATTGTTGTGGTTTATGTCATACTTAATGTGATTATGATTCAGTTTGACCTTTGCATGATTCCATGGTTAGGCGCTTCGACTCACAACTGATAAGTTTTCCATGCAAGTTTGTCCTCTCCTTGCTATTTGGGCAATAACACAACCACTGTCAGCACATTGGCTACAACACGTTGAGAATCAATATACAGTGCTTTATTTTGTTAATAATTTGTGCAAGCATCCCATGTCTAAATACATTTGAATGAACCTTACCAGTGGTATCACTCCCCCTCCTTATGTGTAAATATCTCTTTTCAGAAGTGACTGCATATACTGGACAGTCGAGTGGAAGTTCAATTCAACAGATATTGTCCTAACTGACGAGCAGTAAGTTTTCTAATCTATCAGCATGGAATGTCTCCTCCTGTTTTTCCTGTTTGCAATCCTTGTTAGTTTAGCACCATTTAAAGATGACAAGATATACTCCCTCCGTTCCAAATTACGCGTCATGGTTTTAGTTGAACTAAAACCACGACGAGTAATTTGGAACGGAGGGAGTATATGTAAAAGCTACTCCCTCGGATCCATATTAACTACCGCTGATTTAGTACAAGAGTACTTAAAATTTCTGAAGTAGTTGCTCTGTATGTCATGGAGATGATCTGTCTATCATTTTCAGACTTCTTATGTCACATATTTTCTGATTCTGCACTTACTTAGTACTACCAAACATTTGGAAGCAGAGCTAAACATTCATATATATCTTGCGCTAGTTAGTTTGAGCCATACATAAATATAGAATCTCCCTTTCCTTCAATGCTCATATGCCTTCTTTTCCAGGACAGACGAGAATGCAAGCTTGCTCTCTTTACTGGAAAAGCATCTGACTCCTTCCCCGTGGAAGGACCAGCTTACGCCATATCGCAATACTGAACTGCGTGATTTGAAACTGTTCATTCAGAAGTCTGCCAAGGTACTGCAGTCAAGTTACCATGTGTCTTCTGCGGTTATTGATCTTTGCTCTAAATTTGTATTAAACCGACTTCTTGTGTTTAACATTGCTGTAGAATTCAAAGTCGCCACACCGTCAACTCAATATAGAAGAGCCCTTGCGCCCCCAGCTGAGGGGCACTCTTATTGTCGAGTACCCAACTATCAATGTCTTCCTTCCATCAGATAGTTACGAGTTTCAAGTCGAGAAGCCTGCAAACAAGATTAGTAGACAGGAGCAGCCCCCTGGCAGCTCGAACGATAGTCCCCCTATAGAAGGCACTCAGTTTCAGGAGGAAGAAATAGAGGAAGGCGAGTTGTCTCCAGAGACGCAGGTTATTGATCTCAAGGATTGTGGACCGTCACGTACCGCAAATCTTTCTCAAGTGAAGGTTACGAGTGAACCTAAGATGGACAGCATGCCGTCGTATGTCCGCGGTCTGGCATTCGGTGGTAAACAGGGGGAAGTGGATCAACATAGCAAGATGGCATCGAACATGACTCCTGGGTCTCCCAAGGCTAAATCCTGCATGAAAGTCTACCCGGTGGACTTGGACGAAGAAGTTGAAGGCGGGACCTTAGAGGGGCAGGTCATAGACCTCAAGAATCTTGTCACTTCAGATCCTGGCAATATTGGTCCACCCAAATACATGAATTGCAAGACGGATTCTTCAGTGCTGTCTCCCATCAGTACTCTAGCATCTGAGGTCTCGAGTTGTACTCAGGAAGAAGAACACAACCTACAAAGCACGCTGCCACCGAACACAACTCCTGAAGCTCTGAAAAAGAGATCTCTCACGAAAGTCTACCCGCTGGACACGGATGACGCCCAGGGGCTGCTGCTCTCGGAGCTTCCCAGCGTGGAGTTGGAGCAGGAGATGGGAGACGCCTACGAGGATCTGTTCGGGGACTTGAACCCCGACGACTTCCTCAACTTCGACCTTGAGACAATGGACGTGGACGGATACGGCGAAATGAGGTCCCCGTTGAAGCTCTGGGACGACCTGGACTTGGAGGAAGGCGAGATCCCCTCGCAGCTCTGAAGAAGAGACCTGGGTGCTCGGAACTCGACACGAGAGCTTGGAATCCGTTTGCCCGGAGTGTTGTGGAACACTCCCATGTAGCATTGGCATTGGTACCACCTCAGGTGCTATTTATTCGTTGTTGTTTTTCTCTTGGTTCCGGTTGTCGTCGGGGCGGCATGGAGTTGTATTTCGAGTTTTGATCTTGTTTGCTGCTCCTTGTAGTTGCAGAGATTTTGAGGCTGTAACTCTGCAGCTGCAAGGCCTGTCAAGCAAGCGGTAGTCGTGAACTGAAGCTGGTGGTCGGTTTATCGATCATAGTTGTGTGTAAAATGCCGTTGTGCAAAGGCTGTGGTGTTATCTATGAACGCATCATCAATCTGTTGATCATCAGAGATATTTTGCTTTCTTTGTTCACCGTTGCTGAACCTGCAGTTTGCATAGCCTTAACTGAAGCTTGCTCATGCTCCGCTGGTAAGGGATTTTTTTAAAATGCAGGTAAAAGCTTTGCCTTGTCCATTAGATAAGAGAGTAGAGTTTGTTACAAGACATTCAAATACACGGCATGCGGATTGCTCTCGTGAAATAAAAGACCCTAACTTCTTTGCACCGACGATGACCCAAATGTTGGCCTCGGTAGAGATGGAGGAAAACAAGATCGGCGGTGGAGCACTCTTGCGTTTTGCTCGTTTCATATTCTCCATGAGACAAGTATGATGATGGAGGCCTTGGTTTGTCGGTTTGGCGTGCCGTTGGAGCAAGTGCTTGCCCACCACTCTTCCACCGAGTCGAGCAAGGGCCAAGCGGATGTGCCAAGCCCGAGTATGAGGAATTTCCGAATGACTAAAGACCAAAGCCGTCGGGTGTAGCGGCACTTGTAGATAAGATGAGATCCTCATTCTTGCATCCTCTTGCAAAGAGGGCAAAGACCACAATTTGCCCACCCTCGCTTTGACAATCTATCCGCCCACTAAATTCTATCTTGAAGGGGCTACCAAGCAAAAAATTTGACATTTGGAGGTGCCCGAACCTTCCAAACCATCTTATCCATGGATGAAAGGACCATCCCTAGGAATTGCACCTTGTATGCGGATGCCGCCCAATATCACCCACTAATCCTATGTTTTTATAGGATTTCATCCTCGGTGAGCTCGTCAAGGTGGACCTCATTTAGTAGGGAATGTGTGAGTGAGAGACGGAAACTGCAAAAATATGTCTTCATGGTACAGACATACTATAATTTTTTACAATATGCATTTACTTTGGAGATATTCGTCGGATCTGTATAAATATTTTCTCCAACGAAATAAAAAAGGAAAGAAATGAAAAAGCAGTAACGCGAAAAGGAATTTTCCTACACAAAAAGAAGGGCCAGCAGGACTCGCGAGGCGCATCGCATCGCATCGGCCGAACCAAAATTTCTATCACGCGACCCCGGCAAGGCGAACCAAGGCGGCGGCGGCGGCGGCGGCACCCATGGCGGCGGAGGGCGGCGGGGGCGGCGGAGGAGGGAAGGTGTCCTTCAAGGTGATCCTCACCTCCGACCCCAAGCTCCCCTTCAAAGTGTGAGTGCAGATCGCCCCCTCCCATCCCCTCCCCTCCGCGGACCAGATCTCGTCCTGATCCGTGTGTTCCGTGCGGTGGCCTCGCAGGTTCAGCGTGCCGGAGGCGGCGCCCTTCACCGCGGTGCTCAAGTTCGCCGCCGAGGAGTTCAAGGTCCCGCCCCAGACCAGCGCCATCATCACCAACGGTACGCCCCCCCGCCCCTCCGCGCGTCCTCCCCGTCGGATCCCGTCGGGATCGTAGTTGTCCTGCTCTGATGCGGTTTAGATTAGGTGTGTCGCGTGAGTCTATCAGGTTGCGATTTAACCGGGGAAGTGTTAGGTAATCCGCGGCTTCTCTGCTCGGTGGGATTTGTCTTCATGTTGGAATGGTTGATAGTAATACAGGTGTTCTGTTAGGTTCAAATATGCCCTGTGAATTTGGGGGAGAAAGAGAGTTACTTTGTATTGTCGACGAAGATGAGGAATTCAGTGGGAAGTCTGTATGGTCGTGGGAACAGGGAATGCGTAGCACGGTTTCAACATGTAGTCTCATCCAGACAGATAGGTTACTCATCTGTTCCGACTTTGGCAATCTAAGTGGTGATTCCATAGGGTGATTTGAGGCTCTCTGCGGATGTTTTTCGCCGCTCCTGAAGTCCTGAGGTATGGATAGCGCGAGTAGGAGCCCTTGTGATTTTATTCTTGCTTCCCAGGGCATGCCCGAGGTTTTCCAGTGATGGCTGGCATTCATGGCCCTATGTTCTTAGCCTTATGAGTTGCTCAGCAGTGATTTCTAATGTTTCAGCTTTTTCACCTAGACACGGCCACCGCATATTTTTGGGCTTCTAGTGTTTGATGATTGAGCCTACCACATATACCTTATCATTTTTATGATGGTGTAGTGGTTAGGAATATGGACTTATAGTCCTTTGATTTTCTAGTGAATTCATATGTGCTAATCTCATTTTGGTAACACAAATTTTTAGCCCATCAAAGATGGAAATTTTTAGTCCATCAAAGATGGAATTCTAGATCAGCATGCAAGGATGTGTTATTTCCCGGCTTGTTTCTTTTTACTTTGCTGAAAACCTGCAGTGTAGTTTTGAACTGTTAGTTTCGTTGCCTTTTGGTGTGTGGTTGTCAGAGCTAACATACTAACATGAGCCTTTTTAACTTCTTACAATGCAATCATCATTTGATTATGCGCTGTCAAGCTTCAGATAGTTACAGCAGAAAAATGTTTGTTCCTTATTGTTTTGCTTTTTTGTTTGACATAGACAATGTTCTTATTTGAAATAACATTGCATTTCCCCCCTTTGCAGATGGAGTCGGCATCAACCCACAGCAAAGTGCAGGTACTATTTGCAGATACCCACGTTTACATTTTGTTCAGATCTGTGTTCTTTTTCAGTTCTTGACGTGCAACAATGTTCTGTTAGCTACAGGATTTCCTTGACATGCAACAATGTTCTTGTTAGCTACAAGAAGTCCACCAATATGTTTTCGCCACACTAATTATGTTGCATAGAAATATTTGAGTTACTGGGCTAAGTTAGTCGTCTGAGTTAAGCAAGACTGGTTGAACTGTTTGGGGCCACTGCTTTTTTGCATGTTCATATTATGAACCATTCGGTTTGTGTTGGTCTGCTGGCACTAAATTTGGCTACTAGAACTTAGATAAGGTGGCCAGTTTGATTGTAGAAAGGAGTACTTGATAAACCTAATAGCTTTGCAGCTCTCTCTTCCTCAAAACACAGTTCTCTCTGAACATAAGATAAATATCTTCAGGGCACTCATTGCCCTTCTCTTATATCTTGATTAACTCTGAGCGGCATTCTAGGGCTTGCGTATGGTATGCCATATATTTAGTACATGTATCTTAGTCTAGCCAATAGGACACCACATCCCTATGTAAATCTGCCCGTTTTCTTCCATGCCTGCTGATGTAAAACTATTGTTAATTTGCAGGCAACGTGTTCTTGAAGCATGGCTCTGAGCTGCGCCTCATCCCCCGCGACAGAGTTGGAGCGCCGGTGGCGTCTTTCTAGTCATTGTTAGAGTCAACAATGAAGAATCCTATATAACAGGAATAAAAGCATGTCCATGCTTGGTTGTATAATGGATGTAACATGGTTGAGTATAATCCTATGATTGACAGGATGAATATATAGCTTGCCAGACAGTGCCATGTGTTGCTGTCTTTGTTTGCAGGCCCTGATTTCCTGGTAATGCTCTTAAAAACCAGGGAGCGAAAAATATACCTGGCACACCAGTGCTGGATATCTCATTTGTTTCCGAGGAAAAAAGACATTGACCTATGCTTTTGCCTCTGCCTTCTTCTGTTTCTCTGATACCCTTGCGCCTTGTCGGGCGTGAGGCGTCAGCCAGGTCGTCCACAGCGACTGTTGCAAGGAGCAGAGAATGCAGGCGTTGATGTGCTGCGGCATGGGGAGGTCGAACCGCTGCATCAATGACCCCTTTTGCCTATACAGAATCGATCTGATTTTAATTCTCTGTTTTAATTAGAAGCCATGCAAGAAAATGTTTGCCTTCTTAGGTGTCGTACTTCCACTAACATAGGAGGAGACAGGTTCTGTAGTAACACTAGTTCTATAGTTCATTGTTCATTGAGAAGTAGGTACTCCCTCTGTTTTAGATCACTACTTTAGTTATTTAAAATGTCTTAAATTTCTTTACAAAGGGATTACTTTGCATCAGAACCAGCTTTTGTTTTGTGTTCATGACAAGGCACATCTTGAAGTTAGCTTCCAATGCACTCGCAAGCTAGGAGAATATGTGCCGTAGAGGCAAGTGTGTTGTCTATCTTTTAGAGAAAAGGCGACGGCCGAGCCTCAGAAAAGGCTCAGACCTGACCTTTGCCTGGCTTTGAATTAACAAAGCCATCAAGGCTAGGAGTACAAATGAACAACTTACAAGGGAAAAAAATACAGAGTGCTATAACAACTCACAACCTAACAACAATACATACAAACTAAAAAATAGAAGGGGAAGCACAACCTGAATTGCCAAGGCCAAACATTTAGAACAACAGCTACACCAGCAACAAGGTGAGAACGCCAGCATCGGTGGCCATTGCCATCGCCTACTCTCGCAGAGCCTGCAGAAGACCACAATCCTCTCGCCCTAGCTCGAAGGGCACCGTACCGTGGGAATGTAGAAAGCTCACCGAGAGCGACATGAACAAAACCAATGAACAGAACCAATAGAGCATCCCGGACGTGAGGAATCAGAGCCCGAACCACACCCACATGTCTACCACGACCTCACCACCGGGCACAACCAACCACACATCCAAACACGAGTTGAAGAACGATACCACAAGACGAAGACCGGCCGAAGATGTACAGGAAGCCGCCACCATCCGCTCACAAACAAGCAGCAAGAGCCAACCTTGCAGCCACGCACCCCGGATGACGCCTCCGGGAAGGGATGCGACGAGCGGGAGCGAACCTCAACAAGGCCTCCAAGGAGGGAGCCGACGCCAGATGACGTCGTCAATGTCGTGGCCGCCACCGATGACCAAGGGTTTCCCCCGTTCCCCCTCCACACCCCGCCCACATGCCCACAAATTTGTCTCCTGCCCAGAAGGCAACCTGTGGAGCGCCATGCTTCCGATGGGCACGAGAAAGTCCGCGGAGCTTATGCTAGGCATCCTACATTGTTGCCAAATCGAGAGCTAACTGAATTTGCTGAAAAGTAGCTAACGAAGAGGCCAGAGTAAGATGGCTACCGTGGCAGCAAATTTGGGCAGCCATGGCATCCCGCACATCACGAGACAGGGTTTAAGTGGCAACATGGGCCTTTAAACCCGATGGATCAGCAGGGACTGGAATGGTGCTGTGAGATGATAGGGGGGCCTCAATCTTCGTCGGATGCCCGACAACTCCTTGGTTGCGTACACGTGCTAGACGTCGAGATTGCGGCAATGGAGGAAGTCCTCTCTCTGGCCCCTTTCACTGGATGTCACTCCTGCTCGAGCTTGAGTCACTACTCGTAGGCCATAGCTCTGGTAACCCTCAATACCCCGAACACCCCATGAGACACATTGGGAGTTCATGTCATCCGTGTTCAAATGGGTTGCAATGCAAACTCCGTGAGTCATGGCTTACACGCTAGGTAGGGAGCAACCGCGAACAACAGTTTGGCTCGGAACTCCCCATAGAAATTGCCGATGCCATGGACCTTTTTTTTCGACGCCATGGTCATTGATTCTATCTTTATTGCTAGCTAATGTAGTCACTCTTCATTGGTAGAAAAAAAACACCCGAGATATTAGGCCTCTCATAGTGGGTTATGTTCCTAAAAATAATATCAATATGTCTCTTGATGCCCCAAGAAGTACTTGAAACTAGAAAATGCTTCAGGGTGCATTTCATAATCTTGTTTAGAAACAATGTTGACAACACAAAATTCACTCATCCTCGCATAAGGTCATTTTGTTAGAAGGCGCAAGACTATGTCCGAGCTTTTGATCCTAACATTGACTTCATGTCATTTGATAGTCATTCAATTTCCAGGTATCCTAATCAATATAGCCAATTGACATTGATAGAACATGAAATAAAGCAGTTGAGAGACGTGTGGTTGCTTCATGTCCCCAGAATAGCTCAGAATCGAGCAAAATACATAGTTCTTGGTGTCATAGGTGTGTTTTAAAGTTTTATGCGATTAATCCTATTGAACTATTGTGTCAAAATACATATTAACTCCAATAAATTAGGTGCTTATTTGTTGTACAAGGAATAATAAAATCATAAACAAGGAGATATTCATAAAAGAGATTTCATTAATAAAACTATTTTTTGGTTACAAACATAGTACAATTTAACATATTTATTATTTAAATTACTAATGAAAATAGACGTGGATTAAGGTTCTTTATTTTTCTCTTTAATAAAAATTAACCATTTCTAATAAAGGTTCAAACTAACCATGGTGAACAATTTATCAGTCATGATTGTCATAATTCTATCATTGACGCTGACACATCTGTATTGCCTCCGTTTTATCCCTCCACCACGCATATTCGTGCTTCATATATGGATTATTTGCTAGACATAGGCAAAATCAAACGCTTTTAATTTGAAAAAATTACAACGTATGACATCAAGATTCAAGCCACAATATCATATAATGCATCACCCATTTGTGTGTTCACTTTAATAAATTCTGGGTCCATGAGTTTAAGGTAAAAGTATATCATTGAAATGTACATGTGTTGTGCTAGAGTAAACTATAATTTGTAACAAAAGCTATTAATTTTTTTGACTCATTACAGCCTAAAACATCTTAAAATAAATTTTCTTATACATATTATTAAAAACGAATGAACTGTGTATATATGTGTGTGTATCATTAAATATAATGGGTTATTTATCTAACATTTATGGAATAAGAAATATATCTAGATGACAGTGTCATGTTTATGATTTATTACAAGTAAATAGAAAATTCTAGAGTATAAAAGGTGTTTACTAGTAGTCTGTCATGGGATTATTGGCATTTGCTTTACCTGTTTTCTTAGTCAAACATGTCTTACATGATACAGTTGGTTTAGTAACCGTTGTCAACATGTTTGTGTGTGTGGTCTGGACTCTTGACTTGGTATTGAAATATATCATCACTTATGATAATCATCCATGTAGAATCAAGTTATCAACCAGAGGAGAGGTGAATAGAAGATTTTAAGAATTTTTTGAAAAACACTTAATAACAAAGTAAAATAGAGTAAACAAAACAATACAAGTACTGCAAAGAGGAATTACTAAACTAAAGAAGTCAATAACTTAGGAGAATCTGAGCCATAACTAATAAGCTAGAGACAGAAGCACGCTAGATAGGAAAAATAATTAAGTAGAAGTACATGAAAATAAGTATAACAAAAATAGACAAACACATTTCCGTACAACAACATAGAGAACAAAGCTAGACATGAAGCTAGACAACAGATAAACAATAAGTACTCGAGAGCAAGTCTTCGCACCAGTCTCAAAGAATGAAGGAGGGAAAATGCTTCAACACGGAGGCAATTACAGAATGTAAAGTCACTGCAAAGAAATATAACCTGTTGCTGGAGAAACACATTGTGATGTGTTACCCCAGTTCAAACTGCTTGCACAATTCTATGCCTAGGTTGGAGAAGCTGAGCCGCAACTTTGAGAACACAGTGTTTGGTTGTCATCTCTGATTTTGCCTGCATCACATGCATGCATGTCTCAGTTGGGCCTGGTTGAGGAGAACAAGCAAAAAACCACTATCTGCACATCATTTGGTCGCCCGCATCAAAGCTTCCTATGGGAAGCCTATGGTCGTGGGAACAGGGAAATGCATAGCACGGTTTCAACATCTAGTCTGGTCCAGGCAGATAGGTTGCTGATCTGTTCCGGCTTTGCCAGCCAAGTGGTGATTCACTGAGGCTTTCCGTGGATGGCTTGCACCGTTTTCTGAGGTATGGATAGGGCGAGTAGGAACCCATGTGGCCTTTATTTTGCTTTCCGCCACATGCTTAAGATTTTCCAATCATAGTTGGCACTTCGTGACCTGGATTGTTTTCCATCTGGACATGGCCACTACATATCATCTGACTTCTACTGTAGGTTCTAGCGCTTGATGAATGATGATGACGATAGGCTATCACATACCACATTTTGTATGATGATCTGACTGTGAATGTGGAACAACAGTCCTCGGGTTTTTCCTGTCTTGGCGAATTCATTTATGATGGTCTCATTTGTTAACGGAAAACTTTAGCCTATCAAAGATGGAATTCTAGACCAGCATGCAAGGATGTACTCCCTCTGTTCGGAAATAAATGTTAAACTAAAACCGCACCACTTATTTCTGAATGGAGGTAATATTATTTCCCAGCTTGCTTGTTTGCACTCCTTCTGTACACAAATGTAACACGTTTTAGGTCGCTACTTGGTGACCTAAAACGAGGGAATACTCTGTAGAAAGCCTGCAGTATAGTTTTGGACTGTTAGTTTTGTGGCATATTGGTGGTGAGCACTAACATAATAATAGTAGCATGGTCCTTTAATAACTTCTTAATGCAAATGTGATTTGATTATGAGCTGTCAAACATGTGGCCAGCTTCAGGTATTTTCAAACTCATAAAGGCTTGAGACAAGGGGATTCGATGTCTCCCCTCTTATTTAATATATGTTGACCGTTCTTATCGGCAGGTCCAAGGCGAATGGCATAGTAGATGGACTCGTTCCTCATCTAGTTGATGGGGGAGTTTCCATTTAACAATATGCGGACGGCACTATTCTTTTCATGGAGCATGACATTGCAAAAGCTCGGAACATGAAATTAGTTTTATGTCTCTTCGAACAATTGTCGGGGCTAAAAATCAACTTTAAGAAGAGTAAATTGTTCTGCTTTGGTCGGGCCAAAGAGGCGCAAGAAACATATAGACAATTGTTCGGGTATGAATTAGGTTCTTTGCCCTTTAGTTATTTGGGCATACCGATTCGTCGTCGCAAACTTTCCAATAAAGAGTGGAAATGCATCGAAGATCGAATTGAAAAAAAAACATAGCTGGTGGAAGGGCAAGCTAATGTCGTATGAAGGCCGGCTAGTGCCTATTAACTCAGTACTTACTAGTATGCCGATGTTCCTGCTATCCTTCTTTGAGGTACCCAAGGGGGTACAAAAGAGACTAGATTTTTTTCGATCTCGATTCTTCTGGCAGTCAGATGAGGCCAATAAGAAATATCGTCTAGCACGATGGGGTATAATATGCCGACCCAAGGATCAGGGAGGTCTCGGTATTGAAAATCTGGAAATTAAGAATAAATGCCTTATGAGTAAATGGCTATATAGGTTATCAGTAGAGACTGATGGTATGTGGGCACATACACTAGTAGGAAAACACCTATTAGTCTCGGTTCATAAGGGCCTTTAGTCCCGGTTCATGAACCGGGACTAATGGGTCGTTACTAATACCTCCACCAATTAGTCCCGGTTCAAACACGAACCGGGACCAATGTGACTCCATGTGGCCTGTGCGCTGAGCCCAGTCAGGGGGGCCTTTGGTCCCGGTTGGTGGCACCAACCGGGACCAAAAGTCCATGTTTTTTTTAGAAAAGTGGCTGCTTTAGGGGTTTTGGGGGTTATTTTTAGGTTGTTATTAGCTAGCTAATAGAGAGAAGTGTCCTCTCTTATATCTTCATCCTTGGTTTACTAACGCTGCTGCTATATATGTTCATTTCACCCGCTAATATAATAACTCATGCATGCTCGCATCATACATCATCATATATAATAACAAGTCTTACTAATCATGCATCATCATACAACTTCTACTCGTTATTAATAATAAGTCATACGATCATCATCCTCATAGTCATCGAACCCAACCCTACATAATTGTTCTTAGCACATGATCATCAGTATCAGGTAGGACCTAAACACCCTTAAGGTAAAATAGCATAAAACAATATAGACCCTGACTCTTCATTATGAAGAATGGCGATCATCCCGTCTCCAATTATTGCCCTTCGTTGCTTTTTGCTTCCAAGAAGCTCCTTACGACTGTCCATACATTTTTTCCATTCTTTGATTGTGATGTCTCCACTTCTTTTAGAAACCCGATATGGACAGTTGAGATTCGTAGGAAGACCTGGTTGTATGTTCAAAACATGAAGGGTACCGAGCGTATACATCAGATAAGGCACACAATCATTCGGGATTATCTGTTGAAAAACATAGTAATAACTTCGTAGTTAGCAATGATGTATTTTATAAGTGTGCAAAAAGATGCACGGATGTCGTAATAGTAAAAAATCTTACCAGGGTATCTCCATGGTAGTTACCGTAGTTCAACACGTGCACTAGTGGCACGTATTAACCATAATGTTGAGGAGTTTGATTGTAGATATTATAATTCTCAAGATCAGTACAAAATGCGACCAGATGATTTTTCTCATGATAAGTTAATTCGGAGCCTTCGGTGTAGTAGGTTCTATCTACCATCTTCCGCACATTCTTTGAAGAACGAAAATAAGCTATCAATGGAAATAAGTTGTCAACTATTTTAAAGTAAACAATATAAATTACTTAATAACTATGTCAAGCTCACATGGGGGAAGAATTGGAGGTGTATCCATAAGGACGCAAATCGAAGGTCTCTCTTGCTCGATTGTAGGATCACCAAGATCCATGGTGACAAGCATACCCTCATCAAAACCATACATCTTGCAAAGTGCTTCCCAATTTTTGCAACCAAAATGGGTTACACTCTGAGCATTGTACAACTTTACTTGAAAATCCACACCATGATGGGTACTTAGGATAATTTTTTTGGTTTCCATACTTTCATGGTCTTCAAAACCCATCCTCTCCAAGACATAGTGTCTTGCAAAGCATGGGATAAGCTAGTCGAATTGGAAAAGATGAAAAATACACGTTAAAATAGTTGAAGTCGTGCTTAATTACGAAATAAAACTATTGTCGTCGTTGCGTACCGTATGAACATCGAAGGTCTCCTCGAGCTTAATACTGAAGCGCCGATCTTCGTCCAGCTCAATGAACCTGTCGCACATACCTCGATCGTCGTGGCACCAGTCACACTCCCCCGGGCGGTTTTCGTCGTCCGAGTATGACATTTCCGGCCTATGTTCATAATTCAAATATTAAACTAGATCATTATTATTAATCACGGGTTAACTATCGGTGATGTACGTAGCTCCTCCTTTCATTCCCGAGTGAATTATTACACCAAATTGTCTATCACACGGGAATGAAGGAGAACTTATCCAATATGAGCATTCAATAAGCAAAACCAAATCATAAAATAAGCAAAACCAAATCATAAAATAAAGTAGTATTCAAATTAGCATGCATTCAATAATTATAAGCAAAAGTACACCATCTCTTGGTGTCCGTACATCGTCGAATATTATCACTAATATAGCATCACTAATACAACTAGAACCGTAGCGTCCGACGGGTATCGTCGCAGGCGGTGGACACCCAAAGATAAGGAACCATCACAGGATCATAGCTCCAGTGAGATCCCTGAAGAACCTGCCAGGTATTGTCGAACCTGCCCTCCAACGCAACCATGTAGCGACGGACGTGCTCGTCCTCCTCGCTGACACGGTGACGTACCATCTCCGCGGTGTCCGGAAGCCTCAGCACCGTCACTGGCCCACGCGACCGCCACCAAACAAGGATCGGGTCAACAACGGGCTGCCTCCTCACCAACCTACGTCCCCCGGAAGGTAGCACCTCCCAATACCAGCCCGGCGGAGCCCAGCCCCGAATATGGCCCTGATCAAGCAGTCCTCCACCGCCGAGTCGACGACGACGAGGATGCAGGATAGGCATCGCCGACGTTGATGCAGGAACTACTTCTATATATAGTTAAATAAAGTAGTTTTATTAATTAAATCAACTATCTAGTTCAACTACTAAGCACTTACTATAAATAAATAAAGTAGTACTTACTAAAAACAAACTACTTCTATATACAGTAAAATAAATTAGTTTATTAAATCAACTAGCTAGTTCAACTATATATGAAGCACTTACTATAAATAAAATAAAATAGTACTTACTAAAAATAAACTAGTATTTTTCTAACTAATTATATTAAAACATTTCTCTTCTTATTTTTTTCCTTTTTGTAAATACTATGAACAAAAAAATCATTAAAATTCTATGAACAAAATTAATTACACAATCTAAATATCACCAAAAAATCTATTAACAATAATATCACCAAACATGCATATTCAACAATAATATCACCAAAAAAATCTATTAACAAAAAAATCTAACACAATATGAACAAATTAATTACACAATCTAAATTAACATACTATGAACTACATATCTAAATTACTACACATCTAATTTAACAAAAAAATCTAAAAAAAATCTAACACAATATGAACAAATTAATTACACAATCTAAATTAACATACTATGAACTACATATCTAAATTACTACACATCTAATCTAACAAAAAAATCTATGAACTACAAAAAAATCTAAAAAAATCTAACAAAAATCATATAAAGTTGCTCACGGCGACGGCGATGTGCGGCGTTGGGGCGGCGCGGGCTGGGGCGGCGACGTTGGGGCGCGCGGCAGGGCGGGGCGGGGCGGCGACGGCGTCGGGGCGGGGTGGCGACGGCGTCGGGGCGGGGCGGCGATGGCGAGGTGGCGGCAGGGGACGGCGCGCGGCGTCGAGAGAGGAGGAGGGAGAGATCAAAGTGGGGATGCGGTTTTGAAATTTTCCTAATTGCTACTTATATAGCAAAGGCTTTGGTCCCGGTTCGTGGCACCAACTGGGACCAATGCCCCCTTTAGTCCCGGTTGGTGGCACCAACCGGGACCAAAGGCCTCTTTTCAGCAGCCCAAAGGGCGGGAATCAAAGACCTTTGGTCCCGGTTGGTGCCGCCAACCGGGACTAAAGAGGGGCATTGGTCCCGGTTTGAGCCACCAACCGGGACTAAAGAGTGGCATTGGTCTCGGTTGGAGCCACCAACCGGTACCAATGGACCCGTCTAATTACTTATTTATTTTTTGCAGCTGTTTTTTAGTTGATTCTGTCTGCAGCTGTTTTTTTAGTCCCACCTCGCCAAGCGAGAGGCACTCGCAGCTGTTTATAAGCCCTGAGTGCAGAAACAATGAAGAAGAGGCTCAATGCTCACCTGCACATTGGTTAGCTTCAAGCCTTGAGGAATAGGGTAGACCGCACAGAGCTATGTGCAGTGCAGTTGACACTATTCTGAAAGGCTTGAAGCAAATTAACGAGCATTGCGCCTCTTTTTTATTTTTCATGACTTTTTACAACTCAGAAATAAATAGAAAAAAATATATATAGCAGAAAAGAAAAAAACTATATAAAAAACTACTCAGAAATAAATAGAAGAAAAAATAGTCGTGATTAACTTTACTAAAAAAATGAGCATACATGCTTATTTTTAATGACTTATTACCACTCAGAAATAAATAGAAAAAAAATAAATGTAGCAGAAAAGAAAAAAACTATATAAAAAACTACTCAGAAATAAATAGAAGAAAAAATAGTTTTGGTTAACTTTACTAAAAAAATGAGCATAGATGCTTATTTTTAATGACTTATTACAGCTCAGAAATAAATAGAATAAAAAATAGTTGTGATTAACTTTACTAAAAAATGAGCATGATGCTTATTTTTAATGACTTATTACAACTCAGAAATAAAAAGAAAAAAAATAGAAGAAAAGAAAAAAAACTATATAAAAAACTACCCAGAAATAAATAGAAGAAAAAAATAGTTGTGGTTAACTTTATTAAAAAAATGAGCATATATGCGCTTATAGAGAAAATTCGACCTAAATTCATAATAAATTTCTACTAACTTCAGAGAAATTTAGTATGAATTTAGGTCAAATTCCCTGTATAAGGGCATCTATTTTCATTTTAAGAGGAGCTCAACACGGCAGAGAGGGAGGGGCTTATAAACCGGTGTGAACTCCCTTCGGTTGGCGAGGTAGGACTAAACTCTGGCCGCAACGAGGACCAACCCTTTAGTCCCGGTTGGTGGTATGAACCGGGACTAATGGGCTGCCTTTGGTCCCGGTTCATGCCTCCAACCGGGACCAATAGTGGTGGGCCAGGAGCGAGGACCATTGGTCCCGGTTCGTCCCACCAACCGGGACCAAAAGGTCCAGACGAACCGGGACCAATGGCCCACGTGGCCCGGCCGGCCATCGGGGCTCACGAACCGGGTCCAGTGCCCCCATTGGTCCCGGTTCTTGACTGAACCGGGACTAATGGGCTGGCCCTGCATGGACCATTGCCCCCTTTTCTACTAGTGATATATTACACAACAAATATTTGCAATAGAAAACTCTTGCCCAAGTCACCGCGAGGCCAAATGGCTTGGCATTCTGGAAGGGGCTTATGAGAATGAAAGACTTGTTCTTTCGTAGGATCAGATTTCTTGTTGGCAATGGGATGCCAACAAGATTTTGGGAGGATACGTGGTTAGGGGAGACACCTTTAGCCATACAATATCCAAGCCTTTCTAATATTGTGCAATGTAAGGAGGATTACGTAGGCACAATATTACAATCGGTTCCCTTGAATATCCAGTTTAGGCAATCTTTAGTTGGGTAGCGTTGGAATTCCTGGATGCACTTGGTACGGAGATTGATGGATGTTCAATTATTCGACCAACCTGACTCATTGCACTGGAAGTTGGCTAGAAACGAGGTGTTTACGGTAAAAATCTTTTTATATGGATCTAATTAATTCCGGCCCAATCCCGAGGTCTATACAGATCTGGAAGGTTAAGGTTCCCTTGTGTATTAAAATCTTTATGTGGTTTGTCCATAAGCAAGTGATCCTCACTAAAGATAATTTCTTAAAGCGACGATGGGTAGGCAGTTCACGATGTTGTTTTTGTAATCATGATGAGACAATACAACATCCCTTCATAGATTGCCCTCTTGCCAAATTACTTTGGCAAAATTCATATAGCCTTCGATATAATTCCTTCAGGTAGCATTGAATCGTTATTTGGGACGTGGTTAGCTGGGGTGGAACATACTACTGCAGCTCGTACGAATTAGAATATGTGCACTTGTGTGGGCTCGAGGTGAAAAACAGAAAAATCCGTACGTGCGGGGGGCGTTCGTGCGCCGGAAAAACGTTCTGTGTTCTTCCTCCTCTCCGATCGTGTCTCCGGCGATCATCGTCGAGTGCCGCAGCCTGTGGTTCCAACAACCAGCTTTTGTGTACAGAAGAGTAGATGATCACCATGGGGATTGGTCACGTGCAAAGCAATAAAACAGGCATCAAACAGTGCATATCATTTTTCTGACATTTTACATGAAGTGAGTGCATATCTGAATAGCCTTACATTTAGCTTTGTGATTCTCTCATTCTGAAACTTACATCTCCTGGAGTACTCACCGCCATTCTCATTAGCTTCTTTAATCTTCTCCCAGACGCCTTCTTGAGCTTGGAAATTATATGCTTTAAGTCCAGCTAAAAGGACACAGCTTCGTTAGTTAATTCGTTCTTTTTCTTCCATGTCTGGTGATGTAAAACCACTGCTCTTTTGCAGGCAACGTGTTCCTGAAGCATGGGTCGGAGCTGCGCCTCATCCCCCGTGACAGAGTTGGAGCGTCGTCGGCGGCGTCTTTCTAGTCGTCATTGTTAGAGTCAACAATGAATGAAGAAACCTATATAACTGGAACAAAAGCAGGTCGATGCTCGGTTGTATAATGGATGTAACATGGTTGAGTATAATTTACCATGGTTTAGGTTCGTTTTTATGTGCATATACAACACTTAAACACCATCAACTAGTCATGGAGAAGACATGAGCATAACTCTATACCTGCACAACTAGACCCGATAGTCTAACTCACAGGATCCATAACTGCTTTTTGCCAACAACCCACGGCAGTGCACTAAGCAATTCAAGCGCAAACTATCGCCGTGTTGTGAGAGTTTAGATTCGAAGGGTTATTGTCGACAGCAGGGCGAGTTGTCCACAGAGCTTCTTTACACCGTGTGCGACAAGTCCAATAAATTTTTCTATTGGGACGACATGCACCCCATGCACGCGGGATGGGAGGTTGTCATGAAACAATTGGAAAAGCCCTTGAGTTGAGGGAGTTTTTAGATCAAGACTAGTCATGGAGAAGACATGAGCATAACTCTATACCTGCGCAACTAGACCCGATAGTCTAACTCACAGGATCCATAACTGTTTTTTGCCAACAACTCACGACAATGCACTAAGCAACTAGACATGAGCATAACTCTTTCCATTGTTATGGCCAACAATGAAGAAACCTATATAACAGGAATAAAAGCATGTCGATGCTTTGTTGTATAATGAAAGTAACATGGTTGAGTATAATTTACCATCAGCAGCCAGCCAGCCCTATGATTGACAGGATGAATATAGTTTGCCAGACAGTGCTATGTGTTCCTGTCTTTCTTTCTTGCAGCCCCTGATTTCCTGGTACTGGTCTTGAAAACCAGGGAGCCTCTGCTTGCAGTGTGGACTTTTTGAGAGAGAGAAAAAATACACCTGGCGTACCAGTGCTGGATATCTCAATGTTTCTGAGAAAAAAAGGCATTGGCAACCTATGCAGCAGAATTTCTTGCTGTGAAGCCAAAAATGACATGTTTGCGTCTGTCATCCCTCTGCCTATATGCAGAATCAATCTGATTTTAATTCTCTGTTAGTTAGAAGCCGCGAAGGAAACTGTTTGCCTTCTTAGGCGCCACAAAATTGTTAGGAGACAAGGTTCTGTAGTTCATTGTTCATTCAGAAGTAGGTACTGCACTGCACCGGAACCAGCTTTCTTTCGTCTTCATGACAAGGCCCAAAAGATCGTGGCGAATTGGGGTTTAACACAAGCTCTGCTCCCTCGCAAGCATGGCGGCTCCTGCCATACCAATACCCTGATTTTTTTTTCTCTGAGAGTGCGTCAATGGCGTACTATATTTTTATAGAACATACGTACAAAACATGTTGACAAGAAGTGTAGCACAAATGCGAACATTCGGGCGACCACGATGCACCAACTCGGACACCTACACTATCACCTAGGCTAATCCAAGCCATGGCGCAACGGTTGAGGCTGGATGCAGGGACGGAGACAAGGGGGGACGAGGGGGGGCTAGACCCCCCCCAACGAAGTTGTTCTCCTCAATAGCGATTAGTTAGATCCGTTTATTAGCAGGCCTTTTGACTTGATTCGCCCCCCCTGTCCACTTGTCTCGTGTAACACCGTGAAACCCCTCGGGCAGCCCATGTACAAGAAACAACAGATCACAACCCAGCAAAAAAAAGGCCCACCATCGAGGTCAAAGAAAACAGAGCCCACCGGTCAAGGGCTTGCGACCAGGAGCACCAACGCAGTCTGCTACAATCCTGGCGATCGACACGATTTTATATCGCTCCAACAGAACGCACGCAGATTGCGGCTCGTGCGATCTTTCCATCTGTCGTCGCCTCCAATCTCCGCCTACCCGCAAGATTAGCTTCAGTCTCCAAGCGAAGATCATAGGGGGGTTGATCGAGATCCGCCACGGCTGATTACCTGCACGGTTAGTCCCTTACTTCATCTCCTGATCTTTAATCTGCTCTAATTTGTGTGGTTGTTCCATAAAAAACCTACGAACATGAGAAGTTAATTACAGTAGGAAATATTGGCTGTTGTGTGTAGATACGAAGAGGAAGAGAAGAATGGAAAACGTTTCCTAGGGCACTTGCTTCCAACCGTTCAAGCCTAGCAATCCCAATTGATCATTTCCTCAGCAACCATAAAGGAGATTAGGAGAAACACCACCACCATGAGCGACCACGGAGGAGATGATGCACGGAATCTGACATCCTCTTTGCGTGTATGGTACGTCCACTCTCATAATTAATATCAGCTTCAAATATCTGATTTTTGTGGGTTAAAACGAATGATTGTTAATTGATCGACATGAAAACTGAATTTGGAATCAATAGATAGATATTGTATTGTCTACCAAATTCGTAATGCAATCAATTTGGAAACTAAATTTGTCTTGCCAAAAATGCACATTTTAATAGTTTTTTGTAGTGTTCACACTAATGAAAACACTAGTTCAGGCTTAGGTTTTTGCAAGGAATTTTTTTTATGGTTAACCGATGCCCAACTGCCTATAAGAGCTCAAGTCTGCAACTCGCCCCCCCTATACAAAATTCCTGGCTCCGTCCCTGGCTGGATGTCGCTGGGACGGGGCCGTCGTCGTCCGAGTTGGAGCGGCTCGTCCGCTTCATCAGGGAGCTCAGCAGCATTAGGTCATGTCTGAAGCCCAGGATTACTGAAGAATAGCACAAGCTACGCTAGCCTCTCATTACATGTAAGATAATGGCAATTCTTGAGTTATGCGGATCGATCATGTTTTTCTCAGAAAAGTTTATGCAGCGCGATCAATTTGTTAGAGTTGTGTCGAATATATCATTGTACAAGATAGGTTATAGTTGGACATGATTTTGGACTGTATGTTGACAGGGTAGGAGTCGTGTCCTAATAGGACACTTGTATTCTAGACCTCTCATATATAGCGAGGGTAGATACACGATGTAACATGTGGCAACATATTAGCATATGCGCGCAGGGGGAGCCGGTGGCGTGTGCCGGCGCCTGGGCGGCCGGGGTGCGGTATTGTAGCAGTGTCATGGGGAGGAGCGCCCGTAATCAGGACCCGGGAATATATCCATGATGGTGAACCTCGTTAACAAATCTCGGTGTCGTGCTTGTGTGATTGCTTGATCCTCAGTTGATCGACGATAGCCTTGAATTTATTGTAACAAGTGGTATCTCTACTCCTAATGGAGGAGTTGGTAGCCTGGTACGGTTTATTTTCATCCGGTTTTCATTCGTCACCTCCCACCATCCCCACCAACTGGTTTTCTCATTTCCATTAAAAACCCAAATCTTATTGAAGGAGATATCTTGTTTTGTGCTTACTTTGACAGGTTTTGATTCATTCCAATCACGTAAATAAATAGGTAATTAAGAATTCAGAACTCGCACCATATATTTGAGATTACCTTCCTAAAATATAGACATAATATTTTCCTCGATAACCTTCCAAACAAAATGAGATATTCATCAATAACAAATCATTAATCCTGCGCATTATGTCATTATTATTATCTCCACCATTAATTGACTATCACAAGTTTCCTACAACAAAAGAATATATCATTTACTTGTGGGCGTATGCACCCGCGCGCCCCTGCGGAGGACGCCGTGCGCGACACCATGGAGGATGTCGCAGCCGGGCCTAACACTTGCGTGGTACTCGAGAATGCCAAGGCGTGCATCACGGCGTCAAGGACGGCAATGACGGTAGGCGTGTCATCATACCACTACGCACATGTGTTCGTGGACACGGTCATATTATATTTCTTGTCATTAATACACAGAAATACACAGACTACATTCTCAATTCAAGTATGTCCATTCAAATGTCAAGAAATTCGTTAAGGAAATGTGTCCTACAATACTTGGTAGTCACTGTCATTCGTAACAGCCATTCATGCGAAAATATTTTGGAAATCGAGCGCTGAATCAATTTGGAAATAGAACCATTAATGTAATTAATTAACTAGACGGTTAATTATGTATGCAATTAATTAGGTCCATTTAAATAGAAATTATTTTTTACACCCAATCAATTTTAAAATCAAGCCATTAATGTAATTAATGGTTTAGATAGACACTTAATTATACCTACAGATAATTAGAAGTAGTGATTTTTTCCAATTAGGTGAGTAATTAGTCGATTTGGTTGGCAGTTAATTAGGCGTGCAAAGAATTCGGTAGGTTGTTAATTATTTGTGTAATTAATTAATTAAGCAAGCAGCTCATCACGTTGAATCATTTTAAAGGCGCTCGTCGGCAAGGACAATCAACAGGCTCTCAGCGACATGGTCGAGCACCACTTGCCAACATGGAGAATGGACACCATGCGCCCGCGACATGGACGGCCTAGCGTTCACCAAGATGGATGACGACCATGCTCTACAGGATGTCCACATGTTGACGGTTTTCGAAACGTTCGCGGATGAGTACAACACGATACTAGATTGGCGAGGTGGTTCATGCTATAGTTGAAAGGGAGAGTGCTCCATGAATAAGAAGGAAAAAAGGAACTAAAGCGACCAAGTGGTCCATGGTGTTGGAGATGGAAGGAGTGTTCCAAAAAATATAAAGAGAAACTAAAAAGAAAGATTCTTATAAAAAATAACTAGGGATGAGAATTAAAACTGGCGAGGAAGGAGGAAGAAGAAGAAGATGAGGCGTCGCTGACAAACGCGCTGATGTTGGCGTCAACGAAACGGGTTGGCGAAGAGACCAGGAGTAGATGATGTGGGGAAGGACGAGGAAGAGAAGAACATCAATTAACCCTTCTAACAATGAATGGTATCTGGGCTGGAGGTGGAGCTTATTGGTGACTAGGAATACTTTCAGGTTGCCACTTACCTCCCATGTCAGTGTGCATTTGCGAAGTTGAATGGACCTTTGAGACTGATATCTATAGTTATTTATTATTTTATGTCAATAGTATGCGTTAGTTTAAACCACTCTATTATACAGTAAATATGAAAATTTTGATCTTTGTTGCAAAGCATGACGAAGGTGAGGTGGGTGTCCTTTGATTTTAAAGGAGGCTCCAGCGAGAAATGTTCCACTAAGGCGGGAAACCGAGTGAGAAAGAGAGGGTCCGAGCGAAAAAGGGGGCGATACGTTGTGGGGTGGGGTTTTTGTGTTGGACCCATGTGTTGGAGATAACATGGGGATAGTCCAAACAACCGCATTTCTTTTCCGTATTTGGTCTAAATTTGGGGGAGCCCGGACTGTCCATATTTGAATTTTGAAGATCCTACTAAGCGTTTGTTTGATGTTCGAGCACGTCCGGACATTTGAGAACAAATGAGCTTTGATCTTACAGACAACCTTAATCATTTGTTCGATTAATTTATATATGCATAGCCCGTAGGGCGTTTGCTAGTCATAAGCAAGGTTCGAGAAGTTCGCTGATGGTTAATTTAGAGGATGGATTATCGTCAAGTTTGGCACGAGGAGCGTGCGGAAGATTTGTTTCGCGGAGGTCTCAGGTGTGCTCTCGACGAGATCAAAAAAGAATAACGAAACAGGCGACGGCGAGCAGTCTCCAGAAATTCACGTGTCCGGTCGTGAGAAGAACTCGCCGAGACTGGGATCACGGATCAGAAAAGAAATACGGCGGCGGCTTACGCGTGCAGGGGCAGATGACACGTGCGCCTTGCATGGTTGCAGCAATCTGTTTGATCGGCGTGCGGCCCATGCGGCTTGGTGGACAGCAGTCGATGGAAGGCAGCGGCGCGTTGGATTGCTGCAGAGTTGCACCGCGTGAGGCCAACTTGACCCCATTCTGTTCGGATGTGTCTCTTTGAGGCAAAATAGACAAATCGGACGGCCCAGCACGCGGGCGTAAACGGACTTTTGTCCGTTTTCTGTCGCTTTCAACCCATCCCGGCTCAACTTTGCGTCGCTTTGGGGAAACGGACAGCGGGCGGATGGACGGGACGCGTGCGCGTGTCTGTCCCTGACCCGTCCGTCGGTGGCACAAAGCAAACCCCCCGCGCCTCATTTGACGTCATTTCCCCCAAACCCTCCCATGTCCATGGCCGACGCCCCGCCAAATTCCGGCGGCCTGGCCGTCGACCGGCCCGCAAAGGTGAAGAAGAAGGCGGCCAAGGGTCCAAGGAAGCCACGGTCGGAATGCACGCCGGAGGAGCTCGCCAAGATGGACGCGGAATCGGCGAAGAGGAGGGACCGGAGGGCGGCCGTCAAGGGCAAGACCGCCGCGGCCAAGTTCGCCGCCGAGCGCGATGCGGTGGAGGTCACGCGGCGCAAGGCCGAGGTCGACGAGAAGGAGGCCATCGTCAACAAAGTACACGCGCTCCTAATGCTTGGCCTTTGCCATCCAACGGGTTTATCTGGAGCGGCCATTGGCCCGGCGAGCACAGGCTTGTCGGTCGCCAGGCCTCAGCACTGCTCGTCGCCGACGTCACGGACCACGTCTATGTTGCCCGGCTTTCCCCCGCCAAGGCACGATGGACAAACCCGTTTTTCGAGCTCGCCGGATGTTGGCGTGATCACGCCGTCCACCCCGCGCCCCTTGGCTGTCATCGACCTCAACGTCACGCGAGGGTCCAGCAGCGGCGGCCGTCCGTCCGTCGAGATGCAAATAAAGCAAGTACGACCACCATTTACGGGCACCGTGACGTCGCCCCGCGTCCTGTTTGACGAAATGGCAACACCAACGCCAACGGTCGACGACCCCTTCTACAACCAGTTCATGGAGCAAGTGATCTTCGAGGGTGGGCATGGCGTTGCCTACAGTCCCGACGAGACCCAAAGTCAGGATGGCCACGCCCAGTACGTTGCGGATGAAGAGGCCCACGACCATGCGGACGACGACCGTGGTGACTCGTGGCATGAAGATGATGTCATCTATTGCGAAGGTGATGGCGATGAACAAGATGACATTGATATTGATATTTTGGGCGAGCCATTGTTCATCGACGAGCTCACCCAAAGAGCGGAAGTATAAAAAAGGAAGAAGAGCATTCACACGGGTTCATATTCACAAGACGAGGACAAGTTGATTTGCCAATGTTGGATGAAGATTAGCCAAGATCCGAGGACCGGCGTGCAACAAAAGGGCCTTATTTTTTGGACGAGAGTCCACAAAACATTCCATGAAAGAAAGATGTTTGAACCCTACCAAATTACGAGCAACCGTGGCATCACCTCGATTCAAAAGAGGTGGTTGTTCATCCAACAAAAGTGCAACAAATATTGTGCCGCACTTGAGAGCGTTGAAGCACGGCGCGTGAGTGGTCTCAGCATTGGGGACTTGGTATGCTCTCCTCATCCTAGTTCTTTCGTTGCTACGGCCATGAGACTTTGGCCTCATATATGTTTGCATGTTCATTTGTTGTTGATCATGTGATGTCGACGTTTCAATCTTTGGAAGCATTCAAGGCCCGGCACAATGATAAGCCATTCACTCTTACGCATTGTTGGACGCTCATCAACATTGCGGGTGGAGGAGCAATTGATGCTCACGGCGGCGCAGTGGCAGGCACGACGGCGACAATGCGGTGGCGGCCTTGACCACGAGGACAGCGGCAGCAGCACGGCGTTGGGCAGCGGAGGGAGCCTGCGCGGCCGGTGCTACAACTGCGGCCAGCGTGGGCACTTCCGGCGGGACCACACGAAGCCGAAGAAGCGCGCAGAGGAGGAGGAGAGGGCTTTTCTCGCCGCCGACGATGCTGGGCCGGCACTCCTCTAGGCCATGGCTTAGGGGGTGATTGTTGGGTGAATAAGCCATGTCCTGCACGGTGGTGATCGGCGTCGGGTGCGCTAGGTACGGTCTGCAGGGCACGAGCACTGTGTGCGCGTGGGTATGTTAGTTGGCGACAAGCCCAGAGGGGTGATCGCGTCAGGGCGATGGACCCGGCTGCGTTGTGCCACGGAGCGCCGGGCGTGGAGATCGTGTGAGTGGGGTGTGTCGGGAGCGCGACGTGGTGCGTCAGTGCGTGCACGTATAAGTCCCCCTACCCCCGTGTGTTGCAGCTGACGGTACCGAGTTTGAGCTCGTGTGAAAATACAGAAAAGCCGTCGGCGAGGTGAGGTGTTTGTGCGCCACCAAAACTTCTGTGTTCATCCTCTCGCCACACTATCTTGTGTGTGGTGATCGTCGGCTAGCCGTGATTCCATTTTTGGTATAAAAAAAAGAAGAAAGTCTGAGAAAATGCAATAACCAGGCACAACAAGTCAGCTGTCCTAGTTCGCTAAAGCTGGTGGGGAGGAAAATAGATCATTAGTATAGAAAGTGGCGGTGCGCAACAGCGTGGAGGAGGGGAAGAGGGCATGCAGAGATGTGCAGCTGGCCAGTGAACGACGACGCCCCGTCCATGACAAGCCCGATTTCGACTTGCTTTGCTGGTCAATCCGTGTCCGGCGGTGCTGTGGATCTGACTCTGGTCGAGGCCGCAAGCCCGATTTCGACTTGCTTTGCTGGTCGATCCGTGTCCGGCGGTGCTGTGGATCTGACTCTGGTCGAGGCCGCAAGCCCGATTTCGACTTGTTTTGCTGGTCGATGATTCCATAAATTGAAGAGAGGGCAAGGCCATGATGTACGAGCAGCTCAGACAAGCGCTTTGCGTTCCTGATTTTTAGTTGGCGAAACAGTAGCGGCTGGGCGATCGTGATCCTCGGGCCGGCAATAGTAGAACCATCCGCCTCCACACCGCCGGAATCGATGAAGCTTCTCCCGGCCGTCCTCGGCCTCGCCCTCCTCCTCCTCGTCCTGTGTCCCAATGGCGTGGAGGCCCGGCCTGCGCCTACCGGCGGTCATGAGAAGAAGTCGTCGAGCGCCACCTTCTTTGTCTTCGGGGATGACTTCGCTGACAACGGGAACCTCCCTCCGACCGAACCCGTCACCGAAATGTCGCGGCAATGGGCTTACCCCTACGGCTCCAACTACGTCGATGCCGATGGGTTTCCGCGGCCGAATGCCCCGTCCGGCCGCTTCTCAAACTACAAGATCCAGCCGGATTTCATCGGTAAGTACTATTGTTATACTTATTTATATTGCCCTAAAACAAGTATTCTGTTATATTGTAAATCCCTTGTGCATCATAATTAACCCTTACTCATTGTTCTATTGATAACTTGCAGCAACAATGTTGGGGTTGGAGGAAGCCCCTCCAGCACATGCCCGTACAGCAGAGAAAACTTGCGACCCGTCCGGCATGACTTTTGCTACGGGTGGCGCAGCGGTGTTGGATAGTACATCACATGAGGTTCCCACCTTTACCAAGCAAGTAGATACTTTCAGGAAGATGGTCAAAGACGGGACCATCACGGAGAAACAATTGACTCACTCTGTAGCGCTCGTGGCCTTCTCCGGCAATGATTATGCAAGCACCGGCGTCATTGGCCTAAGTAGCCCCAACGATGTGAGTACTATATCAACATAGTATGCATACACTAGTTTGAACAATTAATTTGTTTGTGCATCTTACTAACTTATTTTTCATGTATGTGGTGCAGATTAATGCTTATATTGGGAAAGTGACAAAAGAGATGGCTGCTAATGTGGAGCAATTGTTGAACCTTGGGGTGACAAAGGTTCTTGTCAACAACTTGCATCCTGTCGGTTGCACGCCATCACAAACCCGAACTAACAACTACACTACGTGCGATATTTTTGAAAACTTGGGTGCTTCCATCCATAACAATAACCTGAAACAAGTTATGACAGCAAAGAAGAATGTCCACATCGTCGATCTGTACACCACATTCATTAATATTGTGGATCATGTGCCTGGTATGTATCTGCATGCATTCAAAAGTGTCTTTATTTTAAAATTTTCTAATCTAATTTAGTTTGATGTACATTAATGCAGGTAAAGGCTCAGAGCAATCGAAGCAATTCAAGCGCAAACTATCACCGTGTTGCGAGAGTTTAGATTCGAAGGGTTACTGTGGTCAGCAAGGCGAGTTGTCCACAGAGCTTCTTTACACCGTGTGCGACAAGTCCAATAAATTTTTCTATTGGGACGACATGCATCCCACGCACGCGGGATGGGAGGCTGTCATGAAACAATTGGAAAAGCCCTTGAGGGAGTTTTTAGATCAAGACTAGGTAATCAGCTTTCATATGTCGTTGTAGCACTTTTCATCCATGATGACAATATTCTGTTTGTATTTGTTCGATAATTTCAAGCGTTTCAAAGACTGCATTTTCTGGATTCCAGGATAAATATTATATTGCATTTGCGTCTTCTTTTGTGAAAACTATATTCCTAAGAAGTAGTTAGTGTATTTCATTTGGCACATCTACAATAAAGATGTGTTCTAACTATACAAACCAAATGCTTGCCTTTATGCGGCTCAATAAGCCCAAGGCATTTCCACACCGTTTGATTATTTGTTGCCGACGTGATCTACCGGGTTGGCATGTTCTAGGGGTGACTGATGCCTTGTCTCTGAATTGAGGATTGATATAGGGGTATGTGTGGATACCCACCCGAGTGGGTATGGTTTAGGTTCGTTTTTATGTGCATATACAACGCTTAAACACCATCAACTAGTCATAGAGAAGACATGAGCATAACCCTATACCTGCACAACTAGACCCGATAGTCTAACTCACAGGATCCATAACTGTTTTTTGCCAACAACCCACGGCAGTGGTCCCCGCAAAAAAAAAACAACCCACGGCAGTGCACTAAGCAATTCAAGCGCAAACTATCGCCGTGTTGTGAGAGTTTAGATTCGAAGGGTTACTGTGGACAGCAAGGCGAGTTGTCCACAGAGCTTCTTTACACCGTGTGCGACAAGTCCAATAAAATTTTCTATTGGGACGACATGCACCCCATGCACGCAGGATGGGAGGTTGTCATGAAACAATTGAAAAAGCCCTTGAGGGAGTTTTTAGATCAAGACTAGTCATGGAGAAGACATGAGCATAACTCTATACCTGCGCAACTAGACCCGATAGTCTAACTCACAGGATCCATAACTGTTTTTTGCCAACAACTCACGACAGTGCACTAAGCAATCCTCTCACAAAACATTGCAACCCACCAACACCTCCGGCCCGCTTGCCTCCAATCTGCGACCTTGCCTAATATATCCATGACGAGCTCCCTGGGTCTCTTTTGCTGCTCCACCCTATTGAAGACTCTCACATTTCTGTGCGAGGACCAGGTGAAGACTCTCGCATTTCTTTGCTTTCACGGGGACGAGATGGAGACTCTTGCATTTCTTTGCTTCCAGGGGGACCATTTGACCGCTATGACTAATGTGTCGAAACTCGAAACCAATACCCTGATTCTCCGTGTGTGCAGATTCTGAATGCTACCCCTTTTTGTATTTGCGCGAACCAATGGCAACACTGTTGCACACGGTTTTCACTGGAAACGACTCGTCGACGTGGCATGCCATAGAGTATGGCCTTGAATTTCTCAATAAATAAGAGACTATCCGGCGAGTGGGAAATTGGGTGAACATTTGGGTTTGGCGTGGCCACTCGATCCCAAGAGAACCCCCTGCGACCTACCCCCCCCCCCCCCCCCCCCTCCCGAGGCCAGTGCCACCTCCACTGGGTGGTCGATTTCATCTAACAAGGAGGTAAAAAGAATCCGGCTAGGCTTCGACAATATTTTCTGGAGCTGGATGTTGAGGAGATTGCAAAGATCAAGCCTTAGAGCACATGGAAGCGTGAGCACTCGGAGAAGCATGGTTTACAGTTTGCAGCGCTTATTGATTGCCCTTGGACGAGCATAGGGTAGCGGCGCGTCGAGCAATAAACTGGCTAACACTCGCCCAGATTGGAAGTCCATATGTCAGTGCATGGTGCCCCAAAAATGTGTATTTTCGTATGTAAGTTAGCTTCCAATGCACTCTCAAACTAGGAGAATATGTGACATCGAGGTAGTGTGTTGTCTGTCTCTTGCCCACGGGGCAACGGTGTGGAGCGCCATGCCTCCGATGGCCACAAGAAAGCCTTTTATGGATCCTATATAACTGGAATAAAAGCAGGTCGATGCTCGGTTGTATAATGGATGTAACATGGTTGAGTATAATTTACCATCAACAGCCAGCCAGTCAGCCCTAGCCCTATGATTGACAGGATGAATATATAGCTTGCCAGACAGTGCCATGTGTTGCTGTCTTTGTTTGCAGCCCCTGATTTCCTGGTAATGCTCTCAAAAATCAGGGAGCGTCTGCTTCGAGAGAGGAAAATACACATTTGTTTCTGAGGAAAAAAGACGTTGCCCCTGCCTTCTTGTGTTTCTGGGATGCCTTCGCCCCTTGTGGGGGCAACTGTTGGCAAGAGGCAATCGATATGATTATAATTCTCTGTTTAATTAGAGGCCCCAACCCCCAAGCTCTGCTCCCTCGCAAGCATGGCCATACCAGCACCCTGATTCTCTGCGTGCAGATTATAAATGCTACCCCAATGGCAGCACCGTTGGACACGGTTTTCACCGGGAAGACTCTGTCGACGTGGCATGGCATAGAGTATGGCCTTGAATTGCTCAATAAAGAGACTATTTGGTGAGTGCGAACATTTGGGCTGGAAGTTAGCTTCCAACTGCCGTGGAAGTAACTGTGTTGTTTGTCTCCTGCCCACAGGGCCATCGGAGGATGGCCACCAGAAAGGTCCGCAGAGCTTGTGCAAGGCATCCCTCCCACATTGTCGCCAGACTGCACAAACCGCATCCTCCCGGCGAGAGCTAACATAATTTGCAGCAAAATAGCTAACGGGAAGACCAAAGTAAAAGGGCCGTGGTGGCAGTGATTTTGGGCCCGAAATGCTGCCATGGCATGATTATTCCCGTGCTTCGCGGGATAGGGTTCAAGTGGCAGTAGGGTCCTTTAAACCCGATGGATCAACAAGGACATGGATGATGCTGTGAGATGACAAGGGCCCCTCAATTTCCGTCGGATGCCCGGCAACTCCTTGGTTGTGTAGACGGGCTAGAGGTCTGAGATTGTGTCCATGTAGAAAGGCTTCTCTCTGGCCCTTTCACTAGATATCACTTCCTTACCTCAACAAAAGAAACTAGATGTCACTCCGCTTGTGCTGGAGTCTTGACTGCTCGGAGACCATACCTCTGGTAGCCCCCAATACCTCGGACACCTTATGACACGCGTTGAGTTCATGTCATCCGTGTTCAAATGAGTTGCAGCGCAAACTCCGTGAGTCATGGCTTAGCACACTAGGTAGGAAACAATCACGAAAGGCAGTTTACCGAAATTGCCGACTCCATGGCCCCAACGCCACGGACCTTGATTCTACCTCTTTTGCTAGCTAATGTATTCACTCTTCCTTGGTAGAGAAAAAACACCCGAGATATATTAGGCCTCTCAGAGTGGGTTTAGTTGCTAAGAAAATAATAAATATCAATATGTCTTCTGATGCCCCATAAAGTACTTGAAACTATTAAATGCTTTGGGGTGCATTTCATATTCTTCTAAAATTATGTTGACAACACAAATTCACCCATCTTCGCATAAGGTCATCGTGTAAGAAGTTGCAAGATTATGTCCGAGTTTGTGACACTAACATTGTCTTCATTTCATTTCATAGTCATTCAATTTCCGGGTATCCTAATCAATACAGCCAATTGACATTGGTAGAACATAAAACGAACCAATCAACAGATGTGTGGTTGCTTCATGTTCCCAGAATAGCTCAGGACCAAGCAAAATACATAGTTGTTGCTGTCATCGCTGTTTTTTCAATGTTGTATGTGGTTAATCCCATTGAACTATTGTGTCAAAATGCATACTAACGCCAATAAGCTAGGTGCTTATTGGTTTTAAGGGACGTAATGAAAATGGTAAACAAGGAGCTATAGTTTCTTTCAGTAGAGATATCATTAAAAAATATTTTGTGTCACTTTAACATATTCATTATATCTCCTCCTCCTCCACAAAAAAGCTAGGGTTTCTGCCTCCCACCGGCGCCGCCGCAGGTCCGCCTCCTCTCCGGTGGCCCTAGGGCCATGGGGGCGCAGTGGATCTCGGCAAGGGCCGGCGGGAGGGCTTCGTTTTTAGTTGTTTCTTTCAGTTTTGCTAGGGTTTGTGTCCTACTCAGGAACACGAGACGGCGGCGGCTCGCTGAAGATGGAATAAAGGTCTCCCCGCCTAGCCCCCGTTCAAGCGGTGCGTCTAGCATCGTTGGTGGGCGTGTGAAGGTGTGTCTCGGGTGGATCTATCTTTGGCGGATTTGCTCGAATCTCGTCGTTGTTCGTCTATGTTCGTCTGTCTTCAGATTGGATCTTTCCGGTCTACGTTATTTTTCATCTGCGGCAGTTGCTATTCTGGTGCGCTGGTCCTACGGGGCCTTAGCACGACGACTTCCCGACTGTCTACTACAACAAGTTGTGCCCGACTCCCGGTGATGGAGGGGCGATGACGGCGGCGCGCCTTCGGCTTGCTTCAGTGCTTGCAGTCGTCGCTAGGTGGTCCACGGATCTGGATGTAATATCTATTACTTCTGGTATTAGTTGTATTGCCATGATTGAAGATGAATAGATCAAAAAAATTCTCGCAAAAAAACATATTCATTATATAATTATTGATGAAAATATATGCGGATTCTGTCTGTTTATTTCCCCCTTGGTAAAAATTGGCCATTTCTAATTCAAATTCAGACCATCAATACAACACAGTTTGTTGGCTATGATTATCAAAATTACATCATTGACTTTCATTATTTAATTATTGATGAAAATAGACGCGGATTATGAATGTTTATTTTCCCCTTAATAAAAATTGATTATCTTTAATTCAAATTCAAAATATCAATAAAACGCAATCTATTGGCTATGATTATCGAAATTCCATCATTGGCTGACACATTTGTAGTTCCTCCATTTCATTCCTCCACCACCAATTTTCTCGCTTCAGAAGTGATTTTTTTGCTGCCTAGCCATAACCAAAATCAATCACCTGTAATTTGAAAGAACTGTAACGCATGTGCACCGGGATTTGGTCAACAATGTCAAATAATATAACACTCATTTATTTGTTCACTTTAATAAATTTTGTGTTCACAAGTATTTAAATAAATAAGTGCAGTTCGTGAACTAAAGTCAGTTCAAACATTTTTTATATAAAATTTTTATACTTGAAGTCATCTTTATCAAACTACAACCTTTGTTAATATATTTTATACAATTTAAATAGCATAAATAATGTCTCTAGATATAATAATAGTGATTTTAATACAATATAAAGCATAATTGTAAGATGTACATTTGTTGTGCTATAGTCAACTGTATTTTTTTCATAAAATGTACTAATTTTTTTCGAGACATTGGCCATTAAAACATCTTTAAAAAATTCCCTCAAATTCAAGGGAAAATAAAAATAAAAAAATAAAAAACATATATTTAGGATTACAATATTAAAGTCGTGCAAATATACTATGTATATATTTGTGTGTATCATTAAATATAGTGGGCGAGTTATCTAACATGTATGGTATAACAAATATATCTTGATGACACTATCATGCTTATGATTTAGTATAAGTAAATGGAAAATTCTAGAGTATAGAAGGCTTCTACTAGTAGGTTGTTGCCGGGTTATTTTCATTTGCTTTACCTATTTTTTATTAGTCAAATGTGTCTTACATGTTATAGTGGGTTTAGTAACTGTTGTAATATGTGTGTGGTCTAGACTTGGTATTGAAATATCATCACTTATAATAATTGTGAATGTAGGATCAAGTTATCAATGAGAGGAGGGATGGAGAGATTTGAAGAACTTCTTTGAAAAACACTTAGTAGCGAAGAAAAATTGAGTAAACAAAACAACACAAGTAATGTAAAGAGGAATAACGGTTAACCAAACTGAAGCAGTCAACAACTTAAGAGAATTTGAGGCATAACTAATAATTAGCTAGAGACAGAAGCACGCTAGATAGAAAAATAACTAAATAGAAGTACATGAACATAAATATAAAAATTAGACAAGCATACTTTAGTATAACTAGCAAACATGCCCGTGCGTTGCAACGGGAAAATCACATGCTTTTACCTAATAAGCATTGCTCAAGATCCCCTATAGATCCAAGTCTTCTATTTCAACACGGGAACGCACCGGTGTTGTTCTTTATCCTCCTTTTCACCCTCATCGACAATGGTCATGACGTTCACCGCATTCGAACATGGTCAATTCCAAGGCCATCACAAGGGAATGTTGGACTTGAGGGCCGCCCTCTGCAAACTCTGTGTTTCGCTACGGAATGATGGACATTTCGGAGACAACATCGGAGCGGCGGCAGCGGCCATTCATGATGTTTACATTCATCTCAATATAGACGATACAGACTCCCCACTGAATTCCTGTCTCCAGCTCCTGCACCATGGCTTCCACGACGTCCAGTGGTGCTGGTCCAAAGCAAGTCCATGCCCACCTACAAAAACCGCACCACACGGGGGTCGTGAAAATGAGGACCATAGTGAGGGTAAAGTCCCATGAAAGAAGAGCATACTCCACGGTGTCAAACATAAATGTATAGAATTTGTACATGTATAAGCAACAAATATTTTTTGCGGATGGTATAAGCAACAATTTTAAATGGAATGTAATCCAGCTTTCTGTTTTAAAATGTTGTTTCATTCAAAGTAACCGCATATGGCGGCGGCGTCTCGGTCTCGGCACCCATGGCAGCGGAGGGCGGCGGCGGTGGAGGAGGGAAGGTGTCCTTCAATGTGATCCTCACCTCCGACCCCAAGCTGCCCTTCAAAGTGTGAGTGCATATCCCCCTCTTCCCTCCCCTCCTCGTACCAGATCTCGCAAGCATGGCGGCTCCTGCCGTACCAATGCCCCGATTTTTCTCTCCGAGAGTACGTCAATGGCGTACTATATTTTTATAAAAAAATGCGTAGAAAACTGTTAGCCTTAATCTTGATTTCATGTATATGCATATTTAGTTTGAGTTTTGCATGTAGTTTAGGTAATAGAGTAACTTGCCGTGCGGCTTGTATGTACGTAGTTTTGGTTCAGCAGGGGTGCAAAGGCAAGATGTCGAAGAAGGTTGCGCGATGCGACAAAGACGACGAGATGCCGAGTACCGCGAGACGCGGTGCAGCCGTGTGAGACGGGCGCTGCAGGAAAAAGTTGAAGCCAACTCCGCATGTACCAGAACTGGATGGATCAGTTTGGAGCTGAGGAGAACCAGTATAGTTAGTTAGCACACGAATAGTATTGGATTGCATCGTGTGCATGTTAGAGGTTGTTAGCTAGCTTCACGCACATAGATATGTGTGGCCGTTGAGAAGAGGTGGCGCAAGTGCTGTGCATGGCGTGCGTGTAGGTAGTGGAGTAGTGGGTCAAAGTGGCGTGAGTTTAGGATTAGTAGTGTAGCCGGTTGGGTCATTTGTATGGGATATTTAAGGTGAACAAAGGAATGAGAAAAGTGGCAGAGGCCGTGAGGGCCCGAGGAAAAATGTAGTTCATGTGTTCTCACCAGGAGCAAGAGGCGAAGCCATTTTCCTCCTTGGTGAAGTGTGTGTCTGTGTGTGTTCTTGAGAGAAACCACAAGAAAGAAGGTTGAGATGTGAGAGGAAGTTGCGATGGAGAGAAGAAGGAGCGGCGCCGCGAGGAGGCGGCGCCAACAAAAACATGTTTACAAGAAGTGTAGCACAAATGCGAACATTCAGCTGACCACGATGCACCAGCTCCAACACCTACACTATTACCTAGGCTAATCGATGTCATGGCGCAACGGTTGAGGCTGGATGTCGCTGGGGCAGGGTCGTCGTCGTCCGAGTTGGAGAGGCTCGTCCGGTTCATCAGGGAGCTCAGCAGCATCAGGTCATGTCTCAAGCCCAGGATTACTGAACAATAGCACAGGCTACGCTGGCCTCTCATGCACTACAGGTAAGATAATGGCAATTCTTGAGTTATGCAGATCGATCATGTTTTTCTCGGAAAAATTTGTGGAGCGCGATCAGCTTGTATCTCAAGTTCATTTGTGGAGATGCTTCATCAAAGAGTAATTTGCTGTTCAGTAGTCAAGCGATGTATGCTATTTCTGATGAAATTATGCATCATGTTTTGCCGTTCAATCTGGGCCTGGGCCTGTATCTGTCCACTGGACGGTACGGACACACTTTCTTCCGCAAACCAAGATAAACATAGGGGGCTTTGCGGGCATCCCAGCTCCCAATCCCGTGCCTGACCGCCCTGGCCCATCCAAACCCCCTTTTTCGCCCGCACGCACTTCCCATCCGAAACAGTTCGCGCCACTACAGAGGGTCAGTGCCACATTCATGCCCGGCCAGAGCGAAGCGACCATTGGCGCCGGCGTTGAAGCGACGCGCCTCCCGCCCGCACTTCCCGTCCGAAATAGTTCGCGCCGTTTCAGAGCGTCAATGCCACATTCATGCCCGGCCAGAGCGGATGCGACCACTGGCGCCGGCATTGAAGTGACGCGCCACCCATGCCACTTTCCGGTGCAGGCGACTGCTCCGCGTTTAAACGACACGACGGTCGTCCACACGTCCGTCTGCCGCCCACATTAATGACACACAGTTGCTAAGGCGTCTACTCCGACGCCACCTGTCCGTCCCTCTGCCGCTCACTATTGCTATATGAATTGCTGCCCCTACCATATCGGCAGTCATCCACTTTCGATCCCTTTCACCTGTCCGCACCACTCCCACCATGGCTTTCTCTCGCTCCAGAGCTCTCTAGGACGGGTCCACGCCGCAACAGAAGAAGGAGATGGCCGTCATTGGTGCCAGCTGGCTGGCTGGCAGGCGGATGGAGGAAGACGACGTCCCAATGGAGGACGCGACTGATGACGAGACGGCGCCACCTTCCTAGCCAGCGCCACCCTCGTCGGTGCATTGCACCATGATCATCAGCAAGGCCCATGCACATTACATGGACATGGTGCAGGAGGAGCGGGAGGAGTAGTTCCGGGAGGCGTAGGCCAACGCCACCTACAACCACCAGCTCCTCCGGGGGCACCAACATGCGGAGGGGTAGCTCGCTGCCGGCAGAGAGATCGCGTTGGAGATGGACTTGGCGGAGCAGCTGGCGCTTCTCGAGTCATATCGCTCCGCCCGCGAGATCCGCCTTGCCGGCTGGCGATACCGCCAGCATCAGGCGAAACTAGAGGCCGCCTACAAGGAGTTCGACGAGGCGGCGGACGAGGTGTTGGGCAAGACCGACGATGAGGCGGAGGACAACGTCGGCTCCGTCGAGGCGGAGCCACGACGCCGAGCTCGAGGAAGAGTAGAGCACGGTAGGTTCCTGTCGCTCGGGTCTCAAGAAGGACACCGCTCCTCCCCTTCCATTGAAACCAAGCTTGGTGGGATGAACATCGTCGGTTGATTAGCCGCTTGGCGACGACATGGTGGCGGACAACTTCACTTCATGGGTCTCCAGAAGTGGAGGTTACAGAGCCGGAGCTGGAGAGCGTGAGGCGGAGCTGGAGAAGGCGAAGTTTTAGTTCTCGGGGCTCGTGGCCGGACACAGGGAATGGGCACCAGCGATCATAGATTAGGCGTATTAGTTATATCATTAGAGCCGGACGAGCACATCTTAGTTGATGTATGTCCGAAATGTAATGAAATTCGTTATGCTTATATGACATTCGATATGTTTATATGAAACTCGGCCGTGTTTCAACGAATTTCGTCTAGTTAGTTCACATTGTTGTCCAAATGTATATGGGGAGCGTTGGATGGCGGCCTCCCGCATTCTTATCCACAGACAGATGCTGGAGAAAATTCGCGGGTTGCCGTTCGAGATGCCCTTACTAGGGAGCAGTTGTCACTTGATTGGAAGCTGACACGGATCTTTGACACTTTAATTTCGGACACTTCTACTTTGGTACATCTTTCTAAACACAAGAACAGCCCAGATTAGCACATACCTCTTAAAAAAGGGGCATGATAGTCATATTACTCTTCACCTGTCATATATGTATACATTGTACATGGAGTAGGGTTACAGAAACCGGCACACGTAACCCTCCGTCCTGGGCTGGCCCATTTATTTTTCTTCTGTTTTTAACCTTCAAAAAATAGGTGCATGAAGTAAACCTCTTGGATTGCTTCAACTCACTATAACCAACTAGGACAACTCACTTGTTGTGCCTAGTTTCTTCTTTTATTCTTGTTGTGCATCTTCTCGTTCTGTTTCTTCTTCTTTTGTCTGGCCTTTTTTCTTCGGGTTTATTTGTTTTTAATCTTTTTTTCATTTGCTAATTTTTTGAAGCTTTTCTTAAAGTGAATTTTTTCAAATCCGTGAACTTATTTTTAATCCATGATTTTTTTTCAAATGAATGAATATTTTTAAATTTTTTCTTCTCAAATTCATACGAAAATTCAAATCGATGATCTTTTTCTCGAGTTCACAAACTTTTTCCAAGTTTGTGAACCTTTTTGTCAATTTCATTAACTTCTTTGTCAAATTACCAATTTTTTTAAATCAATGAACTTTTTCAATTTTATGAATATTTTTGTCATACTTTTTTAAACTTATGAAGTTTTCTTTAATCTCAAGGTGGGCGGTAGAAACCGAGAAGTCAATTTTTACCATTCAGTTTATTTTAAATTCCGATTAGCAAAACTGTAAACCAAAATGACCATTCGGTTAATCGGCTTACTCCGTTCGATGTTCAGATTACATCGAGCCAACTCATCAAATGTGCTTCTTTATATTATGACACTCGGTCACATTATATAGCAGAGCTCTATGCCCCCATATTTGTTGCTCAGTGAGGTGGGACTAAATTGAGCGCTATGGACGGCTGGGCGCACACGTGACCGAAAAGCTCAATCAGGTTTGGGCGTGCGTGGTTGGATCAGTCCATATGGCGTGTAGAGAGCGAGCTCCTCCACTTGCTAATTGGCGTGGGCTTGGCCCCTTGGGTCCTTAGCTCCACTCGCTACGGCGACAGTTTCTGTTTTCTTGTTAATTCATTTTTCTCCAAACTTTATTATTCTTTCTGAAACCTGTTTAAAATTTTGAAATATTGTTTGAAATACTAAAAAATATTTTTGTTTCAAACAATGTTGAGGATATCGCTTATCGTTATCGTCTCAGTCAGCTGGAGATTAGAGATTAATCGGAAACTGGCCGATTAATTGATTTTATTGGTCGACTATTAATCGAATAGTTTTTTGCAAATCCCAGGTTCTCAATACTAAAATGCGCTATATTCAACACCAAGACAATATTGGACAGAAGTGTTACCTTGATTCCTAACCTTTGAATCCTCGTATAATGACAAACAAAATAGGACAACAATACATATTGCGTAACAAGGTCCACAAAATACAAATAGACATAGTTTTTGCAAACATAGTGCTATGAATAGGTTCAATTTATCGGTAGTCCCGATAAATCACTTGTAAGAGCTATAAATCGGCCGAAAATATAAACATTGAAGATAAGGCATAATCTTATCGGTCACTCCTCGAGCAGCGATAAATCAGAAGATTAATCACTGAATCGGAAGATTTTTTGAACAGTGGTTTCAAATATTGTTTACAATTTTATAAAATATTCTAGAATTTAGAAAATATTCCTCTTTTTTGAATTTTTTGTTCACAAGTTGAAGAAATATTTGTGTTTCAAAAATTTGATAATTTTTTAATGTATGAGATTTGCAATTTGTGTTCACCATCAATTATTGGAAATTTCTGAAGAAATTTCAAGAAATGATTTGGATATAAGAATATGTTCTTATTGATTGATAATGACAAAAATTATAAACAACCGAAGCATTCAAATTAGGAAACTTACATGTTCACAACAGCACCCATCTGCCCTAGTCTAGCACACTCCTCTTAAATGGTGTTATTTTGGACCATGGGTAAATGATCCCAACTTCTTGCGCAACTTGACACGGACATATGAGGTATCCATGCCAGGTTTAAACAACTTCCAACACCATTTGCATGCGGTAACATGTTTGGCCATTTATAGACCATTTTCACCAAAAAAAACTTCAGAAAATGCAAAACTTTGGTCTTAGAAGCTATTGGGAAAATTTTGGGGCTTGACGGATGTAAAAAATAACATGCTTTCAAGTAGACCCTTCTCGCCCTATCTGAACACCATCGGTTGCACATGGTCTATTTTTGGACATCCTTAAAATGGCCCCAACTTTTTCAAGCAGGCATGCAATGATAGGCATCCATGCCTAATTTGAACGACTTTCAGCATCATATGCAAGTCGAAATATGCCCAACCATTTATCGTCATTTTTTTACAGAGAAAGCTTTAGAAAATACAAAACTTGTCGAAAACTCAAACAACTTGGCATGGTGTCTTGATTGAATTGGTGATAAAAGGCAATGAAAAAAATTGGGGTCATTTAAGAGATGTCGAGAAACGAGGTGCTCCCAAAAGGATCCTTCTCGCCTAGATGAACAGCCTCCATTAAATATGGTCTAGCTTCAGACATCCTTGAAATGAACCTAAGTTTTGCAGGAAGGTGGGCATGCCCATGGTATGAATCCTTGCCAGGTTCGAATGATTTCTGGTCATTTATTGGTATTTTTTCACCGGAAAAAACCAAAAAATGCAAAACTTATTGAAAATCCAAACAACTTGTCAATTGTCATGGTGCCTGAATTGGTCGTACAATGCTATGGAGTAATTTCAAGGATTTCGAGAAACAACATGTGCTCACACAGAGCCTTCTCGCCTACCCGAACACCCTCCGTTCAACATGGTGTATTTGGGCATCCTTAAAATGACCCTAACTTTTGCAAGCAGGTGGACATGCCCATTGTAGGCATCCATGTTAGGTTTGAACTATTTCTGACACTGTATGCAAGTTGCGATATGTCCGGCCATTTATCGGCCTTTTTCCACGGGAAAACTCTAGAAAATGCAAAAATTATCGAAAACCAAAGAACTTGGCATGGTTCCTTGAATTGGTCATGCAAGGCTATGGAAAAAATTTGGAGCTCTTTTAAGGACGTCGATAAACAACATGCTCTCAGAGAGAACCTTCGAGCCTACCGAACACCCTCCGTTCAACATGCTCTATATTTGGACATTCTTAAAATAATTCCAACTTTTCCAAGCAGGTGAGCATGACCATTGTAGGCATCCATGTCAGGTTTGAACAATTTTTGACACCGTATGCTAGTTGCAACTCATCCGACCATTTATCGGCCTTTTTTCACCGGGAAAACTCTAGAAAATGCAAAAATTGCCAAAAGCCCAAACAACTTGGCATGGTGCCTTGAATTTGTCATACAAGTCCATGGAAAAAGATTTGAGCCCTTTGATGGTTGTCGATAAATAACATGCTCTCAAATGGAGCCTTTTGGCCTAGCCAAAAACCCTGAGTTGAACATGGTGTTTTTTGAACATTCTTGAAATGACCACCAATTTTGCAAGCAGGTGGGCATGCACATGGTAGATATCAATTTCTGGTTTGAAGGAAAAAAGTATTTAAAATCATAATTTATATAGTAAATTTTTTTAAAAGCATTTAATAAATATTTGATGGAAAAAAGAATTTCAAACCATAATTTTAAAAACTTCCTTTAAATTGTTATTTTGGTATTCAAAAGTAATGTATATTGTTTGGCCAATAAAAAAAATCAAATAAATTCAAAAGGAAGAAAAATGAATTAACGACAAAAATAGAAGATAACGAAAAATAGAAATAAAAAAACACTCAGGCATGGCCCAACTAGGCGACAACATCGCTCCCGTTGGGCCTGTTGGGTTGGCCAAGGGCTCGCAGATTTCAAAAAGGTTCACCGACTAAAGAAAAATGTCCCTGTTTTCAAAATATGTTCACAAATTCATACCATATTCCTATTTTTCAATACTTGTTCACAAATTAGAAAAATGTTCGATAAATTTCAAATAATTCTTGCGCTTTCAAAATTTGTTTGGAATTTAAATTAAGTTCCTGTTTTCAAATCTATTCTACACAAATACATAAAAATTGTTCATGTTTTGTCATTCTTAGCAATTTATGAAGACACGGAGATTTTCTTTGGAATTTATGTACAATTTATTAAAATATGAATATTTGTTTTCTTGAACAAAATTTGAAAGAACGAGCATTTTTTGAAATTTTAACAAGAATTCAAAGCACGAGCATATTTTGGAAAAAGAAGATTTTTTTCAAAAATGAGCAAAATACAAATAGAAAAAGTAAAGAATGCAAATTTTCTAGAAAACCAAAATCAATAATCAGAAAAAATATTCGCAAATTTGAAAAATACTTCTTGTATTTGAATTTTTTTTTGGGTTTGGCAAAATAAAGTTGCAAATATACTGAAAAGGCTCATGGATTTGAAAAAAGTTCAATAAAGTGTTAGCAAAAAAATTGAGAAAAAGTTCATGGAGTTGGGAAAAGTTCATGAAATTTGGAAAAAAAGTTCACGAAGTTGAAAAAGATTCACATATTTGAGAAAAAATTTGATTTTTTGGAAAATTCATGCATTTGCGAAAATTCAACAAAAATAAAAAGATAAGATAAATATAAATAATATAATATAAAAATTGTGTAAAAACAAAAAATAAACAGCCAAAACTGCCCGATAGAAAAGGAAAACCAGAATCTTTATTTTTAGCGTTATATTTTTTTAGGGGAAATTTTTACCTTATATTTGACACACTACAAAGAGATGAAAAAATAAGTACTTTGACATAGGAGGTGTGGTATCCCACGTGGTTAACGTGTCGGACTATGAACCATGAGCTTCTGAGTTTGAGGCTAACAAAATGCCCTTATTTTTTGAAGGTGAATTTTTTTTGGGCAAATAAAGAAATATAAAAAAGAATAGAACTAAACAAAAATAAGGCCAAACATGTTGGATGAATAAGCCATGTCCTGCACGGTGGCGATCGGCGTCGGGTGCGCCAGCTACGGTCCGTGCAGGGCATGAGCACGTGTGTGTGCACGCGTGTGCATGCGTGGTTATGTTAGTTGGCGACAAGTCCGGAGGGGTGATCGCGGCAGGGCGCTGGACCCGGCTATGTTGTGCACGTATGAGCGCGACGGGCGTGCGAGACGTGGAGATCGTGTGAGTGGGGTGCGTCGGGAGCGCGAGTGGTGCGTCTGTGCGCGCACGTATAAGTCCCCCACCCTCCTGGTTGTTGCAGCTGAGGGTACCGAGTTCGAGCTCGTGTGAAAATACAGAAAAGCCATTGGTGCGGTGATGTGTTTGTGCGCCACCAAAACTTCTGTGTTCATCCGCTCGCCACACTATCTTGTCTCCCGTGATCGCTGGCGAGCCATGATTCCATTTTTGCTATCAGTTGGCATCAGAGCTTAGATTGGATCCTGCCGGCGGCCATGGCGATCGTCCCGCACGACACTGGAGGGGGACGGTGTCGCTCTCGCTGTCGATGCTCACGCCAGACAACTACGCGGTGTGGGCGATCAAGGCAGAGCGATCCTCGACACTCAGACCCTTTGGGAGGCAGTGCTGTCGAAGGGCGATGCGCTGGTTGACGCGAAGAAGGACAAGACGGCGCGGACAGTGCTGCTCGTCGCACTCTCTGAGGATCTATTGATGCACGTGTCGACGAAGAAGACAACGACAGAGGTGTGGGCTAACCTAAGGACGCGCTTCGTCGAAGCCGATTGTGTCAGGGCGGCATGGCTCTCCACCCTCTGCGACAATTTTCATTAGCTGCGCATGGACGACAGCGAGGGGTTGGATGCATATGCTAGGAGGATCAGGGCATGGCGGCGAGGTATGCGAGCCTCGGGTCGACGCTCAGCAACGCGGATTTGTTGGGTTGGATGTCAAACCTGAATGGATTTCTGGAAGAAGAGTTGTATATGATGCAACCAGAAGGTTTTGTCGATCCAAAGGATGCTAACTAAGTGTGCAAGCTCTAGCGATCCATTTATGGACTGGGGCAAGCCTCTCGGAGTTGGAATAAACGCTTTGATAGTGTAATCAAAGCATATTGTTTTATACAGACTTTTGGAGAAGCCTGTATTTACAAGAAAGTGAGTGGGAGCTCTGTAGCATTTCTAATATTATATGTAGACGACATATTATTGATTCGAAATGATATAGAATTTCTGGATAGCATAAAAGGATACTTGAATACAAGTTTTTCAATGAAAGACCTCAGTGAAGCTACTTACATATTGGGCATCAAGATCTATAGAGATAGATCAAGACGCTTGATTGGACTTTCACAGAGTACATACCTTGATAAAGTTTTGAAAAAGTTCAAAATGGATCAAGCAAAGAAAGGGTTCTTGCCTGTAATACAAGGTGTGAAGTTGAGTCAGACTCAATGACCGACCATAGCAGAAGATAGAGAGAAAATGAAAGATGTTCCCTATGCTTCAGCCATAGGCTCTATAATGTATGCAATGCTGTGTACCAAACCTGATGTATGCTTAGCAATAAGTTTAGCAGGGAGGTACCAAAGTAATCCAGAAGTGGATCACTTGATAGCGGTCAAGAATATCCTGAAATATCTGAAAATGACTAAGGATATGTTTCTCGTTTATGGAGGTGACAAAGAGCTAGTCGTAAATGGTTACGTTGATGCAAGCTTTGACACTGATCCGGACGATTCTAAATCGCAAACCGGATATGTGTTTATATTGAATGGTGGAGCTGTCAGTTGGTGCAGTTCTAAACAAAGCGTCATGGCGGGATCTACATGTGAAGCGGAGTACATAGCTGCTTCGGAAGCAGCAAATGAAGGAGTCTGGATGAAGGAGTTCATATCCGATCTAGGTGTCATACCTAGTGCATCGGGTCCAATGAATATCTTCTCTGACAATACTGGTGCAATTGCCTTGGCAAAGGAATCCAGATATCACAAGAAGACCAAGCACATCAAGAGACGCTTCAATTCCATCCGGGACAAAGTCTAGGTGGGAGACATAGAGATTTGCAAGATACATACGGATCTGAATATTGCAGACCCGTTGACTAAGCCTCTTCCAGGAGCAAAACATGATCAGCACCAAGGCTCCATGGGTGTCAGAATCCTTACTGTGTAATCTAGATTATTGATTCTAGTGCAAATGGGAGACGGAAGGAAATATGCCCTAGAGGCAATAATAAAGTTATTATTTATTTCCTTACATCATGATAAATGTTTATTATTCATGCTAGAATTGTATTAACCGGAAACATGATACATGTGTGAATACATAGATAAACTGAGTGTCACTAGTATGCCTCTACTTGACTAGCTCGCTTATCAAAGATGGTTATGTTTCCTAGCCATGGACAAAAGAGTTGTCATTTGATTAACGGGATCACATCATTAAGAGAATGATGTGATTGACTTGACCCATTTCGTTAGCTTAGCACTTGATCATTTAGTATGTTTCTACTGCTTTCTTCATGACTTATACATGTTCCCGTGACTATGAGATTGTGCAACTCCCGTTTACCGGAGGAACACTTTGTGTGCCACCAAACGTCATAACGTAACTGGGTGATTATAAAGGTGCTCTATAGGTGTCTCCGAAGGTACTTGTTGGGTTGGCGTATTTCGAGATTAGGATTTGTCACTCCGATTGTCGGAGAGGTATCTCTGGGCCCTCTCGGTAACACACATCACTAGAAGCCTTGAAAGCAATGTGACTAATGAGTTAGTTGCGAGATGATGTATTACATAACGAGTAAAGAGACTTGCCGGTATTGAGATTGAACTAGGTATTGAGATACCGACGATCGAATCTCGGGCAAGTAACATACCTATGACAAAGGGAACAACGTATGTTGTTATGCAGTTTGACCGATAAAGATCTTCGTAGAATATGTAGGAGCCAATATGAGCATCCAGGTTCCGCTATTGGTTATTGACCGGAAACGGGTTTCGGTCATGTCTACATTGTTCTCGAACCCGTAGGGTCCGCACGCTTAAAGTTAGATGACAGTTATATTATGAGTTTATATGTTTTGATGTACCGAAGGTAGTTTGGAGTCCCAGATGTGATCACAGACATAACGAGGAGTCTCGAAATGGTCGAGACATGAAGATTGGTATATTGGACGACTATATTCGGACACCGGAATAAGTTTCGAGGGTTATCGGATATATACCGGAGTACCGGGGGGTTACCGGAACCCCCCGGGGGGTTAATGGGCCACTTGGGCCCAAAGTGGAGAAGAGGAGGGGCGGCCAGGGCAGGCCACGCGCCCCCTCCCGCTCTAGTCCGAATTGGACAAGGAGGGGGGGGGGGGGGCGCCCCCCTTTCCTTCCTTCCCTCTCTCCCTTCCTTCCCACTCTCCTACTTGGACAAGGAAAGGAGGGAGTCCTACTCCCGTGGGAGTAGGACTCCCCTTGGCGCGCCCTCTTCCTGGCCGGCCGCCCCCTCCCCCTTGAACCTTTATATACGGGGGCAGGGGGGCACCTCTAGACACAACAATTGATCATTGATCTCTTAGCCGTGTGCGGTGCCCCCCTCCACCATAATCCACCTTGATAATATCATAGCGGTGCTTAGGCGAAGCCCTGCGTCGGTAGAACATCATCATCGTCACCACACCGTCGTGCTGACGGAATTCTCCCTCGACACTCGGCTGGATCGGAGTTCGAGGGACGTCATCGAGCTGAGCGTGTGCAAGAACTCGAAGGTGCCGTAGTTTCGGTGCTTGATCGGTCGGGCCGTGAAGACGTACGGCTACATCAACCGCGTTGTGCTAATGCTTCCACTTTCGGTCTACGAGGGTACGTGGACACACTCTCCCCTCTCGTTGCTATGCATCACCATGATCTTGTGTGTGCGTAGTAATTTCTTTGAAATTACTATATTCCCCAACAGGAAGGTGTCCTTCAAGGTGATCCTCACCTCCGACCCCAAGCTACCCTTCAAAGTGTGAGTGCATATCCCCCACTTCCCTCCCCTCCTCGGACCAGATCTCGCAAGCATGGCGGCTCCTGCCATACCAATACCCTGATTTTTTTCTCCAAGAGTACGTCAATGGCGTTCTATATTTTTATCAAAAACACGTAGAAAGCATGTTTACAAGAAGTGTAGCACAAACGCGAACACTCGGGCGACCACGATGCACCAGCTCCGACAACTACACGATCACCTAGGCTAATCCAAGCCATGGCGCAACGGTTGAGGCTGGATGCCGCGGGGGCGGGGTCGTCGTCGTCCGAGTTGGAGCGGCTCGTCCGGTTCACCAGGGAGCTCAGCAGCATCAGTTCATGTCTGAAGCCCAGGGTTACTGAAGAATAGCACAGGCTACGCTGGCCTCTCATGCACTACATGTAAGATAATGGCAATTCTTGAGTTATGCAGATCGATCATGTTTTTCTCGGAAAAATTTGTGCAGCGCGATCAACTTGTATCTCAAGTTCATTTGTGGAGATGCTTCATCAAAGAGTAATTTGCTGTTCAGCAGTCAAGCGATGTATGGTATTTCCGATGAAATTATGTATCATGTTTTGCCATTCAATGTGGGCATGTATCTTTCGCAAACCGAAGACAAACATAGGGGGCTTTGCGAGCGTCCCAGCTCCCAATCCCGCGCCTGATGGCCTTGACCCATCCAAACCCCTCTTCTCGCCCACGCGCACTTCCCATCCAAAACAGTCCGCGCCACTCCAGAGCGTTCGTGCCACATTCATGCCCGACCAAAGCGGAAGCGACCACTGGCGCCGGCATTGAAGCGACGCGCCGCCCGCACGCACTTCCCATCTGAAATAGTCCGTGCCGTTCCAGAGCATCAGTGCGACATTCATGCCCGGCCAAAGCGGACGCGACCACCGGCGCCGGCATTGAAGTGACGCGCTGCCCACGCCGCTTCCCGGTGCAGGCGACTGCTCCGCGTTCAAACGACACGACGATAGTCCACACGTCCGTTTGCCGTCCACATTAATGACACATAGTTGCCAAGGCGTCTACTCCGACGCCACCCGTTCGTCCTTCTGCCACTCACTTTGTTATATGAATTGCTGCCTCGACCATATCCGCGCTCATCCGCTTTCGATCCCTTTCACCTCTCCGCACTACTCCCACCATGGCTTCCTCGTGCTCCAGAGCTCTCTAGGACGGGTCCACGCTGCAACAGAAGAAGGAGATGCACGTCATTGCCGCCAGCTGGCTGGCCGGCAGGCAGATGGAGGAAGACAACGTCCCAATGGAGGACGCGACCAACAGCGAGACGACGCCACCCTCCTTGCCAGCGCCACCCTCGTCGGTGCATTGCACCATGATCATCGGCGAGTCCCATGCACATTACATAGACATGGTGCAGGAGGAGCAGGAGGAGTAGTTCCGGGACAAGCAGGTAAACGCCGCCTATAACCAGCAGCTCCTCTAGGGGCACCAACAGGCATAGGGGCAGCTCGCTGCCGGCATAGCGACCGCGTTGGACACGGACTTGGCAGAGCAGCTAGCGCCGCTCGAGTCCACTACTAGTAGCTCTTGAAATACCTATAGCAGTAGCGCTGGGTCCAGTGCTACTGCTACGCGCTACTATTAAGTTGTAGCAGTAGCGCTGCCCTGACCAGTGTTACTGGAGTAACGCTGGTCAGGGCAGCGCTACTGCTAACTATCTGTAGCGCTGCAACAAAGCAAGCACTGCTGCTAGATGCATTCCAGCGCTACTGCAAGTATTCCTGCTTTCAAAGATTTATACCCCCTATACTTATTTGTGATGTATTTGTGCAGGCTCTATACAGTAGTTTCATCAGATCATAATAAACATACACCATTCTCATCATATCATACACATACAGTAGTCTCGTCATACCATCATCATCATCATTCAACACAAATATCATCACATCTCGAAAATAGCGATACACAAGTCATGTCATGTCTTGAATAAGTGCAACTGCATGGTCATGGCACACACACACAAGTTTCACCATCTCTATCTAAACCATGATGTAGAAGAGAAGAGCGATCAGCATGAGCAAGAGCGCGATTATGTAATACTTGAGGCACCGGCGGTTCCGCCCCCGCTCTTGCCGAAGCGTCCACCTCAAGTAACTACTTTCCGCTTCGGCTCTGCTATCGGACCTTCTGTGGCTAGCACCCGGGTACTTGTCCCCCTGAGCCTGAGCGCCTGGCCAGTGGTCGTAGACTCCTTAAACCCTCCCAACGAACACGGCGTAGCAGTCCTTGGACACCAATCTTGCTACCCACGCATACAGGAGTCCTACCCGGACATGGGGGATGATTCTATGCTCTATCTTCACGGCCCACCTGTCCGGCCCATATTGGATAGGCCGGACACCTGGGGACCCCCAAATCCAGGACTCCCTCAAGGGGCTGGACGCGTATGCTACGAGGATCAGCGGCATGGCGGCGAGGTATGCGAGCCTCGGGTCGATGCTCAACAACGCGGAGATGGTGAAGAAGCTGCTCGACACTGTCCCCAACCGTCTACACTCTGCGGTGGCCGGAATTGAGCAATTCTGCAATATCAACGAGATGCCGTCCTAGGAGGTGCTGAGCCGGCTGAAGGCTTTCAATGAGCGCTCGGGAAGATGCGTGCAGGCTGGCAGCAAGCGGGCGGAGGAGGAATTGATGCTCACGGCGGCGCAGTGGTAGGCACGTCAGCGACAATGCGGCGGCGGCCTTGACCACGACGACAGCGGCTGCAGCACGGCGTCAGGCAGTGGAGGGAACCTGCGCGGCTGGTGCTACAACTGCGGCGAGCACGGGCACTTCCGCGCGGGACTGTACGAAGCCGAAGAAGCGCGCGGAGGAGGAGGAGAGGTCACTTCTCGCCACCGCCGACGCTGGGCCGGCGCTCCTCTAGGCCATGGCTTAGGGGGTGATTGTTGGGTGAATAAGCCATGTCCTGTACGGTGGCGATCGGCGTCGGATGCGCCGGCTACGTTCTGCAGGGCTCGAGCATGTGTGTGCGTGGGTATGTTAGTTGGCGACAAGTCCAGAGGGGTGATCGCTTCACGGCACTGGACCCAGCTGCGTTGTGCGCATAAGAGCGCGACGGGCGCGTGAGCCGTGGAGCGCCGGGCATGGAGATCACGAATAGGGTGTGTCGGGAGCGTGACGTGGTGCGTCAGTGCCCGGACGTATAAGTCCCCCTCCCTCCTGTGTGTTGTAGCTGAGGGTACCGAGTTTGAGCTCGTGTGAAAATACAGGAAAGCCGTCGACACGGTGAGGTGTTTGTGCGCCACTGAGGGAGTCCTGGATTAGGGGGTGTCCGGATAGCCGAACTATAACCTTTGGCCGGACTCCTGGACTATGAAGATACACGATTGAAGACTTCGTCCGTGTCCGGATGGGACTTTCCTTGGCGTGGAAGCTAAGCTTGGCGATACGGATATGTAGATCTCCTCCCATTGTAACCGACTCTGTGTAACCCTAGCCCTCTCCGGTGTCTATATAAACCAGAGGGTTTTAGTCCATAGGACGAACAACAATCATACCATAGGCTAGCTTCTAGGGTTTAGCCTCTCTGATCTTGTGGTAGATCTACTCTTGTACTACCCATATCATCAATATTAATCAAGCAGGAGTAGGGTTTTACCTCCATCGAGAGGGCCCGAACCTGGGTAAAAATATCGTGTCCCTTGTCTCCTGTTACCATCCGCCTAGACGCAAAGTTCGGGACCCCCTACCCGAGATCCACCGGTTTTGACACCGACATTGGTGCTTTCATTGAGAGTTCCTCTGTGTCGTCGCCATCAGGAAGGATGCCTCATCCCGTCTTTAAAGATGGCACTGTTGCTAAAGGAGCTTTGACTATCGGCCAAACTCTCCGGCTAGGTGGTTTTCTTATGACCGCCTGTTCGGCCGCCGCGCCGACGATGACTTCTCGGGTTATCGAAAGCAATCTTCACGTCAACTCGGAACTCGCCGAGCAGTTAGATCCGACGGAGCTCTCTTCCTTAAACGAGCTCCTAGATCGCATCGCCGCCCTGGGAGTCGCTACAGACTACGATCAGATTGGGCTTAAACCCGATCTGAGAGAGATTAACTCTCCCCAGGTCACCCATCACGTTGCTGTGGTGGAGGAACAATGCGGCGACCCTTCATCTATCTTAAGGACTAGCTATGTCTGGATTCCCGATCCCTCCAAGCCGGATACCCGCGGAGGGGAGGACGTCACTCAAGACCTGAACTTAGAGTCAGGCAACGGGCTAGATTCAGTGGACAACATCCAAGAATCCAAGCTGCCGAGTTCGGAAACTCCTTGGCCCTTGAGCCTCAGATCGGGTGAGGTTTCTGATCTAATTCCACCCACCCACCCGAACATAGGCGATCTATCCAATATTAGACAAGAGCCCGAGAAAACAGTACATCATTACTGGGCCAGATTCCTCCTTGTTATGAACAGGATAAAGGACTGCCGCGAGGAAGACGCAATTTCATTCTTCTGCAATAATTGCATGGACAAGGGAATCCTCAACGCCATAGGTCGCCGTGAAATTACATGCTTTGCTGACTTGGCGTCCATAGTATGAAAGTACTGTGCGATGGAAAGCGCCTGGAAAACCGAAGTAAGATTTTGGGACAATCCGGCCCTGAATACAAACCCAATCCGAAATAAAAGGATGCATTATCGCCAATCACCCGGGTTAAACACCAAAAAACAAAAAACCCCTACGGGGCATGGAACCGTACTGGAGGGATGGCTCAACGGACCCTGTAAAATTCATAGTACAGAGGGCGCCACCCCAACTCATAGCCTTAGAGCATGTTGGATAGTCCGGCAGGTGGCCAAAAGTGGCGAAGAGCTTCTAACCCCAGCATCCACAGAGCACCGGCCCAGGGATACCAGTACGGTATTAACAGTCTTCGAGACTTTCGCATCAAATAATATGCGCAAACGAACACTCCGCAGCCTTGCCGAAGTCTACCAAGTAGCAACAATAAATCCATGGAGTGACACGGCTATTACCTTTAATGCCAGTGATGAACCTAAATTCCGAACAGCCCGAGCACCAGCAGCATTGGTACTCAGTCCAATAGTGGACGACTTTCGCCTTACCAAGGTACTCATGGACGGTGGCAGCGGATTGAACCTCATTTATGAGGAAACCCTTCGAAAAATGGAAATAGACTGGAGCCGCATTGAGCGAAGCAGCACAACCCTTAGAGGAATAATACCCAGTCGGGAAGCATGCTGCACAGGAAAAATCACACTAGATGTGGCGTTCGACACGCCGAATAATTACAGGTCCAAGGAGGTCACGTTCCAAGTGGCCCCGTTTAGCAGCGGATACCACGCTCTATTAGGGCGAGAGGCATTCACAATTTTTCAAGCTATACCCCATTACGGGTACATGAAGCTCAAAATGTCCGGGCCCAACAGAATCATCACTCTTGCTAGTGACCCAGACATAGCACTCCGCGCCGAAAATAAGACAGCCGCACTAGCCCTTGAGGCACTATCCGAAGCCCTAGCGGCTGAGGAACTGACTGCGCTGCGCTCCACGGTGAACAAGGACGATGTGATACTCGATAAAGGATCCAAGTCCACCTCCTTTAAACCAGCGGACAAAATAGTCAAATTCCAAGTCCACCCAATGGACCCTACAAAAACGGCCTCCATCGGGGCACAATTAAACCCTGATGTAGACGCCGCACTACGAGAATTCCTACGCGAAAATTGGGACATTTTTGCCTGGCACCCTTCAGACATGCCAGGAATCCCACGCCAGCTGGCCGAGCACAGCCTAAACATCCTAAAAGGATTCAAGCCAGTCAAACAGGCTCTTCGGTGTTTCTCTGAACCTAAGAGACAAGCCATGGGAGAGGAGCTAGCCAAACTACTGGAGGCCGGATTCATCAGAGATATAAAACATCCGGACTGGCTAGCAAACTTGGTGATGGTACCAAAGAAGGACAAATCCTGGCGCCTATGCGTCGATTTCAAGGACCTCAACAAGGCTTGCCCAAAGGATCCCTTCCCCCTCCCCCGCATCGATCAAATTATCGACGCTACCGCAGGACACGATTCATTGTGTTTCCTCGACGCATACTCCGGCTACCATCAAATTAAGATGGCAGAGCCTGACCAAGCCGCAACAACATTTATCACCCCATACGGCCCATTCTGCTTCCACACAATGCCCTTCAGGCTCAAAAACACCGGCGCAACATATCAGCGCATGATTCAGACATGTCGGTCAAACCAGATCGGCAAAACAGTGGAGGCATACATAGATGATGTGGTCGTCAAAACCAAGCATGTCGAAACTCTAGTAGACGACTTGAGGCTCACATTCGATAATCTCCGAACATATGACATCAAGCTTAACCCGGAAAAATGCGTTTTCGGCGTACGAGCCGGAAAGCTCTTGAGCTTCAGTGTATCCGGTAGAGGAATTGAAGCAAACCTAGCCAAGATCCGAGCTCTGTCACAATTGGATATACCAAAGGACCTCAAACAAATACAAAAATTGACTGGATGCGTGGCGGCTCTAAGCCGCTTTATGTCCCGTTTGGGAGAAAAGGCATTACCCCTTGATGTCTACTACACAACCTTCTTCTTGTAGACGTTGTTGGGCCTGCAAGTGCACAGGTTTGTAGGACAGTAGCAAATTTCCCTCAAGTGGATGACCTAAGGTTTATCAATCCGCGAGAGGCGTAGGAGGAAGATGGTCTCTCTCAAATAACCCTGCAACCAAATAACAAAAAGTCTCTTGTGTCCCCAACACACCCAATACAATAGCAAATTGTATAGGTGCACTAGTTCGGCGAAGAGATGGTGATACAAGTGCAATATGGATGGTAGATATAGGTTTTTGTAATCTGAAATAATAAAAACAACAAGGTAACTAAGGATAAAAGTGAGCGTAAACGGTATTGCAATGATGGGAAACAAGGCCTAGGGTTCATACTTTTGCTAGTGCAAGTTCTCTCAACAATAATAACATAGATAGAACATATGACAAGCCCTCAACATGCAACAAAGAGTCACTCCAAAGACACTAATAGCGGAGAAAAAATGTAGAGATTATGGTCGGGTACGAAACCACCACAAAGCTATTCTTTCGGATCGATCTATAGAAGAGTTCGTACTAGAATAACACCTTAGGACACAAATCAACCAAAACCCTAATGTCAGCTAGATACTCCATTGTCACCTCAAGTATCCGTGAGCATGATTATATGATATGCATCACACAATCTCAGATTCATCCAACCAACATAAAAGTACTTCAAAGAGTGCCCCAAAGCTACTACCGAAGAGTCAAGAACGTGTGCCGACCCCTATGCATAGGTTCCCAATGTCACGAAACCCGCAAGTTGATCACCGAAACATACATCAAGTGGCACATGATATCCCATTGTCACCACAGATAATCATGGCAAGACATACATCAAGTGTTCATAAAAGACTCAATCCGATAAGATAACTTCAAAGGCGAAACTCAATTCATCACAAGAGAGTAGAGGGGGAGAAACATCATAAGATCCAATTACAATAGCAAAGCTCGGGATACATCAAGATCATGCCATAGAAGAACACGAGAGAGAGAGATCAAACACATAGCTACTGGTACATACCCTCAGCCCCGAGGGTGAACTACTCCCTCCTCGTCATGGATAGTGTCGGGATGATGAAGATGGCCACCGGAGATGGATCCCCCCTCCGGCAGGATACCGGAAAGGGGTCCCGATTGGTTTTTGGTGGTTCTAGAGGCTTGCGGCGGCGGAACTCCCGATCTATCTTCTGTTCTGGAAGTTTTAGGGTACGTAGGTATATATGGGTGAAAGGAGTACGTCGGTGGAGCTACGGGGGCCCCACGATGCAGGGGGCGCGCCCAGGGGGGTGGGCGCGCCCCCCACCCTCGTGGGCAGCCCGTATCTCCCCTGACGTGCACTCCAAGTTCCCTGGGTTGCTTTCCTTCCAAAAATAACTTCTCCAGTTGATTTCGTTCCGTTTTGACTCCGTCTGATATCCCTTTTCCTCGAAATACTGAAATAGGCATAAAACAGCAAATCTGGGCTGGGCCTCCGGTTAATAGGTTAGTCCCAAAAATAATATAAAAGTGAATAATAAAGCCCAATATTGCCTAAAATAGTAGATAAAGTAGCATGGAGCAATCACAAATTATAGATACGTTGGAGACGTATCAAGCATCCCCAAGCTTAATTCCTGCTCGTCCTCTAGTAGGTAAATGATAAAAAAGACAATTTTTGATGTGGAGTGCTAGTTGGCATAATTTCAATGTAACTCGTCTTACTTGTGATATGAATATTCAGATCCGAAAGATTACAAAATAAAAGTTCATATTGATAAAAGAAATAGTAATACTTCAAGCATACTAATCAAAGTAATCATGTCTTCTCAAAATAGCATGGCAAAAGAAAGTTCATCCCTACAAAATCATATAGTTAGGCTATGCTTCATTTTCGTCACACAAAGATGTTCCCAACTTCTATACCCCCGATGACAAGCCAAGCAATTGTTTCATACTTAAATAATCTCAAACTTTTTCAACCTTCACGCAATACATGAGCGTGAGCCATGGATATAGCACTATGGGTGGAATAGAATATGATGATGGGGATTGTGTGGAGAAGACAAAAAATGAGAAAGTCTCATATTGACGAGGATAATCAACGGGCTATGGAGATGCCCATCAATTGATGTCAACATGAGGAGTAGGGATTGCCATGCAATGGATGCACTAGAGCTATGAATGCTCAACAAAAGAAAACTAGTGGGTGTGCATCCAACTTGCTTGCTCATGAAGACCTAGGGCATTTGAGGAAGCCCATCGTAGGAATATACAAGCCAAGTTCTATAATGAAATATTCCCACTAGTATATGAAAGTGACAACTTATGAGACTCACTATATGGAAACATGGTGCTACTTTGAAGCACAATATATGAGACTCACTACATGAAGAACAAAGGTGCTACTTTGAAGCACAAGTGTGGAAAAAGAGATAGTAACATTGCCCTTTTTATTTTTTATTTTTTTATTTTTTTGGGCCTTTCTTTTTTTGTTGGCCTTTCTGTTTTTTTGGGCCTTTCTTTTTTTGGCCTTTCTCTTTTTTTGTTGGGCAATGCTCTAATAATGATGATCATCACACTTCTATTGATTCAACATAAGGATTACAACTCGATACTAGAACAAGATATGACTCTATATGAATGCCTCCAGCGGTGTACCGGGATGGTGCAATGAATCAAGAGTGACATGTATGAAAAATAATGCATGGTGGCTTTGCCACAAATACGATGTCAACTACATGATCATGCAATGGCAATATGACAAAAGTAAAGTATGTCACGATGATGATGGACGGAACGGTGGAAAGTTACACGACAATATATCTCGGAATGGCTATGGAAATGCCATAATAGGTAGGTATGGTGGCTGTTTTGAGCAAGATATAAGGAGGTTTGTGTGTGATAGAGCGTATCATATCTCGGGGTTTGGATGCACCGACGAAGTTTGCACCAACTCTCAAGGTGAGAAAGGGCAATGCACGGTACTGAAGAGGCTAGCAAAGGCGGAAAGGTAAAAGTGCGTATAATCCATGGACTCAACATTAGTTAAAAGAACTCATATACTTATTGCAAAAATTTAGAAGTCATAAAAAACCAAGTACTACGCACATGCTCCTAGGGGGATAGATTGGTAGGAAAAGACCATCGCTCGTCCCCGACCGCCACTCATAAGGATGCACAAGCCAGGTAAACTTCATGTTTCAAATTTGTTACACAACTTTAACCATACGTGCATGCTACGGGACTTGCTAACTTCAACACAAGCATTCTTTAAATTCATAATCACCCGACTAACATGACTTTAATATCACTACCTCCATATCTCAAAACAATTATCAAGTATCAAACTTCTCTTAGTATTCAACACACTCATAAGAATTCTTACAATCTTTTATGCTTAGCATATTAGGATTTTAAGAAAATTATCATGCTATTTAACACTATCAAAATAATATAAGTGAAGCATGAGAGTTCATCCATTTCTTCAAAATAAAACACCATTATGCTCTAAAAGATATAAGTGAAGCACTAGAGCAAACAACAAACTACTCTGAAAGATATAAGTGAAGATCAATGAGTAATCGAATAATTGTGCAACTATATGAAGACTCTACCATTTAATAATTTCAGATCTTGATACTTTATTCAAACAGCAAGCAAAGCTAAATAAAACTACATTGCAAGGATAGCACAACTCACGTGAAGAAGCAAAAACTTAGGCTCAACCGATACTAACCGATAGTTGTTGAAGAAGAAAGGTGGGATGCCTACCGGGGCATCCCCAAGCTTAGATGCTTGAGACTTCTTGAAATATTATCTTGGGGTGCCTTGGACATCCCCAAGCTTGAACTTTTGTGTCTCCTTAATTCCTCTCATATCATGGTTTCTCTTTTTATCAAAAGCTTCATTCACAACAAACTCAACAAGAACTCGTGAGATAGGTTAGTATAAACCAATGCAAAACCTTATCATTTTCTACTGTAACAAATCACTAAGATTATTATTCAACATTTCATACTAAATTCCTCTGCATATTTAATACTCCTATCCTCAAATAGATTCATTAAACAAGCAAACATATGCAAACAATGCAAACATAACAGCAATCTGCCAAAACAGTATAGTCTGTGAAGAATGCAAGATTCATTATACTTCCCTAACTCCAAAAATTATGAACTAAAATTCCCACTGTAATAAATTTATCATAGATCAATATGCAAAAAGATTCAACATTATACCACTCTCTGACTTTTCTAGGGAATTTTTGCAACAGCGGTAAACTTTCTGTTTTCAAACAGCAACATGCATACTAGCAAAATAAGCATGGCAAAGGCTATCCTTGAACTTTTTATTGAAACTAAAGATGCAAAACACTAATCTAAATAACAGCAAACAAAACAAAACAAAATTACATGACTCTCCAAGCAAAACACATATCATGTGGTGAATAAAAATAGAGCTCCAAGTAAAGTTATCGATGAACGAAGACGAAAGAGGGGATGGCTTCCGGGGCATCCCCAAGCTTAGGCCCTTGTTTGTCCTTGAATATTACCTTGGGGTGCCTTGGGCATCCCCAAGCTTAGGCTCTTGCCACTCCTTATTCCGTAGTCCATCAAATCTTTACCCAAAACTTGAAAACTTCACAACACAAAACTTAACAGACAACTCGTGAGCTCCGTTAGCGAAAGAAAACAAAACACCACTTCAAGGTACTCTAATGAAATAATTATTTTATTGGTGTTAAACCTACTGTATTCCAACTTCTCTATGGTTTATAAACTATTTTACTAGTCATAGAGTCATCAAAATAAGCAAACAACACAATGAAAACAGAATCTGTCAAAAACAGAACAGTCTGTAGTAATCTGTAACTAACGCAAACTTCTGGAACTCCAAAAATTCTAAAATAAATTGTTGGACCTGAGGAATTTGTCTAGTAATCATATGCAAAAAGAATCAACTAAATAACACTCTCCAGTAAAAAGTTGAAGCTAATCTCGTGAGCGCTAAAGTTTCTGTCTTTTACAGCATGATCATAACGACTTCACCCAAGTCTTCCCAAAGGTTCTACTTGGCACAAACACTAATTAAAACATAAAACCACATCTAACCAGAAGCTAGATGAATTATTTATTCCTAAATATAACCAAAAAGCAAGAAACTAAAAAAAATTGGGTTGCCTCCCAACAAGCGCTATAGTTTAACGCCCCTAGCTAGGCATGATGATTTCAATTATGCTCACATAAAAGATTGGAATTGAAACATAAAGAGAGCATCATGAAGAATATGACTAGCACATTTAAGTCTAACCCACTTCATATGCATAGAGATTTTGTGAGCAAACAACTTATGGGAACAATAATCAACTTGCATAGGAAGGTAAAACAAGCATAACTTCAAAACTTTAAGCACATAGAGAGGAAACTTGATATTATTGCAATATGTAGAAGCATATGATCCTCTCTCATAATAATTTTCAGTAGCATCATGAATGAATTCAACAATATAACCAGCACCTAAATCATTCTTTTCATGATCTACTTGCATAGAAATTTTATTATTCTGCACATAAGCAAATTTCTTCTCATGAATAATAGTGGGAGCAAACTCAACAAAATAACTATCATATGATTGAAAATTAAGATCAAGATGACAAGTTTCATGGTTATCATTATTCTTTAAAGCTTACGTGTCATCACAATAATCATCATAGATAGGAGGCATGCTTTCATCATAGTAAATTTGCTCATCAAAGCTTGGGGGACAAAAAATATCATATTTATCAAACATAGCTTCCCCAAGCTTGTGGCTTTGCATATAATTAGCATCATGGATATTCAAGGAATTTATACTAACAACATTGCAATCATGCTCATCATTCACATATTTTATGCCAAGAATTCTATGTAATTCTTCTTCTAGTACTTGAGCACAATTTTCCTTCCCATCATTTTCACGAAAGATATTAAAAAGACAAAGCGTATGAGACAAACTCAATTCCATTTTTTGTAGTTTTCTTTTATAAACTAAACTAGTGCTAAAACAAGAAACAAAAAGATTCGATTGCAAGGTCTAAAGATATACCTTCACTTACCTAGCCTCCCCGGCAACGGCGCCAGAAAAGAGCTTGATGTCTACTACACAACCTTCTTCTTGTAGACGTTGTTGGGCCTGCAAGTGTACAGGTTTGTAGGACAGTAGCAAATTTCCCTCAAGTGGATGACCTAAGGTTTATCAATCCGCGAGAGGCGTAGGAGGAAGATTGTCTATCTCAAACAACCCTGCAACCAAATAACAAAAAGTCTCTTGTGTCCCCAACACACCCAATACAATAGCAAATTGTATAGGTGCACTAGTTCGGCAAAGAGATGGTGATACAAGTGCAATATGGATGGTAGATATAGAATTTTGTAATCTGAAATAATAAAAACAGCAAGGTAACTAAGGATAAAAGTGAGCGTAAACGGTATTGCAATGATAGGAAACAAGGCCTAGGGTTCATACTTCCGCTAGTGCAAGTTCTCTGAACAATAATAACATAGATAAAACATATGACAAGCCCTCAACATGCAACAAAGAGTCACTCCACAGACACTAATAGCGGAGAACAAACATAGAGATTATGGTCGGGTACGAAACCACCACAAAGCTATTCTTTCGGATCGATCTATAAAAGAGTTTGTACTAGAATAACACCTTAAGACACAAATCAACCAAAACCCTAATGTCACCTAGATACTCCATTGTCACCTCAAGTATCCGTGGGCATGATTACACGATATGCATCACACAATCTCAGATTCATCCAACCAACATAAAAGTACTTCAAAGAGTGCCCCAAAGCTAGTACCGGAGAGTCAAGAACGTGTGCCAACCCCTATGCATAGGTTCCCAATGTCACGAAACCCGCAAGTTGATCACCAAAACATACATCAAGTGGCACATGATATCCCATTGTCACCACAGATAATCACGGCAACACGTACATCAAGTGTTCATAAAAGACTCAATCCGATAAGATAACTTCAAAGGGGAAACTCAATTCATCACAAGAGAGTAGAGGGGGAGAAACATCATAAGATCCAACTACAATAGCAAAGCTCGGTATACATCAAGATCGCGCCATAGAAGAACACGAGAGAGAGAGAGATCAAACAGATAGCTACTGGTACATACCCTCAGCCCCGAGGGTGAACTACTCCCTCCTCATCATGGATAGCGCCGGGATGATGAAGATGGCCACCGGATATGGATCCCCCCACCGGAAGGGTACCGGAAAGGGGTCCCGATTGGTTTTTGGTGGTTCTGGAGGCTTGCGGCGGCGGAACTCCCGATCTATCTTCTGTTCTGGAAGTTTTAGGGTACGTAGGTATATATGGGTGAAAGGAGTACGTCAGTGGAGCTACGGGGGCCCCACGAGGCAGGGGGCGCGCCCAGGGGGGTGGGCGCGGCCGCCACCCTCGTGGGCAGCCCGTATCTCCCCTGACGTGCACTCCAAGTTTCCTGGGTTGCTGTCCTTCCAAAAATAACTTCTCCAGTTGATTTCGTTCCGTTTTGACTCCGTCTGATATTCCTTTTCCTCGAAATACTGAAATAGGCATAAAACAGCAAATCTGGGCTGGGCCTCCGGTTAATAGGTTAGTCCCAAAAATAATATAAAAGTGAATAATAAAGCCCAATATTGCCTAAAACAGTAGATAAAGTAGCATGGAGCAATCACAAATTATAGATACATTGGAGACGTATCACCCCTTTATCGCATCCTCCGGCGCACCGAACACTTCAAGTGGATGGATGCCGCCACGGCCGGACTCGAAGAAATAAAAGCCATATTGGCAACAAACCCGGTCCTCGCCGCGCCCAACATAGGCGAACCAATGCTATTATACATCATGGCAACTCATCAAGTTGTAAGCGCGGTGCTCGTTGTCGAACGAGAAACGGACGGACACAAGTTCCCCCTTCAAAAACCAGTTTACTACGTGTCCACTGTCCTCACTCCATGCAAGTCACGGTATCCGCATTATCAAAAGATAGCGTACGCGGTGTTCATGGCATCCCGGAAGCTGCGACACTACTTTCAAGAGTGTTTGATAACAGTAGCCTCTGAAGTACCTGTTAACGACATTATAAACAACCGCGACGCCACGGGCCGGATTGCCAAATGGGCCATTGAGCTCCTCCCGCTTGACATAACCTATAAGCCAGGGCGAGCTATTAAGTCGCAAGTTTTGGCCGACTTCGTCGCTGAATGGACTGAAGCCGAACTCCTTAAAGAGTCCGACACATGTTCCAACTGGATCATGCACTTCGATGGCTGCAAAATGTTGGCTGGTCTGGGGGCTGGCGTCGTTCTGAAGTCCCCAACATGAGATACAGTTCAATACGTACTCCAGATAATGTATATGGACTCCAACAACGCAGCCGAATACGAGGCCCTTCTACATGGTCTTCCGATGGCAGTATCCATGGGCATTCAATGCCTAGAGGTGCGCGGGGATTCGAACCTCGTAATATCTCAAATAAATGCAGACTTTGATGCCTAGGATCTGAAAATGGCAGCTTATCGCAACGCCGTCCTAAAACTGTCAGCTCGGTTCAAAGGGATCGAATTTCACCATATAGCTCGGGAAAACAATCAGGCAGCAGATGTCTTGGCACGCATTGGCGCAAAGCGCGAGGCCGTCCCCCCAATATCTTCTTAGAGAGGCTGTTCAAGCCATCCGTAGTATGGGAAGGGGAATCCGGAAATAATAGCCTGGACCAAACAACACTGCCCAACACCGAACATTCTGACACAACTGGAGGTTCTGCCAACGAAGTAACATCTTCAACCCACGTAATAATGGCAGTCATTGCCCTGTGGACGGAACCATTCCTAGCCTACCTAACCAGGCAGGAACTTCCTGAGGACCAAAACGAGGCACACTGCATAGTGCGGCGATCTAAAGCCTATAAAGTCCATGAGGGAGAGCTTTATAAGAAAAGCATGACCAGAGTTCTTCAAAGGTGTATCTCCAAAGAGGAAGGGCGGAATCTTCTGGCTGAAATTCATGCCGGACTCGGCAGGCACCACGCCGCAGCCCGGGCCCTTGTAAGCAAGGCCTTCCGTGCAGGATTTTATTGGCCGACGGCCCGGGCAGATGCTCAGGACTTAGTCCAACGATGCGTCAGTTGCCAGCTCTTTGCTAATCAAAGCCACATGCCACCCACCGCCCTCCAAACTATACCCATCACCTGGCCCTTCACGGTCTGGGGGCTTGACATGGTGGGACCCCTTAAAGGAGGAACCCACAAGCAAAAATACCTACTGGTCATGGTGGATAAATTCACCAAGTGGATAGAGGCCAAGCCTGTTAAGACGGCCGAATTCGGACCGGTGATAGACTTCATATCAGGGGTCGTACACCGTTACGGCGTCCCCCACAGCATCATCACTGATAACGGCACGAACTTCATGGCCGACGAGGTCAAACTCTGGTGCAAAAACATGGGCATCAAGCTCGACTATGCTTCAGTCTATCACCCTCAAACTAACGGTCAAGTCGAGCGAGCAAATGGTCTAATCATGAGCGGCATCAAACCCAGATTAGTGCGGTCCCTCAAGGAATCTAACACACACTGGGTAGAGGAGCTCGACTCCGTACTCTGGGGGATGCGGACCACGCCGAATCGCACCACCAGATTCACACCATTCTTTATGGCATACGGCGCAGAGGCAGTTCTGCCCTGCGACATAATTCATGACTCACCTCGTGTGCACATGTACGAAGAAAGAGAAGCCGAGCTCGATCGACAAGACAGTTTGGACGCCTTGGAGGAGGAGCATGACATGGCAAAAGCCCGTTCCGCATCCTATCAACAGCAGGCTCGAAGATATCAAAGCAGAGAAGTACGGGCCAAAACTTACAATGTTGGCGAGTTAGTTCTACGCCTGCCGGACAAGAAAAATGACAAACTCAAGCCCAAGTGGGAAGGTCCCTTTATTATCGACCAAGTCCTGACCGGTGGAGCGTACCGTCCGCGAGATGCATCGGATAACCGACTCGAGCCGAACCCATGGAACGCAGCCCGTCTCCGAAGATTCTATGCCTAGCGCCGGATTCTGAGTTCCTCTCCTTCCTCTTTCTATTTTTTACACATTAGCTGTCTTATATTTCTCTCCTTCTCCCTCTTTTTCTCTTATAGCCTTTAATGGCTCGTTAACGCATTGTTCGCACACACTTGACGCGCTATCCGCGCTCATTATACCTGGGGGCTTCTTTAATAGAAGCTTATTTGTACGGGCTTCATGCCTAACACATGTGTCACGCTTCCGCATGTACCTTTTATTCACCATTATATGCATTGATATGACTTAAGTTTTGGCCAAGCTGGGTTGCCTGGCTCCTGTGCTTACCCCTACGTTCCCGATTGTTCGGCTAGGTGGTAAAGGGAGCACCTCTGCGATTGTTACTGCCGGGTCAGCCGGATGTGTACCTCAGACTGGGTGAAGCCTAAAGCTAGCGTTCTTAAGGGAATATTCGGTCGGTGAACTAAAGATGATTTCTCACTTATTTATTTATCTGCCCCCAGATGCTTTTCTGCTTTTTTCCCAGTCCGTACATGCACTTTAAGGCATGCCTCCCAGGGAAAGGAACCCCTAACGGAACTATTCTCCCTGGAAGATGTTTCTTACTAACCATGTAATATAACATAACTAGTTGGGCACTTGTCTGTTCAAGCACTAATGACCCCTACGCCTGGTCTCCACGCATGCCCCGGTTCTTACATAACTGTGAGGGTATTCGGACACACTCCGGACTATAGGGTCCCGAGGTTCAAGCGAAAAGGTCCGCCATGACAAATGATCTACAATCCGGCTAAAAGGCATTTTTACATGTCATCTTAAATTACATAGTCAATTTGACTAGGTGTATTCCTCCTCAATACCATCTAATAGGCTGTCTAGTTTACAGTCCTGTTGGGAATACTTTGCGGCCAATTCTACTTGGTCGTACACTAAGCTCACAGGGATCTCCTTCCCATCGGGCCCCACAGGTCTGACCTCGGCCATGTGGTTTGGGTCAGCCTTCGTGTACCGCGTCTTCACCATGGCCCAGGCCTCCCTGGCGCCTTGACGGCAGGCCTATATCTTCCATAATCGGAAGCGCCGCCCCGCTCCCTTAAGCCTCTCTGCAAGCTCTCCAAGGCCTTCGGGCAGGGAGACAAATGGCCACAAGGCCTGGGCGACGCCTTTCATCACCTGCCGAACTCGTTCGTGCAGTTGTAAGAGCTCGGGAAGAAGGTCACCTGTATAACCGGGCATTTCCTCTGCAGGAAGACCTGTGAGCATACCTACAAACATAACGCTGTTAGTCGACTTCCTCGCCGAACTCTTTTTTAAAGTTCGTTCAAGCACTTACTAAACATGCCGCGTCGAAGCCGCCGATTCTCCTTCACGGAGTCCGACAGCTGGGCACGAACATCCTTTAGTTCCTCGCCCAGCTGGGTGTTGGCATCTTGGAGATTATTCTTCTCCTGCCTCACCCTCGTAAGCACGCTCTCGCCGGCCTTTAACCGGCGCAAGAGTTGTTGCTTGTCCGGATCTACTCCGGCGCCATCTGCAATGATATTGTCAGATTTGCACACACGCCGCAACATACTTATCTTTCGAAGCGTATATTACCAGAGGGGGTCTCCTTGGCCTCCCCTGCAGCGGCTAGTGCAGCCTCAAGTTGGGCTTTGCACTCTTCTAGCTCCCGGGACAGTTGGGTATTCTTTTTTGTAAGGTCCTGCATAATAAATGATCCTTAAATCAGTTATTTTAACTGCTTCAAGTCTCGGGGGCTACTGGCATATATAACCATCAAATTTTCTCACCCGTATGTCTTTCACATACTGCTCCGTGGCTCTGGCTAGACCATTTTGAGCGGCACAGAGGTGCGCATCTCCCGAATTGAAGGCATCCAATGCCTCTTGGGAGAAACATGCGTCACGAAGAACTATCCGACAACGCCTGTGATTCATGGCACTCTCCACCTCGGAATTGGTGGCAGACAGTTTGTCGGCATCCTCTGTCGGAGGAGCGTCCGACGCACGCCTCGTGTTTGCCTCCGCTTCTGGACCTGGCTTTGGAGCCTGGCTGGTGGAGGCTCGATTGGCAACCTCTCCGGATATAGTCCGGCGAGCTCTCTTTTTCCTGAAAAGAGCATGGGCGTTAGTATGCCTTCCGGGAATAAAACCTAGGAATAAGATGGCACGCCATACCGTTGCGCCGGCGTCTCAATCCGGACCGCACTTCTTTTCAGCCTGCTGGGACTTGCTGCCCCTTGTTGGCTAGCCACCGCAGGCTCGGCCTTCCGCCTCAAGGGCTCCCCCTGCAAAACACCATTGGTATACGGTGATCAAAAATAAGCACGGATGGATCATTTTCAAAGTATTGGGACTTCGATCTAAGTTACCTGTGAGTCGGGAATTATTCCGGGGTAATCGGCCGTAATGGCGACCAAGGCATTGTCGATGCTCAGTTGGTAAAATACCCCATTGATCAGCTCCACGGATATGTCCGGATCCTCTTGGGAGGCCGGATCGAGGGACCGTTCCGGATCCTCGGGTTGTGGAGGAGGGTTGTTTATATCCTTTACGGCCCGGCGCAATTCCTGCGTCGAAATCACAAGATAAGGTATTTAACTATGGGAATATGGAACGGATGGGCAAAAAGAAGTGTCCGCTTACCCAGCTTGGAGGATTGTACATAGAAAATCCGCCCTGTGGATTGCCGCGGAGGAACTCCTCCTGTTCTCCCGTGTACAATGCGGACAAGGCCTTCGTCAGAGCAGCAACCGATCCCGGCCCCTTACGGCCGCAGCGGGTGGCATCATCCTCCCCGTTGAAATCCCACATGGGGTGGCCTCTATACTGAAGCGGCTGCACCCCCCGCATAATGCATGTGGCCATGACCCTGATCATGGTCAGTCCAGAATGAGCTAACAACCTTATCCGGCTCATCCGGTAAAGGACGCCCTTGTCATTTTCCCTCTGAGGGCTCCGTGGACGCCAGCTTAGGCACTTCTTCAAGGGAGCATTATTGAACTCGGGGAGGCCGATCCGAACAGGGTCCGGCAGGGGGACATCTTCTATATAAAACCATTCTGAAGGCCAGCCTTCGGACGCCTTCCTTGGGGTTCCGGATAGATATCCGGTCCCGGCGATGCGCCATAGTTCGGCTCCGCCCACTTGATATATCGACCCCTCCTGAGAACGGGGCACAAGGCAGAACAGCTTCTTCCACAGCGTGAAATGAGCCTCGACGCCCGAGAACAGCTCGCAAAGGGCTACGAAGCCCACAATATGCAATATGGAGGCAGGCGTAAGGTTTTGCAGCTGGAGGCCGTAGAACTCCAGGAGCCCCCGGAGAAACGGATGAATTGGAAATCCGAGCCCTCTTATCAGATAAGGGACAAGGCATACCCGCTCTCCTTTGGAGGGACTGGGGACGCTCTCCGCTTGCTCTCCGCCATTATAGGTGGCAAGTCTGGCTCGAACCGGGACCATGAAGGCTGGGGGAAGGAATCCCTTGGTTTGGAGCGTCACTAGCTCGTTGTGCAGGACGGAAAATCTCTCCCAACCTCCAGGCTGAGGACTGGGAGGGCGAGAGGAGGAGCTGCGTTAACTGGCCATGATGGAATGGATCTCTGTCGGATGCGTTCCGATGAATGCTCGTGAAGGGAAGATGGTGTGATTCGGATCTAAATCCTCGTCTCTTTTATAAGGCAGCTTATTTGCGCAGCTAGGGGGGTAAAAGTAAAAACACCCTGGCTTTTCGCATTCGTTTGACACATGGAAGACGGCCATTATTGGGCGTGGAAGCCAAGGAGCACAATATTCATGAGAAGACGAACACTATTCAACAGGTACACAGAATTTGGAGAAGAACCCGCCTTGCAATGCCGAAGAGAAATCTGCGCGCCGGACTCATCGTCATTGAAGCCTGGTTCGGGGGCTACTGAGGGAGTCCTGGATTAGGGGGTGTCCGGATAGCCGAACTATAACCTTTGGCCGGACTCCTGGACTATGAAGATACAAGATTGAAGACTTTGTCCCGTGTCCGGATCGGACTTTTCTTGGCGTGGAAGTCAAGCTTGGCGATACGGATATGTAGATCTCCTCCCATTGTAACCGACTCTGTGTAACCCTAGCCCTCTTCGGTGTCTATATGAACCGGAGGGTTTTAGTCCGTAGGACAAACAACAATCATACCATAGGCTAGCTTCTAGGGTTTAGCCTCTCTAATCTCGTGGTAGATCTACTCTTGTACTACCCATATCATCAATATTAATCAAGCAGGAGTAGGGTTTTACCTCCATCGGGAGGGCCCGAACCTGGGTAAAAACATCGTGTCCCTTGTCTCCTGCTACCATCCGCCTAGACGCACAGTTCGGGACCCCCTACCCGAGATCCGCCGGTTTTGACACCGACAGCCACCAAAACTTCTGTGTTCGTCCTCTCGCCATACTATCTTTTCTCCGGTGATCGCCGGCGAGCTGTGATTCCATTTAAGTTATCAAAACAAAATAAAAAAAGAAGAAAGTCTGAGAAGATGCAAATAACCAGGAACAACTAGTCAGCTGTCCTAGTTCGCTAAAGCTGGTGGAAGTAAACTAGGTGGGGAGTTCGAATCCTTCCTCTCGCACCTATTTTTTAAAGCAAGGCTCGATTTCTGAACGGTAAGATTTATTTTCTTCATGTCTTAGTTTGGAGGAAAATAGTTGATTAGTACAGAAAGTTGCCGTGGAAGTTCAGTTCATACATCAACTTATTCTAGCATTTTCCGAACATATATATGGATGATGAGGAAATGCAAGAGGAATTTACTGTGTTGACTAGACACCATTTCAAGGCAATACACCGCCAATATGTTCTTGTGATCTAAATTCAAATGTACCAATTTTAACTTTGGTAGTCACTTGGTTCTACTTTGCCTGAGGAAAATTATGCTTATTTACCAATACAACCCAACAAGTCCTCATGAGAAACACGCATGAGCATTATCCTTGTGCTGCGTCTGGAAAATTCCATTAAATCGATCGCCGTGTCAGCGTCACCTCAAGTGTTCAATGTCAAGGAATAAGAAAACTTTAGTTGTTTGAGTGAAGCAACGGTTGTCTGCCATCATTCCCGTCCCTCCCTCGTGCAGTGGCGCCGCCCCGCACCGGGGAGCCCCCGCCCTCCTCTTACAGCCTCGCCCCTCCTCCGCTCCCCTCCGCCGCCGTCGCCCAGGGCGTCACAGGGCAAAGCCCTTGTGGCGTAGCGTGGCGGCAGCGGTTTCTCCTTGGATCTTGATCTGGTTGGGAGGCGGCGCTCCTCTCCGGCCAAATCGGCGGCGGTGGCGCAGATCGGCGGCGACATGGAAGTGGTGCGGTGGCAGCGGGGGAGGACGACACCAGCCACGGCGGATCTGGCCTTGACTCATGTCGGGCTAATTTGTTGTGCTACCGATCTCAATCGCCGTCGGCGGGGCACTGCTCCTGGACTTGATTTGCAACACAAGGATGTCTAGGGCGCTGGCCCTAGGCTTGGTGGTGGTGGCCTTCTTCTTCGTCGGAGTTGGTCGGCCGGCTGGCTGTGCTCGCATGGTCATGTAGTGACCGGCGGCGGAACTTGGTTTGTGGCAGCGGCAAAGTTCTGTCTGGATCCCGGGGCGGCCGCCCTGGAGGGTGGAGGCCGGTAAAGCTCGGGCTTCCTGCGGTGGCATGGCGTGGTGCAGTCCCTATCCAAGGCGGATCTGTGACGGTGATGAGCGTGCGGGATCCTTCTCGGCGGCTCTCGGGGCTTGGCAAGGCGGGGTGGGAGCCCTCCTCTTAGGCTCCAGTGGTGGCACACTCTGGCAGTGGCCGGTGCGCCAGGGGTCCCAGGGTGGCACTGTTGCTGCGGTTGGTCGCCGGATCTAGGCGGCTGGATCTGGGGCTTTGAAGGCGGTCGAGACAGTGCACAGGTTGTTGGGTGGATTTCTTGGGACGGATCCGGGTGAAAACTTGATCTTCGGTGGATGGCCGGAGACGGTGATGACGATGCCCTTACCATCGTTTCCTTCATGAAGGCATCATCGAGGTGAAGCTCCCAACTCCACTCAATACCTCGGGGGGAAACCCTAGATCAGCTGATCGGATGTTGGCGGCAATCATGTGTCGTAACCCCCTTGGGGGCGGCATTCTTGGAGGTGCACTCGGCTTCATGGGACCAACGGGCGACTTTTTTGGTGGAGCGGTGCTTCATCCATACATTGATGGCAATGGATCTGGATGGCGTGGCGCAATGTAGATTCGGAGTTCGATGTGGGAGGATGGACTTGCGCAGGAGGACGACGCTGTCTGGCATCGTGGTGGCGTCGATGGCTGAGAGACCTGGCACGGTAGATGCAACAGTACAGCTCTGAAGATGGACTCGTGGAAGGTGGCTGCGGCGGCCCCATACCCGGCAGGCGTCCTGGTTGAGGAGTGCGCCGGACTGGTAGGTGGCCCATACCAGGCAGGCATCCTGGTTGGGACCTCAGGTCTTAGATGTTTAGGTTTGGCTGCGATGTCTGTTTGGTATTAGGCCCAGACTATCAGCGCCCCTTCATCAACTGGATAGGTGTAGCGACAGTTGTTGCTTAGACGGTGTCTTCAGTCTTACTGTTGTATGACTTTGTTAGGTCTTGTGAGAATAATTAATAAGGTGGCCGCATGCATCGCCCAGATACAGAGGCCGGGGATCATCCTCCTTTTCTAAAAAAAAGTATGACAGGTATAAACTCCTGTTTTGAAGAGCCCCTTTGCAATTGTTACTGAGAGCATCTCCAGCCGCGCCCCTAACATAGCCTCCCGAGGCGATTTTTTTGCGCCGACGCCGGAAAAACGGCCCAGTCGCGCTCCCAGGAGCCCGTTTTTCGCCGGCTTGGGCCGAAATCAGCGCCAGCAGACCCAGGCCGAACTCGGCGCACTGGGGGGCGCCCGGGGGCGCCGGGGCGAGTGGTTTTGGCGCCAAAGATCCATGGGCCCGCTGAGTCAGCGAGACGCCGCTTCGTCGCTGTCGGTGTTAAAACCGGCGGATCTCGGGTAGGGGGTCCCGCATTGTGCGTATAGGCGGATGGTAACAGGAGACAAGGGACATGATGTTTTTACCCAGGTTCGGGCCCTCTCGATGGAGGTAAATCCCTACTCCTGCTTGATTAATATTGATGATATGGGTAGTATAATTGTAGATCTACCACGAGATCAGAGAGGCTAAACCCTAGAAGCTAGCCTATGGTATGATTGTTGTTCGTCCTATGGACTAAAACCAGCCGGTTTATATAGACACCGGAGAGGGTTAGGGTTACATAGAGTCGATTACAATGGGAGGAGATCTACATATCCGTATTGCCAAGCTTGCCTTCCACGCCAAGGAAAGTCCGATCCGGACACGGGACGAAGTCTTCAATCTTGTATCTTCATAGTCCAGGAGTCCGACCAAAGGTTATAGTCCGGCCATCCGGACACCCCCTAATCTAGGACTCCCTCAGTAGCCCCTGAACCAGGCTTCAATGATGACAAGTCCGGCGCGCAGATAGTCTTCGACATTGCAAGGAGGGTTCCTCCTCCGAATACTTCATAGAAGATTTTGAACACAAGGATAATGTCTGGCTCTGCAAAATAAGTTCCACATACCACCGCAGAGAGAATAATATTTACACAAATTCAACCTGCTGACGTATTCCGCAGCGTGACATCACACCACGGCCAAGCCTTTATTCGAATTGTTTTTACTGTGCCACCTCAGCGCGTTTAGTGCGGCGGTTTCATTGGCACGTCTTGTCGAAGCAGAGGTCGTGTCCCCTTATTCCGGGAATCTCATCAATGCGGGCGTGGGTAACCCAATCGTGCCCATTGGTATATTTCCTCAATTGAAGGCGAGTCCCAAACGGTCACGGGGAGGGCTCTTGGTATTCAACCTCTTTATAAAGAGACCAAGGCTCTACTGCTTTCTTTCAATTTCAATCGAATCCGCCTCTCGCCTCGAGTTCCAACACCCAAAGCTCCAGATTCAGGCGCTTCGGACCTTCGATGATGTCCGGCTCCGGCCTTCAAGGCCGGTGGATGCCTTCCTCTGTTACGGAAGAAGACGTGCTAAAGCTAAGAGATGCCAGGTATCTAACAGGTGAAATCTCGCATAGGCTACCTGCTCAAGGGCAGGTTATTCCCACTCCCAAGCCTGGTGAGAGCGTGGTGTTCGCGTCTTACTTCCTTCTGGGTCTAGGCTTCCCGACGGACCCCTTCGTGAGGGGGCTCATGTTCTATTATGGGCTGGAATTTCACGACTTGACTCCGGAGTCCATCCTCCACATCTCATCGTTCATCGTCGTGTGCGAAGCCTTCCTCCGCATTACTCCTCACTTCGGATTGTGGCTTAAGACCTTTAAAGTAGAGCCAAGGATGATCGAGGGGCAGCACGCGAAGTGCGGTGGCGCTGTTATAAGCAAGAATGCTGACGCCCCATGGCCCGAGGGCTCTTTTCAAGAGGAGTTCAGCTTATGGCAACGAGAGTGGTTCTATATCACAGCTCCCAGGGGCACCAAGTGGGTGGCACCACCTGCCTTTCGCTCGGGTCCCCCACCACAGCTAGCGTCATGGGTCAATAAAGGGTTTAACCGGGGGCCGTCCAAGGATGTGCCCTTGTTGCAGGGCCGCATTCGAGATCTCCTAGAGAGAGACATCAATCTGGTCGCGGTGACGCAGGTCATGTTGATTCGCCGCACCTTGCCCTGCAAACATCGCCCCCTCCATCTGTGGGAATTTAATCCGGAGGGACCACGAGCTCTCCAACATTTTAAGGGCGCGACGCCCATGGAGATGTACAAATTGTTCTTCGGATCACAAGCAATGTGTCAGGACTCGACCGAGGACGCAGGTCTGAGCTGCAATCGCCCAGATACTCAAGTAAGTAGCCCTGTACCCGGACACGCCATCCGTATATTTATCATAAAATTGCCCTTAAAAGAGCTGTCCTTTAAACAGGAGTGGATAGAGAAAGCAAAGCTAATCAGGTGTCCGGCCCCCCTCCCTGAGACCACGCCGGATCCCGTGTTAACCAGGATGCTGGAGGTTGCGCCTTTGGAAGAAGGCGAAGGGCGGAACAAGGAAGCTACCGCCTCCTCGAAGGAGGCTGACAGGAAAGGAGGAATCGAGAATTCCTCCATCCAGGGGAAGAAAAGGACCGCCTCCGAAGACCCGGAGACCATGGTCTCAAAGCGGGGAAAAAAATCTTCGTCAGAGGGTCTTGCGCCGGGGGATGCCTCGGCCGCACCGTGCCCCCAAGGGGATCAGCCCTCCAGTGAGCCGTAAGTAGAGAGGGGAGTTTTTAAAATAAGAGACACCCCTGTTCTATTTTCTGAGGAAGATAACCAAATTTTTTCACCTTGTAGTTCGGATCTCAGCCCTTCTCAGCAGAGCTCATCCTCAGGGGATCTTCGGCCGGAGATGATGGAGAGCAGAACGCCTCCCCCTGCCGTACCGCCGTGCGAGGCGGGCGACCCTGAGGTGTCGTCACGGAGGGTTTCTCTGAATCCGGCAGGGCCGGAAGGCAGTCGTATGGACCCCAAAGCCCTTTGTGTCCAGCCTTTGAAAAAGGCCATCGGACGAGTCCGGCACCGTTCGGTGTGCGGTCGGAGGAGCTGAAGGATCTGCTCGGGCGAGCGTCTATCTTAGAAGAATACCGTGCATTGATGGGCACGGTGATTGAAAGGATTTCATCCGCGGAGAGCGGGTTGCACGAGGCCGTCAGGAGTTTACTGACAGGTTTTGAGGTACGCGAAATGATGCACCTTTTGACAGTTCTGCATATAAAAGACGCGCCCTGTATAGATAGTAGCCCCTGAGACTCGATGCGTTGTCAAAAATGATGGCGCGCCGAGGATCATAGTCCCAGGTATAACATGTCGCCATTCCTATGTAGGTGGCGAAGTGTCCGGTTGCTAGCCGGACTGATGAATTTGCCGAGCTAAAGCGGCAACTTGACGTGGCAGATGCCGACATCGCGCTTGTTAACAAGCAGCTTGACGAGGCACAAGGTATGTAATTTCTCCGAAGACACCCGGTAAGAGGAGCTTGATGCCTGTACCTTACAACATGTGTGCTTGATGCAGATGGTGCCGCTGCCATGGAGAACCTTTGGGCGGAACTTGCCCAAGCCAAGGAGCAGGCCAGGAGAAGCGATGCGGCTGCCTTAAAGGCGACTGAAGAGCTGAAAGCCGAACAGGCTTCTCACTGCCGAAGCAAGAAGGAAATGGCCGAGATGGCTGTGAAGTTGAAGAATGCTGCCGACCACTGCGAGCTTCTTAAAAAAGAAGATCAGGCAGAACAGGAGCACCTGAAGAAGGCCTCTACCGAGGCCAAGCATGCTCGCTCTGCGATGAGAGCTATGAAGGAGGAGCTACGTCAGGCCGGAGATATCGCGGCTGGAAAGCCCTTTATGCTGCGGATGAAGTTCGTGGATCCTAAATATGCTCCGTTGGACCGGTTGTGGAGTGCGGTGGACACTTACCTGGACTTGGCGACGAGTGCCGCAGACGCGTCCGAACACTTCCGAGATCAAAAGGATCAAGAAGTGGAAAAGCTTTTCTGGTCGCAGTTCCACAATCCAGAGCGCCCACTTCCATTAACTGATCGTTTGGCCGCATGGGCGGAGCTGAATAGGTTATCTGGACTCGCCATGAAGTATGTCATGAGTCATCTATGGCCGGAAAGGCCTGAGCCGAAGAGTTATTTTAGCTTGGTGCAGCAATTCCTTGGTGCGGTGCCGCATATCAATGCAATGAAGAGGTCAGCGTGCATCGAGGGTGCGCGGATGGCTCTTGCCTGTGTCAAGACATACTGGGCGGAGATGAAGGCTACCGATGTTGCATCCCAAGATTCTGACAAGAGCCGAGTAGCTGCCGAGCACTATTTTCAGGAAGTTCTGCAGGGTGCTCGTTTAATAGAAACGCAGTGCTTGCAGGATATTATGTTCGAATAACATGTATTATTGTAAAACAATGTTTTGAGGGAATATAAGAACTTTTTATACTTGTGCCTTCAAGAATTAAAATACCTCCTGTGCGACCGTTAATGTATATGTATATATAACCTGAAAGATGGCAGTCGTCGGCTTCAGCCCCCACGCATATAATGCGGGGGTGTTCGCAGAAGGCACATTTTCACACTTGATCCAACGTCTTGGTCCTATAAAGGAGGTGATAGCGCAGCGAACTAGGCAACCGGACTATAATGCTTTATCACTTTCACTTAGCCATAGGAGTTTGACAGTGGGGCTACTATATAGCCCCTGGGGCACCGCGCTCACCCGACTTCGCGGCGCGTGTGTGCCTGGCCGGGAAACGGCCCTTCGTTAATGCAGAGGAATCCTAAAGATTCCGGCGGGTCATCGAGTGGTGGACCAGTCTCACGCTATATCATGACAGTCAGTTTTCGGATTTCCCTACTGAGGTGCTCGCCTGGCCGAACTGGGGCACAATCGCAGTAGTTCTCCTGGTGCCGCCTTAGCCGATAGAGCGGAACGTAAGGCAGCAAAACATAGGAGCCGGGCAAACCCAGCATTTGACCAAAGACATGATTCGGAGCTGATGCATATAAGGCCAAACTCGTGACGCCGAACACTCCCTAAGGTATTCGGTCTTTATGAAAACGGGCTGAAGAGCAACTTTAGTAATAAGCCCCTAGTGTCCAGGTACGCGCAAAATTCTGACGTGGCCACATGCCAAGACGCCAGCCTCCACCTCGGTTATAGCAAGAAACTGGGGGATGTTTATCAACAAGAGACGGTAAAAAAGGTTTACGCAGGGTATTAATCTGAAAAGAATCCTTGGAACGGGTCCCTACTGCACGTCTGCGTCTGTGTCTCCGTTGTGCCGTATCCTGGATGGGTGTAGCATGGTGTTCATCTGTAAAAGAGAGGAACTTAGTTGAAAAAGATCGTGCGAAAATGTACGTTATATTAAATAAACAAAGTACAATTTAAAAATGAATAAAATTGAGCTTTATTGTCTCTTGTTGTACATGCGCGGAGCCCCTTGAACGGGGGTATGCTGCTAGTAAGCCCTTGTATGTTTATGCTGGACTCGTCTAGCCATGTCCGGGGTCTGAACGACCTGTTTAGGTGCTTTGATTAGTGAAGCCGGTTTAGTGTGTGGCTGTTAAGGCAGGCGCACAATCTTCCGCGCTCGAGGAACACTCGATATTTTCCTTTAATGAGATGATGCCTCGTGGACCGGGCATTTTAAGTATAAGAGATGCATAATGCGGTATTGTGTTAAAGCGGGCGAAAGCTTCACATCCCAGTAGTGCTTGATAGCTACTTGTAAATGGGGCGATGTGGAAGGTTAGCTTTTCGCGGCGGAAGTTATCGGGTGAGCCGAACATAACTTCTAGCAGGAGAGAGCCCGTACAATGGGCATCTGGGCCTGGCGTTATCCCTTGAAAGGAAGTGTTGCTATGGCGAATTGTTGTTGGGTCTATCCCCATTTTGCGGATTGTGTCCTGATATAGCAGGTTTAAATCACTGCCGCCGTCCATTAGGACTTGTGTAAAGTGGAGTCCGTCAATCGGATCTAATTAATACCAAGGCAGTCCAGCCTGCATTCCGGATACTTCTAGAGTAATCCTGATGGTCGAAGGTGATTGGTTTTAACAACCAGTGGCAGGACTCCTCTGGGTATGCCGTATGGCGCGTATCTCTATGGGCGCCACTCTGTTCTTCCCTTTTGTCACGTGAAGTGAATTTACTGTTTTGACTTCTTGTGGGAAATTCTTTTGTTTTCCGGTGCCCTGCTTGTGGGGTTCGTCATCGTCCTCGCTTGATGTGTCGAGGCCCTTGTGTTCGGTGTTGAGTTTGCCGGATTGCTTGAAGACCCAACAATCTCTGTGGTATGGTTTGCAGGCTTCCCGGGAGTACTGTGGATTTGACATATCTTGTCCAAGATTTTTCTTAGGTTAGATAGCTCGTCCCTGTTATCCTTGAGGGGCAGCTTTTGATTCTGCCGAGAGCTTTTGAATCCGGCGTTGACTGCCGTGCTCTTCGGGCTGTTTCCCTTGGTCCGGCGCTGGTCCTTGCTGCGTCGCGGTTTCTCGTTTCCATCCCTAACTTCGGATGTACTTGGGTCGCTGGTACTGCATCGTGCCAACCAGCTATCCTCTCCTGCGCAAAAGCGGGTCATGAGGCTTGTTAATGCGGCCATTGTTCTTGTCTTTTCTTGGCCGAGGTGTCTGGAGAGCCATTCGTCTCGAACACTGTGTTTGAAAGCTGCTAAGGCTTCGGCGTCCGGACAGTCGACTATCTGGTTCTTTTTAGTAAGAAATCTGTTCCAGAGTTTCCGGGCTGACTCTCCGGGTTGTTGAGTTATATGACTTAAATCATCTGTATCCGGAGGTCGGACATAGTTCCCTTGAAAATTTGCCCGAAAAGCATCCTCGAGCTCTTCCCAACTTCCAATGGTGTTTTCGGGAAGGCTTAAGCCAATGCCGGGCTGGCCCTTTGAGTTTGAGGGGTAAGTATTTTATGGCGTGGAGATCATCTCCTCTAGCCATGTGTATGTGGAGGATGTAATCCTCAATCTAGACTCCAGGGTTTGTTGTTCCGTCGTATGCCTCTATGTTTACGGGCTTGAATCCTGCCGGAAATTCATGATCCAGCACCTCATCAGTGAAACATAGGGGGTGTGCGGCACCCCTATATTTGGGTGTACCGTGATGTTCGGATACTTGATGCGTTGCATTGCTTACTAGAGCTTGCTTTCTTGGCCCGTAGATAGATCTAGCTGGGCCATCTTTTTGATGCAAATCCTTGTGCGGACCGCGTGCCCGATTGTGCGCGGCGCCATTTGCCGCACTATGTAGGCCATGGGGTCGGTTATCCGACCGGGTGGCTTCCTTATTTTTTGATTGCGGAGGCTCTAAGGCTTCTTCATCAAATTCCGGCAGTAATTTTCGCTTCGGATAACTCTTTGTGTGGCGACTGTCGCCATATCTGTCTGCGGTGTTGATTACTTTGCTCCATCTAATTCTGAGTGCGTCTTCCGCTGTTTTGAGCTTCCGTTTCTGCTTTTTCAGGCTACGCGCAGTGGCGATGAGCCTTTTTTGGAGGTTCTACTGCTCCAGCAATCTGTCCGGCGTGAGGTCGTCCGGACTGTTATCTTCGCCGGGGACGGGTTGTTTATCCAAGTTGCCCTGTTCGGACGATTGCTCGATGGCATGTTCGTCATGCGCCGGTTCGCCCTGCTCTATGGCTGGGTCTGTATGGCCGCTGTCTCTATCGAGGTGGGGTTTGGAGCGGCGCTTACGCCGCCGCTTTGACTGCTTTTCGAGGGAACGATCCCTCGTTGCGCCCCTTTGTTCCTCGTCGTTGTTTCTTTTAGGTGTGTCCACCATGTATACATCGTGGGATGAGGTGGTTGTCCAGTGCCCTATAGGCGCTGATTCCTGTTCGTCTCCTACATCGTCGTCCATACCGTCGATGTCTTCAAAGTCGAAGTCAAGCAAGTCGGTTAAAACATCGACAGAAGGCTACGAAGTGGGTGGTGGGTGGGCTTTGAATTTCTTCATCCTCCGCATCCCAACCTTGCTAACCATAGTCCGGCCAGGGCTCTCCTGATAGAGAGAGAGAGATTTTAGTGAATTCAGAATGTCGCCGAAAGGCGAGTGCTGAAAGATGTCCACGGCGGTGAACTCCATGATCAGCGCCCAATCGGATTCGATTGGCAGGGGCGCGGAAGGTTCGGAGTTCGGAGAGGAGTCCGACACCTTGGAGTCACGAGCTTCGCAAAGGACAGGTATGGTGTTCGGCTCGATCATCATAGAGATTGCAGCCCCCGAGGCGGTGTCCAGCCACCTGTCCTCGATTGGCGCAGTCGGCTCCGAGCTAAGGGTCGGAGCGACACTGGTGCAGCCTCCAGGGCACTGTTCGGCTGCAGAGCTAGATCATGCCCATCGTGACAGTGCGGCGCGCTTGGCTGTGGCTCGAACCCGTCGAAGATCAAGTCTCCGTGGACGTCGGCCGTGTAGTTCAAACTTCCAAATCTGACCTGATGGCCAGGGGTGTAGCTTTCGATCTGCTCGAGATGGCCAAGCGAATTGGCCCGCAGTGCAAAGCCGCCGAATACGAAGATCTGTCCGGGGAGAAAAGTCTCGCCCTGGACCACATCGTTGTTGATGATCGGAGGAGCCATCGGGCCTAAAGATGACGACACAGAGGAACTCTCAATGAAAGCACCAATGTCGGTGTCAAAACCGGCGGATCTCGGGTAGGGGGTCCCGAACTGTGCGTCTAGGCGGATGGTAACAGGAGACAAGGGACACGATGTTTTTACCCAGGTTCGGGCCCTCTCGATGGAGGTAAAACCCTACTCCTGCTTGATTAATATTGATGATATGGGTAGTACAAGAGTAGATCTACCACGAGATCAGAGAGGCTAAACCCTAGAAGCTAGCCTATGGTATGATTGTTGTTCGTCCTACGGACTAAAACCATCCGGTTTATATAGACACAGGAGAGGGTTAGGGTTACATTGAGTCGGTTACAATGGGAGGAGATCTACATATCCGTATCGCCAAGCTTGCCTTCCACGCCAAGGAAAGTCCGATCCGGACACGGGACGAAGTCTTCAATCTTGTATCTTCATAGTCCAGGAGTCCGACCAAAGGTTATAGTCCGGCCATCCGGACACCCCCTAATCCAGGACTCCCTCAGTCGCCCTCATCGCCTCGGTTCCCGCGAAAACAATGCCAAGGCTGCCGTGCTGCCGTGCCGGTTAGCCTCCATTGATGCCTCACGGGAGGCGCAGTGAAGATGCCGCCGACGCGCGTCCCGCCCACTCCCGCCACGCGTCCTCCCGCATGCCGTCTCCCCGCTGCCCCCTCCGGCTATAAAAGGCACCCACTCCCCGCCGGTGAGCGCCACAGCCTCCCCCTCTCCCTCTCGCAAAAGCCTTCTACCCGCTGACGAGCAAAGCAAACATGGCCGAGAGGTTCCCAGGCGACGACGCAGCGGCGAACGGCTTCAGCCGCTGACACCTCCAAGAGCTGGAGGCGCGCTTCCTCTATGAGGCCGAGTACCCGGCGCCCCCTGACATGCGCGTGCCGGGGGCGTGAAGACTGAGCGTCGGCGGTGTCCCTGTGCCGCCGGTACTCGAAGGGGCGGCACGGAGGGTGGAGATTGCCCGCATCCATTCCTCGCTGACGGAGGAGCAGCGGAACCAGCCGAGGTACGCGCCCGACACCCAAACGCTGTGGACGATGTACTTCCAGCGCCACCGCGAGGAGCAGATCGCCTCCATCAACGGCATCATTCCCCGCGGCCGCCTCAACGCCAAAGGACGACGTGAGTGGTGGGGCTTCCCCGGCCGCACCCTCGACGCCATCCTCGACGACATCGAGACCGGCAACGTGCCGCGGCTGGAGTACCCGACGCGACTGTCCTCCTCTCACCGCCGGGGCAGTTCTTGGATGCCGCGGCGAATGGAGCCAGGGTCGTCCTTGTCGTCGGGCTCCGGCTCGCCGGCCCTCCACCCTGTCAGGCCCGAGCTAAAGGGGATACCGCCCGGGCATCGCGCTCGCAGCGGCACCCTCGTCATCAACGAGCCCTCACCGCCTGCGATGGCACCAACGAGGCGCTCCCTACGCCTGGTCCGGCCGAAGCCCGAGCCGGGCTTGCTCCCCGTGAAGCCGGAGCACGTCGACATGGTGGCCCCCGACGACGAGTCCGCCCTCAAATGGGCGAAGGAGGACTACGTCCGCGAACAGGTACGCCGCCAGCGCCGGGCGTACCTGGAGCACCAGGCCCGTCGCCGCGCCGAGGAGGGTGGCGTTATCGTCATCGACAGCGACGAGGAGGGCGAGGCCGGGCCTTCAAGCGCCTAACCACGTGTCGGCGACCCCGTCCAGGGCTGCAGCAGGGACGTCGCAGGAGAGGCGCGACGACAACTACACCCGCTTCTACAAGCTTCTTGGCATGTAGAAGACGACGGCGGCGACGGCAGCGGCTAGGCTTTTTAGTTTGTTTTTTAAGTTAGGCATAATTCTTGCATGTTTTTACGTTTTTGTACAAATTTCAATGAAGTATGGCCGAGTTTCTGCAAAAATCGCCGAGTTTGCAAAACTTTGAAACGAACTTCACCGAACACAAAACAGCGTGGAGGAGGGGAAGAGGGCATGTAGAGATGAGCAGCTGGCCAGTGAACGACGACGCCCCGTCCATGAGAAGCCCGATTTCGACTTGCTTTGCTGGTCAATCCTGTTGTTGCCGCCGTTTCTCGCAGCGCCGCTCTTCTTCTAGCTCTCACAAACACACACATGGTGACGAACTCTACACACGCACGCACACACACATGCACCAAGGAAGATGACCAAAATGGCTTTGCCAAGAGAAACTTCCTTGATGCCCACCGTGGCTACATTGTGTATCTAGCCCTCACGTCCTCTTTCTCATTACTTGATATGCAACATATATACAAGGGGATGGCCTCACACATGTGCTAACTAGCCGCAGGTTCGGCCACTAACTCCACGTACCGCACGCCCAGGTAACTACCCTGGAATCCCTCCCAGCTAACAATTTATCCATGCAGCCACTAACTAACCCGTGCATGCATTTGACTCGACCAAACACAATACTGTTGTAGTTTGCACGCACACTCGCCACAACCCGGCCATCACATGGCCACATGCATGGCTTATTGCCATCAAATCCGTGTCCGACTGTGCTGTGGATCCGACTCTGGTGGAGGCCGCAAGTCCGATTTCGACTTGTTTTGCTCGTCGATGATTCCATAAATTGAAGAGAGGGCCAGGCCATGATGTACGAGCAGCTCAAACAAGCGCTTTGCGTTCCTGATTTTTAGTTGGCGAAACAGTAGCGGCTGGGCGATCGTCATCCTCGGGCCGGCAGTAGTAGAACCATCCGCCTCCACACCGCCGGAATCGATGAAGCTTCTCCCGGCCGTCCTCGGCCTCGCCTTCCTCCTCCTCGTCCTGAGTCCCAATGGCGTGGAGGCCCGGCCTGCGTCTACCGGTGATCATGAGAAGAAGCCATCGGGCGCCACCTTCTTTATCTTCGGGGATGACTTCGCTGACAACTGGAACCTCCCTCTGACCGACCCTATCACCGAGATGTCGCGGCAATGGGCTTACCCCTACGGCTCCAACTACGCCGATGCTGATGGGTTTCTGCGGCCGAATACCCCGCCCGGCCGCTTCTCAAAGTACAAGATCCATGAGAAAACGGCTTGTCAATGTTTCTGCCAGCACATACACTGCTTAGTCCAAACATTTTTTATATAAAACTTTTATACTTAAACTCAATTTATCAAGCGACAAGCTTTGTCAAAATATATTTTATATAGCTTAACTAGCATAGTTAACATCTTTAAATATAATAATAGTGTTTTCACAAAATACTCATTGAAATATACAGTTGTTGTACTAGAGTAAACTATACTTTGTAATAAAAGCTACTAAATTTTTGAGTCATTGGCCCTTAAAACATCTTAATTAAATATATTTTTCCTTTAAATGTGAGGATAAATAAATAAATAAACGACTAATCTATCCACCAGTCGACTGTTCATTTGCTTCAAATCCGCACGACCCGACAGCTGTCTGATCCAGATCCAACGGACCGCGTCGCTCCTGGTGCGCGCAGCGCGGGTGGCGGTAGCCGTTACCATCGATGTGTGTCGCTGACTAGTGGGTCCACTGGAACCGCCCATATCGCCCAATGCCACGATCCCCACTCGTCCCCTCTCGCGTTCGCCCGCACTACTTCTTCTTCCTCTGATTCCGGCCATTCGAATCTCCTCTCGCTCCCCTCCCCCTCGTGCACGACGGTTGCTGCTGGTGGCGCGTTCCGGTTCGCGGCGGACGACGACTGGTGGATACGGTGAGAAACGCATTCCCCGCGCCCTGTTTTCCTTCTCTTTTTGCTCCGCCGCTCTGGTCCGCCATTGATTTAGGTTGGAGCCGTCGAATCTGGTAGATTGTTGTTCCTACTAGGTTAGATTAAGGCCGGCTTCTAATTTCTGAGTCGAAGTTGAGTAGCGCATCCCCCATTCCCCCACCCATCCACCCGCCCCGCTCTGTATTTCCTGTTGCTCCGCCTCCATGCTTTGCCGTTGATTTTTGGTGCTCGGACTCTTTGATTCCGGCGGTCGTTGTTGCTATTAGGCTAGGTTATGTCGCCTTCTAAGTTCAGTTTGAATATGGTTCGGACATCTGGTTTAATTTTGTGGTAATCGTGGGCGTGGATAGGTCTTAGTGGTGGTAAGTGTGGTTGGTTCTAATAGGGATTTTGTGATGGTGTTACTGTTGTGGATGTGGTTGTTTAGGACATCCAATAATGTTTGGTGTTTATGGATTTCAAGTTGTGCATCAGTGGATGAGGATTTAAAAAGCAACCCTAAGTTTTTTCACATAATGTTGTTTTATGTTGGTTTTGTTAGATGCGGTTTGTCCATTGATTAGGCTTTTGTGCTGCTCCAATTAGGTTGTTTACATTGCTTGATTTGCTTGTTATGTTTTGTTCCGTTCAATTATCATGATGTCTATATTGAACTTACCAACTATATTGCACTCAAATTACCAGATGCTTTAAACTCTGTTATTTATCAGTGTTATCTTGTTATGGTTGAATTATCATGGTGATGGTTTTACACTTACCACTGTCATCTTACCGTAGTTACCATAAGTTTTTGCTAGACTAACTATATGTAGCACAACGCTTATTTCTCATTCATTTTGTTTTGGTTGGGTTATTAATGAGCATGTGTGAATGCTATTTCTTATCATTGGTAATTTGGTTGTAACTTACCAATTGCATTGTGCCTCAATTATCAGTCTCACATGCTTTTTATATACCTATGCTATCTGTTTTACTTTTTTTAGCATGTGCGACCAATTTGCAGTTTGCTTGTTTCCTTTTATCAGCTGTATTATTGCTTTGTCAAACACTGGTTTTATAAACAATGTATTCATTTTTTCCCTACGTGTCAGGGAGACAATGCCGAGGAAGCGTAAAGGAGATGGCGATGGAATCGATGAGGTTCCTTCGAAAAAGGTGAAACGCCCTCCTCCGCGGAACAGAGCCTCACCCAGTTCGCTTCTTCTAGCATGCAAGGACATGAATGATGACAGGAAGGGTGCCATTGATGATATGGATTTAACTAGCCTTCGAAACATCCAATGTGATCATCTATTCAACAATCTCAGTGTGTGGCTTGCTGATCTCTACGACCCCAATTCGCGTGAGGTGGTCGTACCAGGCCGAGGCAGGCTTCCGGTCAATGAAGAATACGTGCATCGTGTTATGGGTGTGCTGCGTGGAGGGAATGATGTCCCTTACAACCTCCCATCTGAAACTGATATTGAGTTAGGGCTTGAGTTGTTTGGCGAGCTCGGATATGCCCCTAAAATGACTGATCTTGTTGATCTCATAAAGGGTTCTGAAAATTCTGATGACACTTTCAAGCGTATGTGGCTTCTGCTTGCGGGGAATACAGTCATTGCCCCGACCACCTCCAACAAAGTTAGCCCCCGTTGGTATGCTGTGCTGGTAAGTTTTTTTGTGAATATGTCATTTTCTTTCTTGTGTGCCTGATAACTTTTATATATGTCAGTGTGATAACTTTCATATTTTTTGTGGTGCATTCGGTGAACTTCAGTGCTGTTTTTTATATTGCAGCGTGACATCAATGGTGTTAAGAATCTCAATTGGTCCAAATTTATTGCTGATGAACTGCACAAGGTGCTGTTGAAACGCAAGCCTACCAGGGGTTGCCTTCTTTTCTACAATGTAAGTGACGATGCTTTCCTCTTACCTTCTCTTTTGTCATTTGTCATTTTCTTTGTCATTTTGTGGCTGATTTTTGTAAGTGTTTACCATGGCGCTTCTGTTTTTCTTATCAGCTGTTGTACATTCATGCGATCGATCTTTCTGGACTTGGCATCGAACTGCCTGATGGTCCTTTTCCCATCAATGTATGGACAAAGAAGCTGATAACTCTTGTCCTCAACAAGGATGTTCAGGCTGACAAAGTTTCTTTTGGGAAACTACCGGTAATATATATCTATGTTTTTCAGTTCACAGTCTGCTTTTCAACTGCATTTTATTTTCATTGTTTGTTTGTTGTTACTTATCTGTGATGGCTACATTTTTTTCTAGTTGAAGCCTGAGTTTGGCATGAATTTCTGTCTCTTTGGTGGTGTGGAAGGTCTTGACAAGTTTATGCGTGTTCATACTGCCCCAAGCTGCAGTGAAGAGGTGAGCATGTAACCTAGTTTCTTGATCTTTTTTTTGTTGCTATTTTATGTTCTTTCATTGGCTGATAAATTATTTTTTGCACCCATTTGTGGTTACCCTGATTTGTTGCCAACTTGTCACTCTTTAGTAATCTGGATTATTTCCATTGTGGCATATCCTCTATATAAAATATAATTATGATGCAACCATGTGATAATTATTAGTGCAATGCCTTGATAACTTTGCAGCATTTCTGTGATAACTTGATATCATGATAACTTTTGGTTGCATTTATTATGATGATTGTAGCATTCCTGTGATAACTTGATATTCATGATAACTTTTGTTGCATTTTTGTGATAACTTACTAGTTATTTCCATTCTTTTTTCATTTTTTTATGTTGAACAGAAATTTGCCAAATCAACTCAGATAGTTGCTCTATTCACGTCCGCCATGGCTGGCATCCTAGGCAATCTTGTGGAATCATTCACCGCTTTAGATGATGAGGGCCATTCACATGCATCTCGTCAGGTAGACGCTGGATTGAACGTTATCTCCTCTGCCGCCCGTATGACGTCAAGGACTACGCGGTCATCGCAAGGCAGGCGGACAGAAAGTGCTGGAAAGAATGTGGCTGAAGATTCTGACAGTGATGACTATCACGGAGGCGATGATTCTGATTCTGACGCTGACTCCGATGATGATGATGATGACTATCGAGTTGTTCGTCGTCGCCCTAAAGATCCTTTTGTTGCTTCAGGCAGTGGTACCGTGGATGTAGATATGGGCAGCGGTCCAGCTGATGATGAGACCACACATCTTGATGGTGCAACTGTCAAAGCCCATGATGGCACATGACCAAATGTTGAAGACACCCCTATCCGCCCTGTCGGCGATAACCTCGTTGAGTCTCAGATCTTACTCACTGGAACATCTCATGCAGCATCCGTCGAATCAGGTGATCGAGGGCTTAGCCAGCAAGGTCTGATAGACACGCAAGCTGAGGCGGCCACTCACTCTTCTGTCAAGCGGTGCGGTGCTGAGCTTTTGAAAAATTTGGCTTACTAGAGGCGCAAGAAGCTGAGGCTACCATCACCCCCCCATTCAGCTTCACCAACTGTGCCATCACCCCCCGTCCAACTTCACCAGCTGTGCCTGCCAGCCCATCGCAAAGGCCGTCTTCACCAATTGCACTGTCAGCATCTGAGATTCATGAAGCTGTGAAGAAAGTTGTGGTCCAGGAGCTTGGTATACGCGTGGCTGAAAAGGGAACCGGTGCCTCCGTCCCACTGTCCACTTTGCGGAAGGAGGCCCCACGCAGGTGAATTATTATTTTCCAATGTCCTTATCAATTATGTGCCTGAAACAACATGGTAAATACAGTCGTTTGTTTAAGGTAGTTTGGGTAATTTCATGCCGGTGATCAACTTGCTTATTTTTTATCTGCAGGGCCCCCGGCAAACAATCTGTTGCTGCTAAGGATTCAGGGATTGCACCAGTGAAAAGGTATTCAAATTGTTACTTCCGTTCATGTTCAGCAGTTATTTTGTTCTTGTTGTGTGATAACTCATGTTGATGAACATTGATAACTTAACTTTGCCCCCCCTGGTAATTTAGAGTTACCAATCTTGATAGTTGTATGTGCTTGTAACATTTGGTTATTTTTTTCATTCAGTGCACCTATGAAAAAAGTTGCTGCTGCTAAGGGTTCTCCAAGTGAACCAGGAAAAAGGTGTTCACATACCTATCTAGTTTGCAGTTATTCAAAAATAATTGTTGGTTTTTTTGTTCATATGATTTGATAACTTTATATTTATAGTCCTTGATTACTTTGTAATTTTTTCCCTGGATGCTACTTATACCTGAAGTATATGACATCCTTTTTTGATTGAAGCATGTGGTAACTCAGGTTTAACAACATGTGTAATCTCACTACTACCCTTGTGTATCGATTTTTTCAGTCGTTCAAAAGATAAAAGTGCAGTGAAAAAGGTGAAATTCGCCAAGACCAGATCCTCTCCACGACTAAGGGCAACATTGTCGCAGACAACGTCATCGGAGACAACAGAAGTTATCCATCTTGATGAATCTCCCACGGCGACATCTCCGTCTGAAAAAGCAGCAGCATCTAGCGAGGGTGCATCTGATGCTGTTGCGGCGACATCGGCTGGTGTTTCTGATGACACTGTTTTTCAGCTAGCTGCAGCGGCAACTGTTACTGCTGCTGTTGAAGATATCGCCAGTGTGGCTGTAGCTATTGAATGCGAAAATGAAGTCGTCCCTAATATAGCGCATGATGGAAGTGAAGGTAGTTCTGTTCGCCATCACATTTGTTTTTTGTTTCTTGTATTTTTATGATGTTTTTTATTGACGATGTGTTTAATCTTTTTCCGCTGTAGCTGAGAAAGTTGTGGGAAGTACCAGAGACAATATGCCTACTGATACGGCTATAGCTGGAGGTGAAAAGAATGATGCCGATAATCCTGTTGTCACAGGTTGGTAACTTTATTTTCTTATGTTGATAACTTGTCTGTCTAATACATGATAACTCAAGATATTGTTTCTGGCACTAACAAATACAATGTCATCTACATGTTTTCCTGATGCCTTTTTTCCTTATTTGTGTGTTACTTGTCATGTTTTGAAGCAGTAGCTGACCATGCACTAGAGTTGAGCACCCCTGGAGCTAGAAACTACGATGGTAATTTTATGCCACCCAGCTGCTCTCTTAGGCTGGATGACATCTTTGGTGCGAGTCCTCAAGTGCCACCATCTACTGAAGCAACTGCAACGGCTCAAGCTGCACCAATGTTGGCTCAAGTACCACCTGCAGCACCAGAAGCACCTGCGGTGGCGCCATATGCTCAAGTACCACCTGCAGCACCAGAAGCACCTGTGGCGGCGCCATCTGCTCAAGTACCACCTACAGAACCAGCTACTGGCCCTGACGTCGTTCTAGGGCTCGCAGCTCCTGTTGATGCTGACTCGAAGGGCAAGGCATTGATGAAAGTTACCAAGGCTCAACCGGTTGCTTGGGCTCCGCCACCCAACAACTCTGGTAAGTGAAGACCTTGTGTCTTCGCTTTTATGCCGAGAGAGTGATGGATTGAGATATGTCAGTGTTCATCGTATTGTTTTGTGCCTTGGTGTGCTCTTTTTATTTATGTGTTTGGGACTTTCTATCATTCCGTGTGTATGGATGAATGTAATACTACTTATATGCTGTGTGTGATGTAAATGAACATATGTGCTTTCAGTACCCGTAATATATATTTCTGTTGTGTCCGCTATAATATTTTGTACGATGCTAGCATAGACGATAAGTCCATCCTCCTCCCCCCCTGGTAACTTCGTCAGTTTTGAAAGCCGATGTTATCTGTTACTGACTTTTAGTAAGCGCGTGATACGTACATCTCCTATCATTGCTTATTTATTTTCCTTAATTCATTGTCATGCTTACAAAACAGTACTGTACTCGTAGTTATTCATCTGAACTTTTTCATTACTCCTTCAATTTTTTCCAATCACCCTGATAACTCCATATGACATATCTTGGTAACTCAAATGTTCAAATCCTGTCAGTTTATGATCCATTGACACAATAACTCCAGCCATATGCATTCTTTGCCAATTCTGGGCTATACAATTCTTTTTGGTCTTCCTTTTAACATGTTATGATGATTAGTTTATATCACAGCTGTTGCTCGTTATGCACCAGTGTTATCTAATTTGTTCCTTAAAAGGCCCATACAGGTGTGCTGGTAATCCACATTCACATTGCCTGGTATATTTTATATTGTGTTCCTGATAACTTCTTGTATCTTGTCTCAATTTTTAATACCTGATTTTTTTGCAACAATTTATGTTGTTTATCACTACTGTTCATGTCCTCATCGCTGTTTTTTTATTTAAGTGACACCGGAAGCTGGTCGTGTGCAAGTGTATGATGTTGAGATTGACGATGATGAGGTTCTCATGTGGTGGGAAGAATTTGAACATGGCAATCCAGCATTAAAAGGGAAATCTAATGTTCAAATAGGTGATTTTTTTTCTGCTCCATGAACATTTCAACCCTTGCACAAACCACTTTCTTTGTTTTTTCAATTATGGACCACCACTTGATAATCAAAACATGTGGCAGTTGATATGTTTTGACCCATCACTTGATAATTCTTTCTCCCATCTGATGATAATTCATGGTTTTCCCTTTTTTCGGTTTCTACCAGACAACCCCCAAAGTCCAACATTTGTTACACCAGAGTTACCACCTCGCACAGAGCATTTAGTACGCAGTTCAACACCTAAATCCTTTATTCGGAAAGTTAGGGTCATCCACCCGTCCAAATACCTGCTCCCACCTTTTGCCACCCTCACACCGAGCGAGGAGGCAGAGTACGTTTACAATGAAGTTATCAAGCATACTACTGATTCTAACTCTAAGATTAAAGAGTATGTTTCCATCCTTTTTCTCATCTCTCTTAACACAAATCATTATTTTGTACGCCTTTTTTTAAATGTATTTTTTAAATCTTTTTTTTGTTTTTTTGTTTTTTGTAGTCTTAGGGTCATCAACATTGATGGTAGGTGGGTTACCCTTGGTGAGCTTGCCAATTGTGTGAAGGGAGTTGGGCAACTATCAACCAGCATTGCCGAGTTACATGTTCGCGTTCTCTAGTATAAGGAAACGCCAAACAGGCTCATCTTCCCTTGGGTGCTCTCTGTGTATCTGTTGTTAGGAGACGTCAAATCCAAGTGTTTACTGAAGTATTTTCGACGGGACAAGTTTTACATTCTTAGTCACCAGGATCAGGTATGTTATGTTTGATGGATCTGGTAACTGTACAGTTAGTGTCTTGGTAACTTCCTGATAATATCATGTAACTTCCTATTATTTGCGGATATTGTTTGTTCTTCATGTCATGATAACCTGTTTCATGCACACTGGTAACTTTTGACCTTTCTGCCCTGATAACTTCCTTTTCTAGTTGCCTCTCGTTGTGAATTTCATCACCATTTGTTATCTTGGTAATTTTGTTTCTTTTCCAACTACTTTTATGCTTACTGCCTTTTTAAATTTTTTCAGCTGCTATTCCCTGCTTTGCAAAAGTTGGGCCGCGGTCCAAATGACGGGCATTGGTATGTGTTGTCACTAAATCTTAGGGCGAAGCGGTTTGAAGTTCTAGATTCATTGCGTGACCAATATAGTCCTTCTCTTCTCGAGCATGCGACAAGATACATGAACGCAATAAAGAAGGCCTGGTTGATAAATTACAAGGACTCGCATAAGTAGATTGAGGACTATGAACTTGTGTACATTGATGTGTTGAAACACGAAAATGGGTTAGTTGTGGATTACTCACCCTCTTTTTAACATCCCAACTACATGTTTGTCATCCCTGTTTATTTTGACCCGGTCCGAAACTCCAATTAAACTGATTTTGTGTTGTTTTTTTCATCACAAATGTTTCAGCATTGATTGTGGATTTTTCGCCTGCATGTTCCTTGAGGTGTGGGATGGCAAAAATGTTCCAGCCTTATCTCATGAACAAATTCCAGCTCTCCGGAAAATTATGACATTGAGGTGGCTAGATCATTATCAAAACAAATGCAAAGAGTGCGCTATCATCTGTTTGGCAGCGGGTGATGAGGTGATATTTTTTTTACTACATCGTGATAAGTTCTACCAAACTGTGATGATAACTTTTTTATTTGAATCTATCATGACAATGCCATGGAGCAAAGTGTTGACATGCTATTTTACTATAGTATACACAGTCCAAAATCACTGACTATATGATATAATTCACTACTGTGATTATAATTTGTTCATAAGCAATTTTTAGAAGTGCAAGGAGGACTAATTTTTTGTCCATAAGTAATACAATGCAGTGCTGGTAGCCTTCAAAAAATGTAGATATAAAAACATTGGCTTTTACAAATCCATGTCAATTCCATCATACATTGCTGGTAAATGGCATAATAATGTACTGATAGCTTGGTTAAGAAATAAAAATTTTGGATTTACAAATCCATGTCAATCCCATCAAACATTTGCTGGTAACTGGCATAACAGGGTACTGATAGCTTGCTTAAATTATAGAGATACACTTTGTTTTTGCATTACAAAGCCATGATAAAATCTATGATACAAGCTTATAACTGGAATGTTATGGGGCTCATAGCTTGCACATTATGGTCCATGAAAAAAAATGCAGCCACCATCTTCCATTTTAATAGCACCTCCTTCATTTATCTTGCTAGGGGAGATTTGCATGTGCGTTTGTCATGTTCCAGACTCCCGCACACACCACATTTCCTTTTTGTCTTTGGTTTTGCAATCTCAAAACCTGATTGCTTTCTTTTTGACTTTGGCCGCCCTTTCGTTACAGTCTTGGGAGGGTCTAGTATCAACTTTGCGTTTGAGGATGGAGCTGCATCAGGATGTGGGGGTTGGATGACAAAAGCCTGATTGTTTTTGCTAGCATGTATCGTCACCCGCACACTTTCTTGCTGTGTGGCAGGGTTACCCTGTCGCTGCACATTAGTAGCACTTTCTTGTTGTGTGGCGGTGTTCTCCTGTTGATTCACATTAGTGGCACTTGTTTGCTGTGTGGCTGAGTACTCCGGATGTCTTGCATCGGGGGCGTTTTGGTGATGTGTGACAGGGTTGTCTTCATTCATCCGCCCCACATGTATCGAGCAGGGATCCGGCTGTCCTTGAAACGATCCTTTTGCTTCTTCCTTTTCCTTTCTTGCTTTTTTAAGTTGATTGTTCTTCAGGATTTCAAGCTCCTCCTTGAAATTATACAGGTGCTTTCTTGCCAATCTGGTCCCGTCATCTGTTAGGCAAGCATCTTTGGCCGATGCCTTAAATTCCTTAAGAATTGACGTGTATCGCATGACGCTTTTATCCTCCTCTGGCATCGACTTCTTAACTGTCGGCTGTTCGAAATCAGGTTGAATAAGATCCTCCTCTGGATCCCAGGTCCACCTCTTTAGGATGTACTTGTCAGGTATCTCGTATACCCCAATTTGGTCCATAACTCGTAGTACGTGCGCGCACAGTAGCCCGTCACGATCAAACTTGCAGCAACTGCACGAGTATGTCTCTTCAACCATGTTTGCTTGCACATGGTAGTCCCTGTCTCCATATTTCGGTATTATCCCGCGCACTGAGCTGACCTTGAAAGTACCATCATCCAATGCGTCGCATCTGTATGCTGATTTCACCTTCATCTCCACCTGGAACTTGCAAAACAAGTTATGTGTGTATAGCCCCCGCACCTGCATCTTCAGCGGGTTCATCGAGTACATTTCGGTTTCTTTGTACACTGTTTCCAACTGCTCTTTTGACACGCTAGCCATCACCTTATCCTGTATCGCAGTGTACTGTTGTGCGAATTCGACCAGTGAGTTGTTTGGGTTGACATACTTCTTGAGCACATAGTTAAATCCCTCGCTTCTTGCTGTGGTCTGCAAGAACGGGAAAAAGTCGTGCATATAGTATACCGGGACCCAACACTTCCTGTTCTCCCACAACCAATGGAAATGCTCGTTGTCAGTCTGGCCATACGCTTCGATCATCACCCACCACTTGTGCTCAAACTCATCAACTGCATTCATAATATAAACATGGTAACATCAATTATTGGAGGATGGTAACATCTGTTCAAACATAGCTGGTAACTAGGAACACCAATGCTGTTGATAATTATGTCACACACACATGGTTACTTTAGTTGAAGGATCATGGTAAGTACTTTGCAGACAGGATAAGATTTTCTTTTTCCAAAGCGAATACCACTCTGTGTGTGTAGTACAAGCAACATTTTTAACTAGCAACAAAAAGATACTCATATTAATCAGACTAGCTGGTGATTGAAAAGTTTTGTTGTAACTAGTGGGATGAACAACTGAAATGTGTACATCAAACATGGACATTATAGGGGTAGTACAGAAAGCAACTAATGTAGGTAATTTTGTTATAATCCTCTGGTAACTTGTCACTTTGTTAGATGGTAACTATTGTTATCATGCATCTAAACCCATTTTCTATGTGCCTATTTTTTATGTGTTTTAAGCTAGTGAGGGGTGGGAAGTAAAATACCAGTCAGGCTGTTGTCAACACAATCCTTGAATGCATTGTTTAGTGGGTCATTGTCAGCCATCAGCTTCCCAAGCTTCTCTCGTGCTTTTTTCATTATATGCCAGCGGCAATTCCTGTGTACTATCCCGATGAAGACCTCATCAATAGCACTCCTCATTGCAAAATCTTGATCTGTTATTATGTTCTTTGGCGCAATTCCACCCATTGCATGCAAGAATGCATTAAACAGCCACACAAAGTTACCAGATAGTTCGTTTCGAACAAACCCACAACCAAATTGGATCGACTGCCCATGGTTATTAATGCCAATGAAGGGTGCACAGGGCATTTTGTACATGTTTGTCATGTATGTTGTGTCAAATGAGATGACATCATTGTATCTAGCATATGCCCTGCGCGACGCACCATCTATCCAGAATAAATTCTCCACTCTGTCCTCATCATCAAGCTTTATTCTCCAATAGAAATCTGGATCTTGTGCCTTCATATCTTGGAAGTACGAGATTGTGCTCCCCACATCAGCATGGCGGTACTCCATCCGGAATTTAGCTTGCTGGTTTGCGATGTCCTTTGTTGTGTATGGTACATCTTTAGGATTTCCGTAGAACCATTCCATTAGTTGCATCTGTCTGGCTGTCTCTATGTTGCATCCGTGCAATATCTTCAAGAAGTCCTGCTCATCTTTTGGAATGTTCCTATGTGATGATAGGAACTTTGTCAAGGACGGCTTTCTTATTAGAGGGTGGTTGTGGTCGTCGTTGAAGCGTTTGACTCTCCACCACGCATCCGTGTGGGTGATGTAAAGGTGGGCCGGACATCCCGACCTCACAACCTTCCCTCGTTTCCTCTTCTTCACGATGCCTTTTGGGTCCTGCACATCCTCTATCTCTTCCTTGTTTGTTTTTGGCTTGCCGTATTTCCCACAAACCAGGAGGACTCTGCTTACAGTATTATCTTTGATTGTTTTTCTGTATTCCAGTCTCATTCCAAACCCATGTCTCTGTGCATATTGCCTGTAGTGTTCATAAGCTTCCTCAAAAGTATCAAACTTCATCATTTCATCAGGAGGTTTCGGTGTGGAGTATGCCTCGGTATTTTTGTCTCCCTGTTCAGCATTCTCTCCCCCTGTTTCTGGACTCGCTGGCTCGCTGACTGAACGATCAAAGAAGCTTTCTCCCCCCCCCTATGCTGCTAGTAGTCGGTTCTTTGCTTGTTTCTCGAACCATCGGGTTGCTTCTAGAAGTAGCACCTATAATGTTTTTGAAAGTTGTTATTTTGTGTTATATTTTTCTGCATGCCAAAACTAGTGGTAACTTGTACTCCAGTTGATTGGTAAAGTTTGCATGCATTAAGATGTTTTTTTTGTAGCTCTAAAGTGAAAGCATGAAATTCCAATTGCAATACATATTGCATGATAATTCGTATGCAGTAAGTGAGGTAACTGTGCCTAAATTCATGGTAACCAGTGAAAGCATGTAATTCCATTTTCAATACAGATTGCATGATAATTTGTATGCAGTAAGTGTGGTAATTGTACCTAAATTCATGGTAACCTGTGTGCATCAAGCTACGTCATTTGTCAACTGTTTCATGGTGAATGTGATAGTTGTAAATAACCTAAGGTGGTAGTTGCAATTCAAGTACGATGGTAACAAATTTGTGTACAAAATTGTGGTAGCATGGTAAATGTTTTACCTTCACCTGTTTTGGCAGAACCAAAGCTTGCCGTGTGTGCATATTCACACTGTTGGTTTGTCCCCATACCACTCATCATGACATCCACATTACCCCCGTTGTGATGCGCCATTTTCTTGTGTCGTAGCACCTGCTAGTACATATGATTGCACCAATTAATTTTCCACAATTACTAGCAATCTTGATTATTTTTTCACAACAACTATTTTTTTCCTTTTAATGCCATGATAACTTCTGTTTTATAACAGTATCGTTTTGGCAGTAACCAGCATATGGGAGTATGACAGCGACAGTTTCTATGAACCTCATTTCATGAACATCATTTTTATCAAAAAAGAATGGTGGCAACAATGTAAATCAACACATGGTATTCTTGTAGTGTTTTTAGCACCTTTGGTTCTGAGTTTTTCCTGGTAATTTGTAATGAATTAGCACGATAACTTGTTCTGACATGGGTGTGTTCAATATATAAAGGATGGGTGTGTTCAATATATAAAGGAAGAAAGGGATCTTTTTTTATGTTGAATAAGTCTTACAGGATGCTGATTACTCAATGCACACACTCTGGTAATCTATTTTCAATCGAGATGGTATGTCAGTTTTAATGAGAAAATTCATACATGTATTTTCTAACTTGACTGTAAAAGATGAAATTTAGTCAATCTTTTTGTTGGTAACCTGACTGAATTTGAGTGGTAACTCAATTTCAACATGGGAATTACACACATGTAGTAAAAATACTACCTTTTCTTGCATGCTTTAGTTCTTGTTGTTTTTTCCCCATGTTTTCCCCCCTTGATTTTATTGGTATGAAATGCAAATGCAGCATGGGTATAGAGGTAGCATGGGTATAGAGGTTGAATCACTTACCTCCTTTCTTCTTTGACTGATTATGACGAAATATGGACGAATTGATGATAACCCCTGTGATGTTCTTGTGGTAAACCGGGGCCCTCCCTCAAATCCTTGTGTTTTGGTGTTGTTTTTTCATGGTTTCCCTTTTTTTTGGTGGATCTGATCTGGCATCGATGTTGCCGGCGATGGTGGTGCGTCGGGGAGAGAGGAGAGAACTGATCGGGGCAGGTGGCTGTTTCTTGCGATGGAGGTAAGAAAGTAGGGTTTGGGTGGTAAGTCACGTGCAGGAGGGGGGAGGTGGGCCAAATTGGGCCTCGATCCGTTGCGCGGGGAAGGACGCAGTAGGGGGGAGGTGGGCCTAGCGAGAGAAGTCTGGGTCGTGGGTGGAGCTGCCGAATTGGATCACGCGCGGGAGGGACTCAGGTTCCCGATCGTGCGGATCTGTCGCTAAACCACCAGTCGGCTGGTGGTTAGTCGCGTCCATAAATAAATATAATTACATGCCTTGAGGATTACGTTATTGAAATTGTGTGAATATAGTGTGTATCATTAAATATATTGTGCGAGTTATCATCATGTATGGTATAAGAAATATATCCAGATGACAATATCATGTTTATGATCACGTCTAAGTAAATAGAAAGTTCTAGCGTATAGAAGGTGTTTACTGAAGGGGAGCCTTGGCGCAGTGGTAAAGTTGCTGCCTTGTGACCATCCTGGAAACAGCCTCTTGCAGAAATGTAGGGAAAAACTGCGTACAATAGGCCCAAAGTGGTCGGACCCTTCCCTGAGCCATACTTAAGCGGGAGCTACATGCACCGGGATGCCCTTTTATAGAAGGTGTTTACTAGTAGGCTGCGATCGAATTATTGGCATTTGCTTTTACCATCTTTTCTTAGTCAAATGTGTTTTACAGGTTACATGGGAAGTTTAGTAACCGTTGTCAACATGTATGTGGTCTAGAGTGTAGACTTAGTATTGACATATCGTCCCTTATAATAATCGTCCATTCATGATCAGTTATAAACGAGGAGGGATGAATGTGAGATTTTAGAATTTCTTCAAAAAAAAAACTTAGTAGCCAAGAAAAATAGAGTAAACAGAAAAACACACGTATTGTAAAGAAGAATAACTGAACCGAAGCAGCCAATAATTTAGGAGAATTTGAGGCATAACTAATAAGCTAGAGACAGAAGCACGTTAGATAGAAAATAACTAAGTAGAAGTACATGAACATAAGTATAGCAAGTAGACAAACACACTTCCATACAACAAGATGGAGTACAAAGCTAAGCATGAAACTAGACAATGCATAACCGTAAGTACTCAAACAACTCTACACAACAGTCTCAAAGAATGAAGGAAGGGAAATGCTTCAACACAGAGACAATTACAGAATGTAAATTTAGTGTGAAGAAATATAACCCATTGGTCGAAGAAGACACAAAGATGTGTTACCCCTATTCAAACTGCTCACACAATTCTATGTCTGGGTTGGAGAGGCTTAGCCGCAATTCTGAGAACACTTAGTCCTCGCCTTAGAGCTAAGTTTCTTGGAACTCGTCCAGTCATTCTGAGTAGATCTTGAGGTGATCTCTAGACCTTCACAGACTTGTTCTTCAATAATTCCACAATCTAGATGGATGCTCTTGAACAGACGCCTAACAGCCTACAAGATGCACATTCCTCAATACTAAGAAGCTCAAGTTTGGCTTCAATTAAACTCTTTAGGGATGCTCAATCACTTTACGTTCTTAGGCTATGTTTTTTCTCACTTAGGATTGTCTTAGATCAGTGTAAGGAAAAATGGGATGCTCACACAACACTTGTCAATTTTCTCATAGAGCAGCCAACCACTTATGGTTGAGGTTGGGGCTATTTATAGCCGGTGGTTAGCGACCCAGGGGCAGGGGCTGATGTGACAACGGAAGTGCACTCACAATGTTTGCATGACACATGGCTAACGGTCATATTTCAAATGGTGCATGTGGACTTTCTTGTGGGGCAAGACATCCAACTCTTCAGTGAAGACATATAACTCGGCCCTCACCCCTGCATAAGCCCATCGCGCACTACACAACACTCTCTCGTGGAACCCCTCAGGGATCATGGTTTGGGCTGCTCTGATGCAATTTAGAGGCTCCCCTCTAGACAATCTAAGGAAGGGAAAAAATGTGCCTGTGAACTGGAAGGATATTGAAAAAGATGATAAATTCATAGCATGGTATCGACTAAACTTTGCACATATATAGTATGGTCTGGAGAGGTTACCGATCAATCTGGTTTTTGGCAAGTTAATTAGCGATTCTAGGGGCGACGACTCGACGCTTTATGTGGATGTCTTGCACCTTTTCTGAGATATGGATAGGACGAGTAGGAACCCTTTTGATTTTTTACTTTGCATTCCATACTTTGCTTTCCAGGGAATGTCCGAGGTTTTCCAATTGTGCCTTGCACTTCATGACCTTATGTCCTTAATGTTAGGCTAGTCATAGTGGGAGTACCTGCTACCTCTTGAGCTTGCGTTGGTTTTTCCCTTGAAGAGGAAATGATGATGCAGCAAAGTAGCGTAAGTATTTCCCTCAGTTTTGAGAACCAAGGTATCAATTCAGCAGGAGACGACGCACAAGTCACCGAATACCTGCACAAACAATCAAAAACTTGCAACCAACGCGATAAAGTGGTTGTCAATCCCTTAATGGTCACTCGTAAAAGTGAGATCTGATAGAGATAATAAAGTAAATATTTTTGGTATTTTTGATGTATAGATTGGAAAGTAAAGATTGCAAAACAGTAAACGAGATTCAACAATATGGAAAAGACTTTAATATAATGGAAAAGGGACCCAGGCCAATAGGTTTCACTAGTGGCTTCTCTCGAGATAGCATGTATTACGACGGGTGAACAAATTACGGCCGAGCAATTGATAGAAAAGCGCATAATTATGATGACATCTAAGGCAATGATCATGAACATAGGCATCATGTCCGTGTCAAGTAGACCGACTCCTGCCTGCATGTACTACTATTACTCCACACATCGACTGCTATCCATCATGCATCGAGAGTATTAAGTTCATAAGAACGGAGTAACGCATTAAGCGAGATGACATGATGTAGAGGGATAAACTCAAGCAATATGATATAAATCCCATCTTTTTATCCTCGATGGCAACAATACAATACGTGCCTTGTTGTCCCTACTATCATTGGGAAAGGACAACGCAAGATTGAAACCAAAGCTAAGCACTTCTCTCATGGCAAGAAAGATCAATCTAGTAGGCCAAACTAAACCGATAATGTGTGAGTTATCATCATGTATGGTATAAGAAATAGGGTTAATTAGATAAATGGGACTTCGAAAAATGCCACTGGAAATGGCATGAATTGTCACTTTTCAAAGTTTGGAAATTGCAGTGACATTTCTCGGAATCGCCAGATTTGGAGTGGCATTTATCAAATCAACCCTAAGAAATATATCTAGATGACAATGTCATGTTTATGATCAAGTCTAAGTAAATAGAAAATTCTAGATTAGAGAAGGTGTTTACTAGTAGGTTGTCACCGGATTATTGGCATTTGCTTTACCTATCTTTTCTTAGTCAAATGTGTCTTACAAGTTACAAGGGAAGTTTAGTAAGAGTTGCCAACATGTGTGTGGTCTAGAATTTAGACTTAGTATTGAAATATCGTCTCTTATCTATACCTAATAATAAAGGGCAATTGCTTCTTGCGGTAGGTCATAGAAATTGCCCCCAAAGTTGCCCAATGCCACTTTTTTTAGTAAAACCCACCAATGCCATCTATAAGTGATAAAAAAACGTTTCACACAGGGCAATCCCCCGCCTGAGTTGGTCCATGCAGCAGGGACATCCTATATTGTGCTCTGCGCAGTGGGATAGGACGGAGCGTGTCCATTTTTTATTTTTATTTTTCATGATTTTATAAAAAATGTTTTCTTATTAAAACAAAATTTGAAATTTTGTTTTAAATGCTCGAAAAATCAGAAAATGTTCAAGATTTTTTAAGGCGTGTAGTAAAAAATGTTAATGAAATTAAACAAATTTTGCAAATTGTAAAAGTGTTCATGAGTGAAAATATCCTAGAAATTCAAAAACTGTTCATGACTTACAAAATAATTTATTCATTCATATAATGTTCGCAGATTCAAAAAATGATCATGCATTTTTAAAAATGTTACTTTAATCAATAAAGTGTTCGCGAATTTCAAAAATTGTTCCACTAATTTCCAAAACAATGTTCTTCCATTCTAGGAATGGTCGCCGGTTCAAGAAAATTGTTAAAAAATGTTCACTATTTTGAAAAAATGTTTACAAACAGTATAAAATGTTCATGAATTCAAAAAATATTCTGAGTTTAGAAAATGTTACAAAATTTGTAAAAGTCTTCATGAATTTGAAAATGTTCACGAGTTTAAAAAAAATGTTCATGATCACGAAATTGAGAGTGATACTGTATCTCAGGGATGTAGCAAAATGTGATCATGGCCATTGGAGATTATGATTTTCCCCGGTTGCAAAGCACGGCCCTTTTTGCTAGTAATAATCATCCATGCAGGATCAATAATAAATGAGGAGGGATGAATGAGAGATTTTAGAATTTCTTCAAAAGACACTTAGTAGCAAAGAAAATAGAGTAAACAAAACAACATAAGTACTTTAAAGAAGAATAACTGAACCGAAGCAGCCAATAACTTAGGAGAATCTGAGGCATAACTAACAAGCTAGAGAGAAGCACGCTAGATAGAAAATAACTAAGTAGAAGTAGATGAACATAAGTATAACAGGTAGACACACTTCCATACAACAAGATGGAGTACAAAGCTAAACATGAAGCTAGACAACAGATAAACCGGAAGTACTCAAACAGTCCTTGCAACAGTTTCAAAGAATGAAGGAAGGGAAATGGTTCGACAAAGAGGCAATTACAGAATGTAAATAAATCGATCGTGGCTCGCGTCCCTCGCGTTGCCCCCGGCCTGGGCGACTCGGGGGGCCTCCAACCCTAGGCACCGCCGCCGCCCCCTCCTTCTCCCCTCCTCGCGCCGTCGCCGGGTGAAACCCGCGTGGCAGACGGTGGCGGCGGGGGGATTCCCTCTCCCGACTCCCCTTCTTCCGCGGGCAGCGGATCTAGGCGGCAGGCGACGGTGTCCTGCGGCGGCAGGCCTCGGCGAGCGGTGGCGGGGCGCGGGGCACGCGGCGGCGAGCCACGGCAGGCGCTGGCGGCTGCGCGCGGGGCAGACTCCGGGGCGGCGGCGCGGGCTTGGATCCATCTGATACAGTGGGCGCGGCCTTGGCCTCCCCTGCTCGGCCGGCGGGTCTCGGTGGGGGGGCTTCTCCGTGCTGAGATCTGGCAAGCGGGATCATCCAGATCCCAGCAAGGACGGCTGTGACCCGTGCACGAGAGATGGAGGTCTTCGATCAGATCTGGGTGAAAACCTGCTATTGGCTATTGCCAAGGCCGGCGATGGCGACGCTGTCTGCATCGTTCCCTTCCTGAAGGCATCGCCGTGGAGACGTTCAAGGCCACTCTCTGCTACCTCCGGGGGAAATCCTAGATCAGTAGATCGGATGACGGCGGCTCTCTGGTGTCGTTTCCCCCTGGGGGCGTCATTTTTGGAGGTGCACACAGACTCGAGGGACTAGAGGACGGCGACTTTGGTGGAGCGGTGCTTCATCTTACACATTGATGGTGGTGGATCTCGACGGCATGGTGCTGTGGAGACTCGGTGCCTGATGCGCGGAGATGGACTCGTGTAGGAGGAGGATGCTGTCTGGCGTCATGGGGTCGTCGATGGCAGAGTGGCCAGAGAAGGTAGAAGCCTCAATATGATCTGAAGACGGACCTGTGGAAGATGGCGGCGACGACACACGAGTGCCTCTGGCCGGATTGTGCCCCAGACCCGGTATGTGGCTCGGCTGGGGCTTCCGAATATGTTTTGGCTTCCGGCTTTTGATGTTAGGCTTAGGTGAGTGGTTTGGGTAGTGGCCCAGCTAGCACCCCTTCATCATTTTGGATAGGAGTAGCGGCATGTGTTGCCAAGACGGTGGATTCAGGCACATTTTTGTAATACTTTGTAAGATCCTCGAAAATAATCAATAAAGTGACCGTATGCATCTCCCCGATGCAGAGGCCGGGGGTCATCCTCCTTTTCTAAAAAAAAGAATGTAAATAAATGAAAAGAAATATAACCCGTTGGTCGAGGAAGACACAAAGATGTGTTACCCCTGTTCAAACTGCTCACACAATTCTATGCATGGGTTGGAGAGGCTAAAACGCAATTCTGAGAACACTTAGTCCTCGCTTTATTTTCCCTGAGGTTCCTTGGAACTCGTCCAATCACTTTGGGTAGATCTTGAGGTGATCCCTGGACCTCCACAGGTTCTTAGGTAATTCCACAATCTGGATGCTCTTGAACAGACGCCTAATAGTCTACAAGATGCACATTCCTCAATACTAAAAAGCTCAAGTTATCCTTCAATTAAACTCTTTAGTGATGCTCAATCACTTTACGTTCTTAGGCTATGTTTTTTTTTCTCACTTAGGATTCTCTTAGACCAGTGCAAAGAAAAATGGGATGCTCACACAACACTTGTCAATTTTCTCATGGAGCAGCCAACCACTTATGGTTGAGGTAGAGGCTATTTATAGCCGTGGGGTAGCAACCTAGGGGGCAGGGGATGATGTGACCACGAAGGTGCACTCACAATGTTTGCATGGCACATGGCTAACGGTCAGATTTCAAATGGTGCACGTGGACTTGCTTGTGGGGAAAGACATCCAACTCCTCAGTGAAGTCATATAACTTGGTTCTCGCTCCCGCCTAAGCCCCTTGCGCACTACGCCGCGCCCTCTCGTGGCACCCCTTATGGTTTGTGGTTTGGGCTACTCTGATGCGATTTAGAGGGTCCTCTCTAGACGATTTGAGGAAGGGAAAAAATATGCCAGTGAATTGGAAGCCTATTTTATTTTTGATATAGAAGATGAGAAATTCATAGCATGGTATCGACTGAACTTTGCACATATATAGTCTGGTCTGAATAGGTTATTGATCTATCTGGGTTTTGGCAAGCTAATTGGCGATTCCAGGGGCGACGACTTGATGCTTTCTGTGGATGGCTTGCACCTTTTTTGAGATATGGATAGGCGAGTAGGAACCCTTGTGGTTTTTATTTTGCTTTCCAAGGAATGTCCGAGGTTTTCCAATTGTGCCTTGCACTTCATGACACAGACAAGCGCCATCATCACCAACGGTACGACCCCGCCCCTCCGCTCCGCTCTAGCTATGCGCCGCGTGATCTCGTGGGATCCTGTCGGGAACGTGGTCTTGTTGCTCTGATTCGATTTGGATTAGCTGCGTTGCGAGAGTCCAGCTTTTCTGCGCCGTTCGGTGGGATTTTCTTCATGCTGGGACGATCGATGACATAGGCCTTCTTTAGGTTCAAAATTATGCCTGTGATTTCGGAAAAGGAGTTAACTATGTATTGTTGACGCGGGTGAGAAATTCAGTGAGAAGTCTGTATGTTTATGTGAACAGGGCAATCCACAGCATGCCATTGGTTTCAGACATATAGTCTGGCCCAGATAGGTTACTGATCCATGTTTGGGCTGTGCCAAGCTAATTGGTGATTCCAAGGGTGCCTTGATGCTTTCTGTGAATGGCTTGCATCGTTTATGAGATTTGGACGGCGTGAACAGGAACACCTGTGGTTTTTATTTTGCTTTCTGGGACATGTCCGCGGCTTTCCAATCGTAGTTGGCACTTCATGACCTTATGTCTCAGCCTTATGAGATTGTCATTGCTGGTCTGTACCGTCTCAGCCTTTTCATCTAGTGCCTGCCTACCACATATGCAGACATGCCTCGTCATTTTTATGGTCATGTGGCGATTATGATTGGAAATGTGGTACAACAATCCTTGGACTTTGCCATCATAGCAAATTCAGATATGCTAATCTCGTTTCATTTGCTAACAGAAAACTTTAGCCTGTCAAAGATGGAATTCTAGATCAGCATGCATTTCCTGGCTTGTTTGCTTTTTTATTTTGCAGAAAACCTGTGGTATAGTTTCAAACTGTTAGTTTTGTTGCCTATTGTTGGTGAGGGCTAACATAGTAACAGGGGCCTTTTAACTTCTTATTAATGCAATTGGCATTTGATTGTGAGCCGTCAAGCTTGTGACCGAATTCGGACTGTTAGAGCAAAAAACAAAATGTTGGTTTAATATTGTTTTGCTTGTTTGTTTGACATACACAATGTTTTTACTCGAAATAACGTTGCATTTACTCCCTTTGCAGATGGAGTAGGCATCAACCCACAGCAAAGTGCAGGTACTATATGCAGGTACCCACGTTTACATTTTGTTCAGATCTGTTTTCTTTTTCAGTTGTTGACACACAACAATTTTCTGTTAGCTACAAGAAGTCCTTGACATGCGACAATGTTCTGTTAGCTACAAGAAGTTCACCAATATATTTTCAACACACTATTTTGTTCCATAGAAATGTTTTGAGTTACTCGGCAAGTTAGTTGTCCTAGTTATGCAAGATTGATTGAGCTCCTTTATGCCGCTGATTATTTTTGTTGTTGTTGCGGTTCATATTATAGATCATTTGATTTGTGATGGGCTGCTGGCACTAAATTTGGCTACAGTGGCCAGTTTGATTGTAAAAAAGAGTACTTGATAAACCTAATAGATTTGCAGTTCTCTCTTTATCAAAACATAGGTCTGTCTAACATAAGTTATTTATCTTGAGGACACTCACTGCCCTTCTCTTATATCTTTACCAACTCTGAGCCGCCTTCTAGAGCTTGCATATCGTATCCCATATATTTAGTACTTTTTATCTTAGTCTAGCCAACAGGGCACCACTTCCCTATGTCAATCTGCCCCTTCTCTTCCATGTCCGCTGATGTAAAACTATTGTTAATTTTCAGGCAACGTGTTCTTGAAGCATGGCTCTGAGCTGCGCCTCATTCCCCGTGACAGGGTTGGAGCGTCGTCGGCCGCATCTTTCTAGTCGTCATTGTTAGAGTCAACAATGAAGGAACCTATATAACAGGAATAAAAGCATGTCGATGCTTGGTTGTATAATGGTCATGGATGTAACATGGTCATCTTGTAGCTATGCTTGACATGATGAATATAGCTTGCCAGACAGTGCTATGTGTTCCTGTCTTGTTTGCAGCCTTTGATTTCCCGGGATGCGGGATCGATCTGATTTTAGTTCTGCGGTGTTTGTGCGCCACCAAAACTTCTGCGTTCATCCTCTCGCCACACTATCTTGTCTCTGGTGATCGCCCGCGAGCCCTGATTCCATTTTTGCTATCAAAACAAAATCAAAAAAAGAAGAAAGCCTGAGAAAATGCACAACGAGAAGAATAAAATAAGTAACCAGGCACAACAAGTCTGCTGTCCTAGTTCGTTAAAGCTGGTGGAAGTAAACTAGGTGCCTGGGAGTTGTTTTGTTTTGTTTTGAGAAAGGTGCTTGGGAGTTCGAATCCTACCTCTCGCACCTATTTTTTGAAGCAAGGCTCAATTTCGGAACGGTAAGATTTCTTTTCTTCATGTCTTAGTTTGGAGTAAAATAGATGATAAGTACAGAAAGTTGGTGTGGAAGTTCAGTTTATACATCAACTTATTCTGGCATTTCCCAAACATATATATGGATGATGAGGAAATGCAAGAGGAATTTAGTGTGTTGACTAGACACCATTTCAAGGCAATACACCGCCAACATGCATGTTCTTGTGATCTAAATTCAAATGTACCAATTTTAACTTTGGTAGTCACTTGGTTCTACTTTGTCTGAGGAAAATTATGCTTATTTACCAATGCGACCAAACAAGTCCTCATTTTTTTCCGAAACGGAGGCAAAAGATTTGCCTCATCGATTAATTAAGAGGAAGAGAGTTGCCCAGTTAATTAACGGAAAACCAGGCGAAACCCGTTACATATAGACCACATGCGGACTACTCGAAACTCCATGACCCCACGGTAAAAATACAAAACGAGCAACAACCACAATCGCCGCACTTCTACATCGCAAAGAAAACCCCAACGAATCCAAAGCTGTAGACAACAAACACCAACAAATCCACAAAGACGAGCCAATCAGAGATGATGGTCGAAGAGACTGAGTATCATTCATTAAGCAGCAACAGACGCTTTACCAATGGCGCCACTCTTTTGGCCTATGCTCCTGAGAGCCTTCTTCACCTTCTTGATTTTACCCGAAGAAGCCTTCTCCACTAGTAGGCAAGCAATTGTCTTGCCAGACCCAGGGCTAGCGGCCTCCAAGCCGGCGAGCAAGCGGCCAAGCTTTTTCGTGAAGACCACCTCGTCAATACGTGCCCACATAGCTTCACGGTCAAAGATGGGCGACCGGATGGACTTTAGCGCATTAGAATTTGGTGCCAAAGCACCTACCTCATCAATCTCGGCACCCACAGGTGCCACCTGGCCCACAACCACAGGTGATAAGACAATAGCAGCATCCAATCCTCCACGATCCACCAAGGCGAGAGGCTGACTGGGCTCCAACAATGGCGGTGAGGTCGCAACCGGCATCGCCCAGGCTCCTCCAACCGACTCCATCTCCGTAGGAAGCACCATCGAAATAGGCGAAGTGGGCTCCCCACAAAGCTTCTGTAGCTCAGGCATAATTTGCAGCACTGGTGCCACGACCTCAACAACGGCTTCACTTTCAGAAGCAATCGGCATGACAGGCAGCGACAACGGGCGAGATGTAGCACGAGGGGAGAGATCTCCATACATGCTTGCTTCCCCGTCGGCAAAACCAACCTGGATCTCGGCAGTAGGGACACAACGGGCACAACCTGAAGCTTGGCGAGAGCAGCCTCTGCACTTGCCAAAACACTCCCAACTCGCGTAATGCAGTCGCGAAGCTCCGCTCGGAGCAGCTCGGTCTGCTCCACCAGGACGGGCCGCAACGCCACATCAACGGGGTTGCATCGACAAATGATGCAGGCAGTGGGGTGGATGGTGGAACAACATGTCGCGGTGGCGTAGTCTGGATGATGCGGAGCTGTGCATGACAGAAACGCGCTTTATGGCCGAATCGAAGGCATCCCATACACCGAAAAGGGTCCCTGCACTCACGAGCACGATGACCTTTGGAGAGGCACCGAAAGCATCGACCCTTGAGCCACGCCGAAGGAGGCGCCCAAGCATTTGGAGCGGGCTGATCAAAGGCATTTGAAGACTGCGCCCGGCGGCGCCCGACGACGAGGTGCCAGTCTCCCAACATTTTCCCACGAACTGTTGGCGCGCAACACATGGGATCAGCGGGCATCCCCTTGCTCCTGAAGCATCCAAGCCAGTCCCCCCAACCAGGACGCACGGGAGAAAGCGCCGGGTCGACCGATACCAACAGCAACGGAGTAGCCTTCATCCCTCTCGGGGCCATCACCGGCAGCTACCCTGGCTAATGAGAAACAAGTCCTCATGAGAAACACGCATGAGCATTTTCCTATTCAAGTATGACTGGTATAAACTACTGTTTTGAAGAGCCCCTTTGCAACTGTTACTGAGAAGGCGACACCCAAGATCGAGGCCAACGTTGAGCTGCTACAATGGCTCAAAGACAGCAGAACTTAACGTGCTGACGGCTCCAACTGGGGTGGAGGTTAACAGCAAAACCGGAGAGAACCCCGTCCGTGGGAAGGGCCAGGACAACTGGCAGCGCGGCCGACGAGCTGACAGCGGTGCGCAGTGGCGTGGAGGAGATCTGGTGGCCGGAGGAGGGGAAGAGGGCATGCAGAGATGAGCAGCTGGCCAGTGACCGACGACACCCCGTCCATGACAAGCCCGATTCCGACTTGCTTTGCTAGTCAATCCGTGTCCGGCTGTGCTGTGGATCCGACTCTGGTCGAGGCCGCAAGCCCGATTTCGACTTGTTTTGCTGGTCGATGATTCCATAAATTGAAGAGAGGCCCAGGCCATAATGTCCAAGCAGCTCAGACAAGCGCTTTGTTGCGTTCCTAATTTTTAGTTGGCGAAACAGTAGCGGCTGTACGGCAGTAGTAGAACCATCCGCCTCCACACCGCCGGAATCGATGAAGCTTCTCCCGGCCGTCCTCGGCCTCTCCCTCCTCCTCGTCCTGTGTCCCAATGGAGTGGAGGCCCGGCCTGCGCCTACCGGCGGTCATGAGAAGAAGCTGTCGAGCGCCACCTTCTTTGTCTTTGGGGATGACTTCGCTGACAACGGGAACCTCCCTCTGACCGAACCCGTCACCGAGAGTTCGCGACAATGGGCTTACCCCTACGGTGTTGGGGAACGTAGAGGAAATTCAAAATTTTCTACGCATCACCAAGATCAATCTATGGAGTAATCTAGCAACAAGGGGAAGGGGAGTGCATCTACATACTCTTGTAGATCGCTAAGCGGAAGCGTTGCAAGAATGCAGATGAGGTAGTCGTACTCGTGGCGATTCAGATCGCGGTCGATTCCGATCTAAGCGCCGAACAACGTCGCCTCCGCGTTCAACACACGTGCAGCACAGTGACGTCTCCCATGCCTTGATCCAGCAAGGAGAGAGAGAGAGGTTGGGGAAGACTCCGTCCAGCAGCAGCACGACGGCGTGGTGGTGGTGGAGGAGCACGGTACTCCAGCAGGGTTTCGCTAAGCACTACGAGAGACGATGAATGAGAGAGGTAGGGCTGCGCCTTGGGAGAGAGAGACTCATGTGTTGGGCATCCCCAAAACCTCCACTATATATAGGGGCAAGGGGGAGGGGGAGGCGTCCTAGGGTTTCCCCTAGGGGGGCGGCGGCCAGGGCAGATGGGATCTCCCCTTTGGGTGACTTGGCCCCCAAGCCAGGAGGTGGGAACCCTAGATGGGGCGCCCCAAACCCCCGGTCACGTGGGAATAGGTGAGGGGCGCACAACCCCTTAGTTGGCTGGTTTGCCCCCTTCCCTTGGCCCATGAAGCCCCCCAACACTTGCTGGGGCTCCCGAAATACCTTTCGGCCATGCTGGTCATCACCCGGTACCTCCGAAACACTTCCGGACTCCAAAACCCTTCGTCCAATATATCAATCTTCACCTCCGGACTATTCCGGATCTCCTCTTGACGTCCGGGATATCATCCGGGACTCCGAACAACGTTCGGTAACCGCGTATATACCTTTCCTATAACCCTAGCGTCATCGAACCTTAAGTGTGTAGACCCTACGGGCTTGGGAATCATGCAGACATGACCGAGACGTTCTCCGGCCAATAACCAACAGCGGGATCTGGATACCCATGTTGGCTCCCACATGTTCCACGATGATCTCATCGGATGAACCACGATTGTCAAGGATTCAAGCAATCTCGTATACAATTCCCTTTGTCAATCGGTACGTTACTTGCCCAAGATTCGATCGCCGGTATCCCAATACCTCGTTCAATCTCGTTACCGGCAAGTCACTTTACTCGTTGCGTAATGCATGATCCCATGACTAACTACTTAGTCACATTGAGCTCATTATGATGATGCATTACCGAGTGGGCCCAGAGATACCTCTCCATCATACGGAGTGACAAATCCCAGTCTCGATTCGTGCCAACCCAACAGACACTTTCGGAGATACCCGTAGTGCACCTTTATAGCCACCCAGTTATGTTGTGACATTTGGTACACCCAAAGCATTCCTACGGTATCCGGGAGTTGCACAATCTCATGGTCTAAGGAAATGATACTTGACATTAGAAAAGCTTTAGCAAACGAACTACACGATCTTGTGCTATGCTTAGGATTGGGTCTTGTCCATCACATCATTCTCCTAATGATGTGATCCCGTTATCAATGACATCCAATGTCCATGGTCAGGAAACCATAACCATCTATTGGTCAACGAGCTAGTCAACTAGAGGCTCACTAGGGACATGTCATGGTCTATGTATTCACACATGTATTACGGGTTCCAGTTAATACAATTATAGCATGAACAGAAGACAATTATCATGAAAAAGGAAATATAATAATAACCATTTTATTATTGCCTCTAGGGCATATTTCCAACAGTCTCCCACTTGCACTAGAGTCAATAATCTAGTTCACATCACTATGTGATTGTAATGAATCCAACACCCATTGGGTTTGATCATATCTCGCTTGTGAGAGAGGTTATTAGTCAACGGGCCTGAATCTTTCAGATCCGTGTATGCTTTACAAATCTCTATGTCATCTCCTAGATGCAGCTACCATGCGCTCTTTGGAACTATTCCAAATAACTGCTCTACTATACGAATCCGGTTTACTACTCAGAGTCATCCGGATTAGTGTCAAAGTTTGCATCGACGTAACCCTTTACGACGAACTCTTTTAACACCTCCATAATCGAGAAAATTCCTTAGTCCACTAGTTACTAAGGTTAAGTTAGACCGCTGTCATGTGATCCATTCCTGGATCACTCTTGTACCCCTTGACTGACTCATGGCAAGGCACACTTCAGGTGCGGTACTCAGCATAGCATACTGTAGAGCCTCTGTCTAAAGCATAGGGGACGACCTTCGTCCTTCTTCTCTCTTCTACCATGGTCAGGTCTTGAGTCTTACTCAATACTCACACCTTATAACAGAACCAAGAACTCCTTCTTTGCTGATCTATTTTGAACTCCTTCAAAATCTTGTCACGGTATGTATTCATTTGAAAGTACTATTAAGCGTTTTTGATCTATCCTTATAGATCTTGATGCTCAATGTTCAAGTAGCTTAATCCAGGTTTTCCATTGAAAAACACTTTTCAAATAACCCTATATGCTTTCCAGAAATTCTACAACATTTGTGATCAACAATATGTTAACAACATATACCCATCAGAAATTCTATAGTGCTCCCACTCACTTCTTTGGAAATACAAGTTTCTCATAAACTTTGTATAAACCCAAAATCTCATTAAAGCATACATTCCATCTCCGAGATGCTTACTCCAGTCCTTAGAAGGATTACTGGAGCTTTGCATACTTGTTAGCATCTTTCACAATTGACAAAACCTTCTGGTTGTATCATATACAACCTTTCCTCAAGAAAATCATTGAGGAAACAATGTTTTGACATCCTATCTGCAAGATTTCATAAATAATGCAGCAACTGCTAATATAATTTCAACAGACTCTTAGCATCAATACGAGTGAGAAAGTCTCATCGTAGTCAACTCCTTGAACTTGTCGGAAAACATCTTAGCGACAAGTCGAGCTTTCTTAATGGTGACACTTACCATCATTGTCCGTCTTCCCTTTTAAAATCCATCTGTACCCAACAGCCTTACGACCATCAAGTAGTTCTTCCAAAGTCTACACTTTGTTTTATACATGGATCCTCCCTCGGATTTTATGGCCTCGAGCCATTTGTCGGAATCCGGCCCCACCATCACTTCTCCACAGCTCATAGGTTCATTGTTGTCTAGCAACATGACCTCCAAGACAGGATTACCGTACCACTCCGAAGCAGTACGCGTCCTTGTTGACCTACGAGGCTTGGTAGTGACTTGATCCGAAGTTTCATGATCACTATCATTAGCTTCCACTTCAACTGGTGTAGGTGCCTAAGGAACAACTTCCTGTGCCCTGCTATAGATTGGTTGAAGTGATGGTTCAATAACCTCATCAAGTCTCCACCATCCTCCCACTCAATTCTTTCAAGAGAAATTTTTCCTCGAGAAAGGACCCGTTTCTAGAAACAATCACTTTTGCTTCCGGATATGAAATAGGAGGTATACCCAACTGTTTTGGGTGTCCTATGAAGATGCATTTATCCGCTTTGGGTTTGAGCTTATCAGGCTAAAACTTTTCCACATAAGCTTCGCAGCCCCAAACTTTTAAGAAACGACAGCTTAGCTTTCTCTAAACCATAGTTCATACGGTGTCGTCTCAACGGAATTACGTGGTGCCCTATTTAAAGTGAATGTGGTTGTCTCTAATGCCTAACCCATGAACGATAGTGGTAATTCGATAAGAGGCATCATGGTATGCCCCATATCCAATGGGGTGCATCTATGATGTTCGGACACACCATCACACTATGGTGTTCCAGGCGGTGTTAGTAGTGAAACAATTTCACAATGTCTCAATTATGTACCAAACTCGCAACTCAGATATTCATCTCTATGATCATATCATAGACATTTTATCCTCTTGTCACGACGATCTTCAACTTCACTCTGAAATTACTTGAACCATTCAATAACTCAGACTTGTGTTTCATCAAGTAAATATACTCAGTATCTACTCAACTCATTTGTGAAGTAAGAACATAACGATATCCACTGCGTGCCTCAGCACTCATTGGACTGCACACATCAAAATGTATTACTTCCAACAAGTTGCTTTCTTGTTCCATTTTACTGAAAACGAGGCTTTCAATCATCTTGCCCATGTGGTATGATTTGCATGTCTCAAGTGATTCAAAATCAAGTGAGTCCAAACGGTCCATCTGCATGGAGTTTCTTCATGCGTATATACCAATAGGCATGGTTCACATGTCTCAATCTTTTCAAAAACGAGTGAGTCCAAAGATCCATCAACATGGAGCTTCTTCATGCGTTTTATACCAATATGACTCAAATGGCAGTGCCACAAGTAGGTGGCACTATATCATTACTATCTTATATCTTTTGGCATGAACATGTGTATCACTACGATCGAGATTCAATAAACCATTGATTTTAGGTGCAAGACCATTGAAGGTATTATTCAAATAAACAGAGTAACCATTATTCTCCTTAAATGAATAACCGTATTGCGATAAACATAATCCAATCATGTATATGCTCAACGCAAACACCAAATAACAATTATTTAGGTTTAACACCAATCTCGATGGTAGAGGGAGTATGCAATGATTGATCACATCAACCTTGGAAACACTTCCAAAACATATCATCATCTCACCTTTAGTTAGTCTCCGTTTATTCCGTAGCCTTTTATTTCGAGTTACTAGCACTTAGCAACTGAACGGTATCTATTACCATGGTGCTACTAGGAGTACTAGTAAAGTACACATCAATATAATGTATATCCAATATACTTCTGTCGACCTTGCCAGCCTTCTCATCTACCAAGTATCTAGGGTAGTTCTGCTTCAGTGACTGTTCCCCTCATTACAGAAGCACTTAGTCTCGGGTTTGGGTTCAACCTTGGGTTTCTTCACTAGAGCAGCAACTGATTTGCCATTTCATGAAGTATCCCTTCTTACCCTTGCCCTTCTTGAAACTAGTGGTTTCACTAACCATCAACAATTGATGCTCCTTCCTGATTTGTACTTTCGCGGTGTCAAACATTGCAAATATTTCAAGGATCATCATATCTATCCCTGATAGGTTATAGTTCATCATGAAGCTCTAGTAGCATGGTGGCAATGACTTTGGAGAAACATCACTATCTCATCTGGAAGATTAACTCCCACTCGATTCAAGTGATTGTTGTACTCAGACAATCTGAGCACAAGCTCAACGATTGAGCTTTTCTCCCTTAGTTTGCAGGCTAAGAAACTTGTCGGAGGTCTTATACCTCTTGACGTAGGCACGAGCCTGAAATCCCAATTTCAGCTCTTGGAACATCTCATATGTTCCGCGACGTTTTAAAAAATGTCTTCGGTGCCTCAATTCTAAACCGTTTAACATTACACATTGAACTATCATGTAGTCATCAAAACTTGTATGTCAGATGTTTGCAACATCCACAAACGACGCTCGAGGTTCAGCACACCGAGCGGTGCATTAAGGACATAAGCCTTCTACACATCAATGAGGACAATCCTCAGTTTACGGACCCAGTCCGCATAATTGCTACTATCGACTTTCAACTAAATTTTCTCTAGGAACATATCTAAAACAGTAGAACTAAAGCGCGAGCTACGACATAATTTGCAAAAAACTTTTGACTATGTTCAGGATAATTAAGTTCATCTTATGAACTCCCACTCAGATAGACATCCCTCTAGTCATCTAAGTGATGCATGATCCGAGTCAACTAGGCCGCGTCCGATCATCACGTGAGACGGACTAGTCATCATCGGTGAACATCTTCATGTTGATCGTATCTACTATACGACTCATGTTCGACCTTTCGGTCTCTTGTGTTCCGAGGCCATGTCTGTACATGCTAGGCTCGTCAAGTCAACCTAAGTGTTTCGCGTGTGTAAATCGGGCTTACACCCGTTGTATGTGAACGTTAGAATCTATCACACCCGATCATCATGTGGTGCTTCGAAACAACGAACTTTTGCAATGGTGCATAGTTAGGGGGAACACTTTCTTGAAATTATTATGAGGGATCATCTTATTTACTACCGTCGTTCTAAGAAAATAAGATGCATAAACATGATAAACATCACATGCAATCAAATAGTGACATGATATGGCCAATATCATTTTGCTCCTTTTGATCTCCATCTTCGGGGATCCATGACCATCATCGTCACCGGCATGACACCATGATCTCCATCATCGTTTCTCCATGAAGTTGTCTCGCCAACTGATTACTTCTACTACTATAGCTAACGGTTTAGCAATGAAGTAAATTAATTACATGGCGTTATTCAGTGACACGCATGTCATACAATAATTAAAGACAACTCCTATGGCTCCTGCCGGTTGTCATACTCATCGACATGCAAGTCGTGATTCCTATTACAAGAATATGATCAACCTCATACATCACATATATTTCATTCATCACATCCTTCTTAGCCATATCACATCACACGACATATGCTGCAAAAACAAGTTAGACGTCCTCTAATTGTTGTTGCAAGTTTTTACGTGGCTGCTATAGGTTTCTAGCAAGAACGTTTCTTACCTACGGCAAAACCACAACGTGATATGCCAATTGCTATTTACCCTTCATAAGGACCCTTTTCATCGAATCCGATCCGACTAAAGTGGGAGAGACTGGCACCCGCTAGCCACCTTATGCAACAAGTGCATGTCAGTCCGGTGGAACCTGTCTCACGTAAGTGTACGTGTAAGGTCGGCCCGGGCCGCTTCATCCCATAATACCACCGAATAAAGATAAGACTAGTAACGGCAAGTAAATTGACAAAATCGACGCCCACAACAACTTGTGTTCTACTCGTGCATAGAAACTACGCATAGACCTAGCTCATGATGCCACTGTTGGGGAACATAGCAGAAATTCAAAATTTTCTACGCATCACCAAGATCAATCTATGGAGTAATCTAGCAACAAGGGGAAGGGGAGTGCATCTACATACCCTTGTAGATCGCTAAGCGGAAGCGTTGCAAGAACGCGGATGAGGTAGTCGTACTCATGGTGATTCAGATCGCGGTCGATTCCGATCTAAGCGCCGAACAACGGCGCCTCCGCGTTCAACACACGCGCATCCCAGTGCCGTCTCCTATGCCTTGATCCAGCAAGGAGAGAGGGAGAGGTTGGGGAAGACTCCGTCTAGCAGCAGCACGACGGCGTGGTGGTGGTGGAGGAGCGCGATACTCCAGCAGGGCTTTGCCAAGCACTACGAGAGACGAGGAGGGAGAGAGGTAGGGCTGAGCCTTGGGAGAGAGAGACTCATGTGTTGGGCAGCCCCAAAACCTGCACTATATATAGGGGCAAGGGGGAGGGGGAGGCGCCCTAGGGTTTCCCCTAGGGGGCGGCGTCCAGGGCAGATGGGATCTCCCCTTTGGGTGACTTGGCCCCCAAGCCAGGAGGTGGGAACCCTAGATGGGGCGCCCCAAACCCCCTGGTCACATGGGAATAGGTGAGGGGGGCGCCCAACCCCTTAGTGGGCTGGTTTGCCCCCTTCCCTTGGCCCATGAAGCCCCCCAACACTTGCCGGGGCTCCTGAAATACCTTTCGGCCATGCTGGTCATCACCCGGTACCTCCGGAACACTTTCGGACTCCAAAACCCTTCATCCAATATATTAATCTTCACCTCCGGACCATTCCGGAACTCCTCGTGACGTCCGGGATCTCATCCGAGACTCCGAACAACATTCGGTAACCGCGTATATACCTTCCCTATAACCCTAGCGTCATCGAACCTTAAGTGTGTAGACCCTACGGGCTCGGGAATCATGCAGACATGATCGAGAAGTTCTCCGGCCAATAACCAACAGCGGGATCTAGATATCCATGTTGGCTCCCACATGTTCCATGATGATCTCATCGGATGAACCACGATGTCAAGGATTCAAGCAATCCCGTATACAATTCCCTTTGTCAATCGGTACGTTACTTGCCCGAGATTCGATCGTCGGTATCCCAATACCTCGTTCAATCTCGTTACCGGCAAGTCACTTTACTCGTTCCGTAATGCATGATCCCGTGACTAACTACTTAGTCACATTGAGCTCATTATGATGATGCATTACCGGGTGGGCCCAGAGATACCTCTCTGTCATACGGAGTGACAAATCCCAGTCTTGATTCGTGCCAACCCAACAGACACTTTCGGAGATACCCGTAGTGCACCTTTATAGCCACCCAGTTACGTTGTGACGTTTGGTACACCCAAAGCATTCCTACGGTATCCGGGAGTTGCACAATCTCATGGTCTAAGGAAATGATACTTGACATTAGAAAAGCTTTAGCAAACGAACTACACGATCTTGTGCTATGCTTAGGATTGGGTCTTGTCCATCACATCATTCTCCTAATGATGTGATCCCGCTATCAATGACATCCAATGTCCATGGTCAGGAGACCATAACCATCTATTGATCAACGAGCTAGTCAACTAGAGGCTCACTAGGGACATGTTGTGGTCTATGTATTCACACATGTATTACGGTTTCCAGTTAATACAATTATAGCACGAACAATAGACAATTATCATGAACAAAGAAATATAATAATAACCATTTTATTATTGCCTCTAGGGCATATTTCTAACATACGGCTCCAACTACGTCGATGCCGATGGGTTTCCGCGGCCGAATACCCCGTCGGGCCGCTTCTCAAACTACAAGATCCAGTCGGATTTCATCGGTAAGTACTATTGTTATACTTATTTATTACCCTAAAACAAGTACTCTATTATATTGTAAATCCCTGGTGCATCATAATTAACCCTACTCATTGTTCTATTGATAATTTTCAGCAACAATGTTGGGGTTGGAGGAAGCCCCTCCAGCACATGCCCGTACAACGGAGAAAACCTGCGACCCGCCCGACATGACTTTTGCTACGGGTGGCGCATCGGTGTTGGATAGTACATCACATGAGGTTCCCACCTTTACCTAGCAAGTAGATACTTTCAGGAAGATGGTCAAAGACGGGGCTATCACGGAGAAACAATTGACTCACTCTATAGCGCTCATGGCCTTTTCTGGCAATGATTATGCAAGCACCGACGTCATTGGCCTAAGTAGCCCCAACGATGTGAGTACTATATCAACATAGTATGCATACACTAGTTTGAACAATTAATTTTTTTGTTCATCTTACTAACTTATTTTTCATGTATGTGGTGCAGATTAATGCTTTTATTGGGAAAGTGACAAAAGAGATGGCTGCTAATGTGGAGCAATTGTTGAAGCTTGGGGTGACAAAGGTTCTTGTCAACAACTTGCATCTTGACGTTTGCACGCCATCACAAACCCGAACTAACAACTACACTACGTGCGATATTTTTGAAAACTTGGGTGCTTCCATCCATAACAATAACCTGAAACAAGTTATGACAACAAAGAAGAATGTCCACATCTTCGATCTGTACACTGATACGTCCATTTTGCATCATGCTTTTGTATCGATATTTATTGCCTTATGGGCTGTTATTACACATTATATCTCAATACTTATGGCTATTCTCTCTTATTTTACAAGGTTTACCATGAAAAGGGGGAATGCCGGCAGCTGGAATTCTGGCTGGAGAAGGAGCAAACGTTGGAAACCTATTCTGCATAGCTCCAAAAGTCCTGAGACTCCACAAAACAACCTTTTGGATTTAATAAGAATTTATGAGCGAAAAAAATAGGCCAGGGGCCCACACCCTGTCCAGGAGACATGAGGGCGAGCCCCCCTATAGGGCGCCCCCCTATAGGGTGCGCCCCCTATCTCCTGGGCCCCCTGGTGGGCCTCCGGCGACCATCTTCTGCTATATCATCACTTTTACCCTGGAAAAAATCATGGGCAAGCTTACGGGACGAAACTCCGCCGCCACGAGGCGGAACCTCGGCGGAATCAATCTAGGGCTCTGGCGGAGCTGTTCTGCCGGGGACACTTCCCTTCGGGAGGGGGAAATCATCACCAACGTCATCACCAACGATCCTCTCATCGGTAGAGGGTCAATCTCCATCAAAATCTTCACCAGCACCATCTCCTCTCAAAACCCTAGTTCATCTCTTGTATCCAATCTTGTATCAAAACCATAAATTGGTACCAGTGGGTTTCTAGTAGTGTTGATTACTCCTTGTAGTTGATGCTAATTGGTTTACTTGGTGGAAGATCATATGTTCAGATCCTTTATGCATATTATTACCCCTCTGATTATGAACATGAATATGCTTTGTGAGTACTTGCGTTTGTTCCTGAGGACATGGGTGAAGTCTTGCTATTAGTAGTCATGTGAATTTGGTATTCGTTCGATATTTTGATGAGATGTATGTTATCTTTTCCTCTAGTGGTGTTATGTGAACGTCGACTACATGACACTTCACCATTATTTGGGCCTAGAGGAAGGCATAGGGAATTAATAAGTAGATGATGGGTTGCTAGAGTGATAGAAGCTTAAAACCTAGTTTATGCATTGCTTCGTTAGGGGCTGATATGGATCCATATGTTTAATGTTGTGGTTAGGTTTACCTTAATACTCCTTTTTGTAGTTGCGGATGCTTGCAATAGGGGTTAATCATAAGTGGGATGCTTTTCCAAGTTAGGGCAGTACCCAAGTACCGGTCCACCCACATATCAAATTATCAAAGTACCAAACGCGAATCATATGAACGTGATGAAAACTAGCTTGACGATAATTCCCAATGTGTCCTCGGGAGCTCCCTTACCATTATTAGAATTTGTCCAGGCTTATCCTTTGCTACATAAAGGATTGGGCCACCTTGCTGCACTTTGTTTACTTTATTTACTTGTTACCCGTTACTATTTATCTTATCACAAAACTATCTATCACCTACTATTTCAGTGCTTGCAGAGAAAACCTTACTGAAAACCGCTTATCATTTCCTTCCGCTCCTCGTTGGGTTCGACACTCTTACTTATGGAAAGGACTACGATAGATCCCCTACACTTGTGGGTCATCAAGACTCTTTTCTGGCGCTGTTGCCGGGGAGTGTAGCGCTTTTGGTGAGTGGAACTTAGTAAGGAAACATTTATATAGTGTGCTGAAATTTTCTGTTACTTGTCACTATGGAAGCTAATCCTTTGAGGGGCTTGTTTGGGGTATCTTCACCCCAACCATAAGAGGAAAGAGTTGCTCCTCAACCTACTGAACTTTATGAAAATATTCACTTTGAGATTCCTTCGGGTATGATAGAGAAACTGCTAGCTAATCCATTTGCAGGAGACGGAACATTGCATCCCGATTTACACCTTATCTTTGTGGATCAAGTTTGTGGATTATTTAAGCTTGCAGGTATTCCCGATGATGTTGTTAAAAGGAAGGTCTTCCCTTTATCTTTGAAGGGATATGCATTGCCATGGTGTAGGCTATGTGATGAGACGAGATCTTGGAATTATAAGCGATTGAAGTTGGAATTTCACCAGAAGTTCTATCCTATGCATCTTGTTCATCGTGATCATAATTACATATATAATTTCTGGCCTCACGAAGGAGAAAGCATCGCTCAAGCTTGGGGGAGGCTTAAGTCAATGTTATATTCATGCCCCAATCATGAGCTCTCTCGGGAAATGATTATTCAGAATTTTTATGCTCGACTTTCTCTTGATAATCGCAACCTGCTCGATACTTCCTGTGCTGGTTCTTATATGCTGAAGACTATTGATTTCAAATGGGACTTATTGGAAAGAATTAAACACAACTCTGAAGATTGGGGTTCCGACGATGGTAAGGAGTCAGGTATGACACCTAAGTTCGATTGTGTTAAATCTTTTATGGATACCGATGTTTTCCGTGGATTTAGCTCTAAGTATGGACTTGACTCTGAGATAGTAGCTACTTTTTGTGAATCTTTTGCTACTCACGTTGATCTCCCTAAAGAGAAGTGGTTTAAATATAATACTCCTGTTGAAGTGAAAGTAGTTGCACCTATTACAGTCGAAGAAAAGATTATTACCTTTAGTGATCCTATTGTTCCTACTGCTTATGTTGAAAAACCTCCTTTTCCTGTTAGGATAAAAGATCATGCTAAAGCTTCGACTGTTGTTCGTAAGAGTAATACTAGGATTTATACACCTCCTGAGCAAATTAATGTTGAACCTGGTATTTCTATGATTAAAGATCTCTTGGAAGAAGACTTAGATGGGTGTCGGTGTCAAAACCGGCAGATCTCGGGTAGGGGGTCCCGAACTGTGTGTCTAGGCGGATGGTAACAGGAGACAAGGGCCACGATGTTTTACCCAGGTTCGGGCCCTCTTGATGGAGGTAAAACCCTACGTCCTGCTTGATTGATATTGATATTGTGGATGTTTACAAGAGTGGATCTACCACGAGATCAAGGAGGCTAAACCCTAGAAGCTAGCCTATGGTATGATTGTAATGGTTGTTGTTGTCCTACGGACTAGAGCCATCCGGTTTATATAGACACCGGAGAGGGCTAGGGTTACATAGAGTCGGTTACAATGGTAGGAGATCTACGTATCCGTATCGCCAAGCTTGCCTTCCACGCCAAGGAAAGTCCCATCCGGACACGGGACGAAGTCTTCAATCTTGTATCTTCATAGTCTTGGAGTCCGGTCGATGATGATAGTCCGGCCGATGATAGTTCGGCCGATGATGGTAGTCCGGCTATCCGGACACCCCCTAATCCGGGACTCCCTCAATGGGCATGTTATTTCTTTCTTGGGTGAGACTGGTAATATTGCTAGACCTGATACTAAGACACGTAGACCTGTTGTAGGCACGCCTGTTATTTCTGTTAAAATAGGAGATCATTGTTATCATGGTTTATGTGATATGGGTGCTAGTGCTAGTGCGATACCTTATGATCTTTATAAAAAAATTATGCACGACATTGCACCCGTTGAATTAGAAGACATTGATGTCACTATTAAGCTTGCTAATAGGGATACCATTAAACCTATTGGGATTGTTAGAGATGTCGAAGTTTTGTGTGGGCAGGTTAAATACCCTACTGATTTTCTTGTTCTTGCTTCCCCACAAGATGATTTTTCTCCCATTATTTTTGGTAGACCCTTCTTGAATACTGCTAGTTCTAGGATTAATTGTGAAAAGAACATTGTCACTGTTGGCATAGATGGTATGTCTCATGAGTTTAATTTTGCTAAGTTTAGTAGACAACCTCGTGAAAGGGAACCACCTAGTAAGGATGAGATTATTGGTCTTGCTTCCATTGCTGTTCCCCCAACCGACCTGTTAGAACAATATTTGCTAGACCATAAAAACGATATGTTTATGAAGGAAAGGGAGGAAATAGATGAAGTGTTCCTTAAACAGGAACCTATGCTGAAACATAACCTTCCCGTTGAAATTCTTGGGGATCCCCCTCCACCAAAGGGTGATCCCGTGTTTGAACTCAAACCATTACCTGATAATCTTAAGTATGCTTATCTTGATGAAAAAGAAATATATCCTGTTATTATTAGTGATAACCTTTCAGAGAAAGAAGAAGAAAGATTATTGAAAACTCTGAAGAAGCACCGAGCTGCTATTGGATATACTCGGGATGATCTTAAGGGCATTAGTCCCACATTATGTCAACACAAAATTTCAGTGGAGAAAGATGCCAAACCGGTTAGAGATCCTCAAAGACGATTAAATCCAAAGATGAAGGAAGTGGTAAGAAAGGAGATACTAAAGCTCCTTGAGGCATGTATTATTTATCCATTTGCTGATAGTGAATGGGTAAGCCCTGTCCATTGTGTCCCTAAAAAGGGAGGTATTACTGTTGTCCCTAATGATAAAGATGAATTGATCCTGCAAAGAATTATTACATGTTATAGGATGGTAATTGATTTCTTTAAGTTCAATAAAGCTACTAAGAAAGATCATTACCCTTTACCTTTTATTGATCAAATGCTAGAAAGGCTATCCAAACACACTCATTTCTGCTTTCTAGATGGTTATTCTGGATTCTCTCAGATACCCGTGTCAGCGAAGGATCAATCTAAAACTGCTTTTACCTGCCCTTTTGGTACTTTTGCTTATAGACGTATGCGTTTTGGTTTATGTAATGCACCTGCTACCTTTCAAAGATGCATGATGGCTATATTCTCTCATTTTTGTGAAAAGATTTGTGAGGTATTCATGGATGACTTCTCAGTCTATGGATCCTCTTTTGATGATTGTTTGAGCTACCTTGATCGAGTTTTGCAGAGATGCGAAGACACTAGTCTCGTTCTGAATTGGGAAAAGTGTCACTTTCTGGTTAATGAAGGCATTGTCTTGGGGCACAAGATCTCCGAGAGAGGTATTGAAGTTGATAAAGCCAAAGTTGATGCTATTGAAAAGATGCCATGTCCCAAGGACATAAAAGGTACAAGAAGTTTCCTTGGTCACGCCGATTTTTATAGGAGGTTCATTAAGGACTTTTCTAAAATATCTAGGCCTCTGACTAATTTATTGCAAAAAGATATTCCTTTTGTCTTCGATGATGATTGTGTAGAAGCATTTGAAACACTTAAGAAAGCTTTGATCACTGCACCTATTGTTCAACCACCTGATTGGAATTTGCCTTTTGAAATTATGTGCGATGCTAGTGATTATGCTGTAGGTGCTGTTTTGGGGCAAAGAGTCGATAAGAAATTGAATGTTATCCAGTATGCTAGTAAGACTCTTGATACTGCCCAGAGAAATTATTCTACTACTGAAAAAGAGTTCTTAGCAGTTGTGTTTGCATGTGATAAGTTTAGACCTTATATTGTTGATTCCAAAGTTACTATTCACACTAATCATGCTGCTATTAAATATCTTATGGAAAAGAAAGATGCTAAGCCTAGAATCATTAGATGGGTTCTCCTACTCCAAGAATTTGACTTGCATATTATTGATAGAAAGGGAGCTGAGAACCCCGTTGCAGATAACTTGTCTAGGTTAGAGAATGTTCTTGATGACCCACTGCCTATTAATGATAGCTTTCCCGATGAACAATTAGCGGTTGTCAATGCTTCTCGTACTTCTCCTTGGTATGCCGATTATGCTAATTACATTGTTGCTAAATATATACCGCCTAGTTTCACATACCAGCAAAAGAAAAAGTTCTTTTATGATTTAAGACATTACTTCTGGGATGATGCATACCTTGATAAAGAAGGAGTAGATGGTGTTATTAGACGTTGTGTGCCTGAGCATGAATAGGAACAGATCCTACGCAAGTGTCACTCTGAATCCTATGGAGGACACCATGCTGGAGATAGAACTGCGCACAAGGTATTACAATCTGGTTTTTATTGGCCTACTCTCTTCAAAGATGCTCGTAAGTTTGTCTTATCTTGTGATGAATGCCAAAGAATAGGTAACATTAGTAGACGTCAAGAAATGCATATGAATTATTCTCTAGTTATTGAACCGTTTGATGTTTGGGGCTTTGATTATATGGGACCTTTTCCTGCCTCTAATGGTTATACACATATTTTAGTTGCTGTTGATTACGTTACTAAGTGGGTAGAAGCTATTCCAACTAGTAGTGCTGATCATAACACTTCTATTAAAATGCTTAAGGAAGTTATTTTTCTGAGGTTTGGAGTCCCTAGATATCTTATGACCGATGGTGGTTCACATTTTATTCATGGTGCTTTCCGTAAGATGCTTGCTAAGTATGATGTCAATCATAGAATAGCATCTCCTTATCACCCGCGGTCTAGTGGTCAAGTAGAGTTGAGCAATAGAGAGCTCAAATTAATTTTGCAAAAGACTGTGAATAGATCTAGAAAGAATTGGTCCAAAAAACTTGATGATGCATTATGGGCCTATCGAACTGCATATAAAAATCCTATGGGTATGTCCCGTTACAAGATGGTTTATGGAAAAGCATGTCATTTACCTCTTGAACTTGAACATAAGGCATATTGGGCTATTAAAGAGCTCAATTATGACTTCAAAGTTGCCGGTGAGAAGAGGTTGTTTGATATTAGCTCACTTGATGAATGGAGAACCCGAGCATATGAGAATGCCAAGCTTTTCAAAGAAAAAGTCAAACGCTGGCATGATAAGAGGATAGAAAAGCGCGAGTTTAACGTAGGAGATTATGTGTTATTATTCAACTGTTGTTTAAGATTTTTTGCAGGAAAACTTCTCTCAAAATGGGAAGGTCCCTACATTATCGAGGAGGTCTATCTTTCTGGTGATATAAAAATTAACAACTTCGAAGGCACAAATCTAAGGGTGGTTAACGATCAAAGAATTAAACATTATACTTCAGGTAATCCTATCAATGATGAAACTAATATTATTGAAACCATAACTCCTGTGGAATACATAAGGGACACTTTCCAGAACGTTCCAGACTCCGAAAAGGCATATGTATGTGGTACAGTAAGTAAACCTACTCCAAAACAACTCTAATGGCAATTTTTATCAGTTTTGGATTATTTAAGAATTTTAGGAAGAAAGAATTAGTCCAAAAGGGACACGAGGCTCCCACGAGAGTGGAGGGCGCGCCCCCCTATAGGGCGCGCCCCTGTCTCGTGGGCACCTCGAGTGCCTCCCGGACTCCGTTTTCTTGTATGTTATGTATTTTGGTCGGTAAAAATTCATTATATATACTCCCAAAGGTTTTGACCACCGTATCACGCAAATATCCTCTGTTTTCGTTTCGGGCTGTTTCTGTTTCAGATCTAGAGCATCATGGCGTCTCCAAGCGCTCCCAAGGACAAGTTTTTCGAGAGGGTTATCAACCCCTATCTCGCGGAGGTGCTGCATCATCCTCAAACCATTGAGATGTGTGAGGGGGTGCTGCACATCCGCGATGTGGAGGGACCAAGGCGTACCGGGAGCGTGGAGACAAAGCTCGAAGCCGTGGAGCAAGAAGTTTTCAAGTGTCAAGGGATGGTGGAGCGTGGACTCAACGCCAACAAGATGATGATCACGGAGTTCACCAACAACCACAAGCTGGATGCCAAAGTCATTGGGGAGACCATCTTCAAGCTTCAAGAGAAAATCGAGCACCTCCAAGCCCAGATTTATGACCTGCAAAACCAGAACTATGAGTATGAATGTAGATTCAAGCGAATGAGTTTGGCTGCAGATTTAAGGATCCCGGAGACTCGATCATACTTTTATGATGGAGAGCCGATGCTCTGGAAGATGGACGACAAGCCTACATCATCAACAACTCCTACTTCACCACCTCCGAAGAAATAATCACATGGGTATGGGCACTCCCCTTGGCAACTGCCAAGCTTGGGGGAGGTGCCCCGGTATCGTATCACCATCACACTCCTATCTTTACCGCTTTATTTAGTTCGATCCTTTTTAGTAGTATCTTGATCTAGTAGTTTGAAATTTAGATATCAAGTAGTTTTGAATTTTGCTTTGTGATCTCTTTATGTAATCGAGTCCGCGTGCTATCTATAATAAAGATTAGTGTTGAGTCAAGGGTTTTGCTATGTTGCTATGATCTTGAGAAAGTAGAAAGAATAAAAGAGTTCATATTGATCTTATGGATAGTGATAACTTCACACATAGAAAGTATGAGGCATAAAAATTGTTGAGAGTTGATGAACATAGCCTTGGTCATCGTTGCAATTAATAGGAAGTGATAAGGAAAAAGGAGTTCACATATAAATATATTATCTTGGACACCTCTTATAATTGGGAGCACTCATTAAGTATGACATGCTAAAAGAGTTGACATTGGACAAGGAAGACAACGTAATGATTTATGTTTTCCGACATCTCAGTTAAAGTATATTGTCATTGACCTTCCAAACATGTTGAGCTTGCCTTTCCCCCTCATGCTAGCCAAATTCCTTGCACCAAGTAGAGATACTACTTGTGCTTCCAAATATCCTTAAACCCACTTTTGTCATGAGAGTCCACCATACCTACCTATGGATCGAGTAAGATCCTTCAAGTAAGTTGTCATCGGTGCAAGCAATAAAAATTGCTCTCTAAATACGTATGACTTATTAGTGCAGAGAAAATAAGCTTTGTACGAACTTGTTGTGTAAGTAATAAAAGCGACAGACTGCATAATAAAGGTCCACATACAAGGGGCAATATAAAGTGACGTTCTTTTGCATTAAGATTTTGTGCATCAACCCTAAACGCGCATGACAACCTCTGCTTCCCTCTGTGAAGGGCCTATCTTTTACTTTATGTTTTTACTTTGTGCTTGAGTCAAGGTGACCCTCACCTTTCCCTTTTTCATTTTATCCTTTGGCAAGCTCCTCGTGTTTGAATGATCATGATATATATATATATATATATATATCCAATTGGATGTAAGTTGGCATAGGCTATTATTGTTGACAACACCTAAAGATGAATACGTTGGGAGGCAACACAATAAGCCCCTATCTTTCTCAGTGTCTGGCTGAAACTCTATAACCACAAGTATTGCATGAGTGTTAGCAATTATAGGAGACTACGAGATAGTTGAGTATGTGAGCTTGCTGAAAAGCTCTATTATTGACTCTTTCTGATGTTACGATAAATTGCAATTGCTTCAATGACTGAGATTATAGTTTGTTAGTTCCCAATGAAGTTTTTGAACCATACTTGACATTGTGAATTGCTTATTACTTGAGTATAGGAAATCATATGAAAAAATCTATATATGTTGCTGTTATTAGAATGATCATGATGCCCTCATGTCCGTATTTTATTTTTATCGACACCTCTATCTCTAAACATGTGGACATATTTTTTGATTTTGGCTTCCGCTTGAGGACAAGCCAGGTCTAAGCTTGGGGGAGTTGATACGTCCATTTTGCATCATGCTTTTATATCGATATTTATTGCATTATGGGCTGTTATTACACATTATATATCAATACTTATGGCTATTATCTCTTATTTTACAAGGTTTACCATGAAGAGGGGGAATGCTGGCAACTGGAATTCTGGCTGGAAAAGGAGCAAACGTTGGAAACCTATTCTGCACAACTCCAAAAGTCCTGAGACTCCACGAAACAACTTTTTGGATTTAATAAGAATTTATGAGCGAAAGAAATAGGCCAGGGGGCCCACACCCTGTCCAGGAGACAGGGGGCGCCCCCCCTATAGGGCGCGCCCCCTATCTCCTGGGCCCGCTGGTGGGCCTCCGACGACCGTCTTCTGCTATATCATCACTGTAACCCTGGAAAAAATTGTGGGCAAGCTTACGGGACGAAACTCGGCCGACATGAGGCAGAACCTTGGCGGAATCAATCTAGGGCTCTGGCGGAGCTGTTCTGCCGGGGACACTTCCCTCCGGGAGGGGAAAATCATCACCAACGTCATCACCAACGATCCTCTCATCGGGAGAGGGTCAATCTCCATCAACATCTTCACCAGCACCATCTCCTCTCAAAACCCTAGTTCATCTCTTGTATCCAATCTTGTATCAAAACCATAAATTGGTACCTGTGGGTTGCTAGTAGTGTTGATTACTCCTTGTAGTTGGTGCTAATTGGTTTACTTGGTGGAAGATCATATGTTCAGATCCTTTATGCATATTATTACCCCTCTAATTATGAACATGAATATGCTTTGTGAGTAGTTACGTTTGTTCCTGAGGACATGGGTGAAGTCTTGCTATTAGTAGTCATGTGAATTTGGTATTCGTTCGATATTTTGATGAGATGTATGTTGTCTTTTCCTCTAGTGGTGTTATGTGAACGTCGACTACATGACACTTCACCATTATTTGGGCCTAGAGGAAGGCATAGGGAAGTAATAAGTAGGTGATGGGTTGCTAGAGTGACAAAAGCTTAAACCCTAGTTTATGCGTTGCTTCGTTAGGGGCTGATATGGATCCATATGTTTAATGTTGTGGTTAGGTTTACCTTAATACTCCTTTTTGTAGTTGCGGATGCTTGCAATAGGGGTTAATCATAAGTGGGATGCTTGTCCAAGTTAGGGCAGTACCCAAGTACCGGTCCACCCACATATCAAATTATCAAAGTACCGAACGCGAATCATATGAATGTGATGAAAACTAGCTTGACGATAATTCCCAATGTGTCCTCGGGAGCTCCCTTACCATTATTAGAATTTGTCCAGGCTTATCCTTTGCTACATAAAGGATTGTGCCACCTTGTTGCACTTTGCTTACTTTATTTACTTGTTACCCGTTACTATTTATCTTATCACCAAACTATCTATCACCTACTATTTCAGTGCTTGCAGAGAAAACCTTACTGAAAACTGCTTATCATTTCCTTCTGCTCCTTGTTGGGTTCGACACTCTTACATATCGAAAGGACTACGATAGATCCCCTACACTTGTGGGTTATCATACACCACATTCATTATTGTGGATCATGTGCCAGGTATGTATCTGCATGCATTGAAAAGTGTCTTTGTTTTAAAATTTTATAATCTAATTTAATTTGATGTACTTTAATGTATGTAAAGGCTTAGAGCAATCGAAGCAATTCAAGCGCAAACTATCGCCATGTTGCGAGAGTTTAGATTCGAAGGGTTACTGTGGACAGCAAGGCGAGTTGTCCAGAGAGCTTCTTTACACCGTGTGCGACAAGTCCAATAAATTTTTCTATTGGGACGACATGCATTGTCAGGACCCCGACTCGATGCCACATCGATCTAGCATGTAACACCTCATATCACTTTGCGGCCTCACGCACGGTATTCCCATGGGTGTCGCCTTACCTTTGCCCGGGACCGTTTGCGCCTTTTGGCACACGTATATGATAGTGTCGCTAGCATCCATATGATAAGGAGCCCGGGCTAACATGGCTAGTTGTAAACCCAAAGTGGCACAAACTTACAGGGACAGGCATCCATGAACCAGCATCGAACGTGTCGGTCATCAGCGAGTGAATCCAGGCTGTAGCACTGGGCTAGCAGGACTCCGGTGAACCGGGCTGTAGCGGGCTAACAGGACTCCGGTATTCATCGCGTGACATTTCCCCGAAGGGACAGACACAGGAACGAAGAAGGACACATGCCGGCCAGCCTAAGTGTTCCGGAGCAGTAGCAAGCTACCATGGCTCGGTGGAAACACTAGGAGACATTTCCCGGTAAGAGAGGCTACTAAAGATAAACAACTAGATAGTCAGATCCCACACATACCAAGCATTTCAATAACATACACACAATATGCTCGATATGTGCAAACACAACATGGCATCACAACATGACTCTACGACTCAAGTATTTATTCAATAGGCTCAGAGGAGCGAGATATTACAATCATGGGTCTCATGACCCAACAATCAGAGCATACAAGTCAAAGCACATACGGAAGCTTAACATGTCTGAGTACAGACAACTATAAATGAAAAAGGCTGAGAGGCCTGACTGTCTACCAGATCCTGCCGAGGGCACAAGATCGTAGCTGAGGTAACAAGCTAAACGTCGAAGTCCACGTGGAACTACTAGTGAGACTGAAGTCTCTGCAAAAACATAAATTAAGCAACGTGAGTACAAATGTACCCAGCAAGACTTACATCAGATCTCTCTACATATGCATCATTATCGACAAGGGGGTGGTGGGGTTTAACGGCAGCAAGCCAGCTTTGACTCGGTGGCTATCCTGAACTACGACTGCAAGTAACTCTTTTGAGGTGGCGCACACGAGTCCACATATTCACCATATCAATACACCACTATGGATCTGCTCCCGTCTCCCTACGAGAACGCCATCCATAGCACTCACGCTTATCTTGCGTATTTTAGAGTATCCACTTTCACTTGTCTATGAACTATGCAAGGGGTCCAAGTTTCCATATCCGAGGAATCCGGCTATTCGAATAGATGATGTTAACCCTGCAGGGGTGTACTTCTTCACACACGCTCTAGCCACTTACCCCCCTGTACACGTCATGTACCTCGGCAACCTTCAAGCGGAAGTCGGGCGAGGGAGTCGGCCACGACCTGACTAACCGAGCAAGTCTCTAGTCCAGGTTTATCGCCTATTCGGGTTCCATCCGCAAGGAGATCCGGCCGGGGTGTCACTCACGGCCCCAAACGATGTGAGCAGGGTTCCCAAGCCCACCATCCGGGTGCTACTTGGTACACCGGGCCACTGTGCCTAGTCTGTAACAAGCCCACCTGTACCGGGTGCCACTTGGTAGACTACTAACACTACGTACAAACACCAGAAACTAGTTGCAACTCCTGGACAGAGATCAAGTTGATTAATAAGTCGAGAGGGGCACTTAAGCATTCCAATGCGCGGTAGTAGCTGGTCATGGATCACAAACACAGAACTCAGTTCCTAAGGACGGCTGCAATGAGACAACCCACCATGTACTCCTACATGGCCTCTCACCGCTACCTTTACCAAATCGTGTTCACACACTTAGCTCACACACAGCAGGACATGTTCACACGCCTCTGATTCATCCCCGATGAATCAGACCTGACTCAACTCTAAGCAGTAGCAGGCATGACAAACAAGCATGAATGAGTAGGCACATCAGGGCTCAAACAACTCCTACTCATGCTAGTGGGTTTCATCTATTTACTATGGCAATGACAGGTCATGCAGAGGATAAAGGGGTTCAACTACCGCAGCATGTAACAGTTGAATCGGTGTTGTCCTAATGCAGTAAAAGCGAGCAGGAGCGAGAGAGTGGGATTTTATCGGAATGAACAAGGGGGTTTTGCTTGCCTGGCACTTCTGAAGATAGCATTGAGTCTTCATCAGTGTCAACGATCACATCGTCGGTACAACGTCTATCGAGGGGAACAACACCGGCAAACACAGAGGAAACATGATCAATGCAATGCACAATATGATGCATGCTATGACATGGCAATATGAATGTGTTTTGGGCTAATGCACCTAGCTATGGTTTAAATGAAGTTGGTTTGAATACATGATTCAAACTCCAACTCCATATATGATTATTTAAATGCCCTTTATTTGTTTTGTCCAAAACAGTGGTCATAAGTTGTTCTAACATGCATGAAAATGGTACAGATCGATAGATTGGATTTTTCTGATAATTTTTCATATATAAATTATTTCATTTGGAGTTACGGTTAATTTTCTATGATTTATTGAAGTTTTAGCTATTTCTGGAATTTCCTGATTATTTATAAAATAAACTAAATTCCAGAAAAGGAATATTGCGTCAGCATGGCGTCATGCTGACCTCAGCAGAGTCAACAGGGGCTGGTCCGGGTCAAACTGACCAGTGGGGTCCACTGGTCAGTGACACAGCGCTGGCTGGAGTCACAGACATGTGGGGCCGGTCAAAAGCCACGTCAGCGAGGTCAACGCCGACGCGTGGGGCCACTGTGATTAATTTAAACTAAACAGAAAATAAACTAAGATTAATTAAAGCGTGGGGCCTAGGTGTTAGTGACATAGGGCTTAGTTAGTGGGGTGATTAACTCCTAACAGCTGCTATCACCGTCGGCTAATCACCGGCGTAACCAGGATGCGGCGGCGTTGCCCGTCCGGCCAACTCCGGCGACGGTAGCTCGCGCGGCTGGGCGCGTTGGAACCAGAGCAAGGAGGCGCGTCGATTGGTGGCCTCAGGCGATGCTAGGGTGGCCGGGAACGTCGACGGCGTCGAGTTCCGCGGCGGTGCAGTTGCGGCTTGCACGGGTGCGAGGACCACGGTGCACGATTGGGCGACCTGATGCGCGCTACGGGTTCCTGGAGAAGCCCGGAGCACGACTCCATGCTTGGGTTGGTCGGGCGGGACGGCTAGAGACGGCGAGCTTCGCGGCGGCAGCAGCGGGTGCTCGGCCATGGCGGGCTGCGGTTAGAGGGCGGAAACAGAGGGGGTGAGCACGGGGAAAAGTGTAGGATCTCACAAAGATTCGGTAGAGAAGGTCAGCGGCCTCGGGGACGGACGGAAACCGACGAATCGACGGAGATGATCTCCGGGCGCCAGCGGTGAAGACGAGGACGTTGGCGACGAAGCAAAGCCCTCCGGCTCGTTTCCTTCAGCTTGGGGATGTGGTGCTCGATTGCGGAGCTGCTGGGCACGGTCACGGGACGAGGGGTGGCCGGTGGTCATGGCTACGGCGAGCGGCGCTCTCAGGTGCGTTCGGTGACGAGAGGGAGGGAGAGCAGAGGAGGAGGAGGGGGTCCAGAGAGAGAGGGCGGTCGAGGGGGTCGAGGGCGTCTCCGTGGCGTTGCGGGAGACGTCCAGGGGGAGGAGGAGGCAGCCAGGCAGGGAGGAGGTGGCCGGGGCGCGTGGCCGCGCGCGCCGGGCGCGTGCCCGTCCTCCTGGCAGGGAGGAAGACGACAGGGGAGGAGAGATGGGCTGGTCCAACAGTGTTGGGCCATCTAGGTGGGCTTCGGTGAGCGCCAGGTAAGTTTCAGGTGAGTTTCTATCCTTTTATTGTTTCTCTGTTTCTGTTTTTATTTAATCTTTTGCCACTGTTTTGAATTTAAAACAATTCAAACAATGCCAAAAACTCCTCTGAATATTTTTATTTTGCTAGATGGACTTTTCCAAAAGCTCATAAAATATTTCAGGGGTATTTGAAATTATATTCTAATTATATGAATATAATTCAAATTCAAATAGCTAATGATTTAAATTCAAAGTCCCAAGATTAAGTCCTTAAAAATGTTCAATATTTTGGTTGGGACCAGAACCCTTGCCAAAAATTATCAAACATTTAAGAGGAGCATTTTGGAACAATGAATGAGATTTTAGGGTTTTTTTGCCCTTCTTTTATTTAGGGTTTTGAGGCTTCCAAAGTTCCTCAGTTCAAATTTCAAAATTTAAACATGATGCAAACACCAGGCAGCACCAGAGGCTAGGGATGTGACAACTCGCCCCCACTAAACAAGAATCTCGTCCCGAGATTCAAGCGTAGGGTAGGATGAAGGGAAACGCAACTAACGCAATCTTCACGATCCAACTTGCACTTCATAGGAACGTTGATTTGATCACCATCTTTGTCTTGATGTCTTGCTCTGAGAACTCCAACTAGCATGATAGCAAGAGGAAAAGGACAACTCCGGAAGAATCGATTTTCTCGTAGATCAATCAACTTAGGATTAACTCTCGGAATGAGATATAGCAACATCTCTTGAGCTGAGACACGAAACTCACATCTAGAAGATGGAGTGGAACAGATGACGAAGGTTCACTAGGTAGACAATAATTCCACACTTAAAAAGGTGGTAAACGATTGTCACGTAGCGAGGAGTTGAGTTGCCATGATACCACAACGAGACACCTTAGGGATGATGACTCGTAGATATATCCCCTTAGGTGGAAAAAAGAATTACTTTTGATTCCGAGATCATTGAAACTCTTTATACCAGCCTAAGGTAATTCTTGAGTGATCGTTTGGAGGGGTTCGGTAGAATGGCATACTCGGACTTGGATGATGTGGATTACCTTGTTGAAGACAACGTAATGGATGATTTTGCTTACCATCGGAAATGGAAGAGACCCATGGTAGAATGGCACAATGGTGGTGCAAGCTGGGAATAGAATGCAAATGCTGGGAATGATTCTGGTAACTGGAAAGAACCCAACAATAGAGAGTGAATTCACTGTTTGAAAGGTCATAGCATTGCCGAGGAAACTGAGAGGAATCCCAGTTAGAGCCGATGATAACATGTAGCGCTTGTGCGTGCTCTCAAGAACTTGAGCATTTCCATAATCATCAAGGTTTTACCAACATCCGTGCCAAGGATCCTGGCAACACAACTTGCTACCATGATGAATGATGATGGATGATGCAGATGCAAAGGAAGATAACACTTTCTCAGATTTCACCCTAGCAATGCCAAGGAAAGAAAATCTGGATGATCGACCGAGAGACATTTAGCACTCCGCTTCTAATGTTCTCCTTGATGTGCTAGTGTAACCCATTCATAGATATGGTTTGATATCTAGAACATCAAGTAAAAAGGTCGGACTTCGGAACACAGAAATCCATAGGGGCAACTAGGGAGTAAATCCTACGAAATCCCTATGGGGAGGTGGCCAACTTTCTCAATCAAAAGCCTACAATAATGGGTCTTCCGGCTAGATGTGTTGGCCACGACATCCACTTTACCGGTTATAGAGGGACCAATATTGTAGTTTTTGGGAACATTCCAACCATCAAGTCTGCCTGAGATTCAGATCTGGTTGGTGTCAGGATATTCCAGACTCATCGAGTCTAGGAAGAAAAATGAAAGTTTGCAACACAATTCGACGAGATAACGTTGCGAGATTCTCGGGAAATGAACTATGATAGCAAACTCCAAAGCATGAGCTGGTTCTGCTACGCACGTGTGAACACGCTATTCCAGGCAAACATGATCACATGGTAGTCTTACAATAAAACACTACCGAGTTCAGGTTGGGACCCATCATCGAGGATATCGAAGTTCTTTCATAAGTCTGGATTAGCTCTTATGAAGATACTCCTTCTCCTTGAACAAATCAGTCAGTGGCTTGGTGTGCTAGGGATACATATGGAATGAAGATGATCAGTCTATCAGACCATAGAATACTTCGCACATGCATGGCTGACTTGGGATGGTTCCAGAGGAGCAGAAACAAACTTTCTCGAATTCACGACGGCAACTTACATCAAATGCACGTGAATCAAAGGAAGTCACTTCTTTCATCCAAACATATGCTTCATGAACGGAGCACGAAGGCATTGCTTACAAAGTTTCCAACACTAGGTTGATGTTCAATATGAATCATGGGGGAGACAAAATGCTACTGATGGGCTCAACAACAACTCATCGGAATTTCCATATCACTGGACTTCCACCATCATGTGAACAAGGTGATAGTATTGGTCAGAGCAAAAGATATAATGGTGTATGCTCGAGGGACAGCCACGAGTAAGACAACATTACGAACATCGTTGGTTCTGATTTGATTTGATGATAGCCTATACTTAAATCAAAGTTTTTGATAAGACCATAGGTCCAGCAACTGATCACAGGGACCAATCGATGAAGATATCATCTTTCTTCAACACACACACACAAAAAGATATCCCTTAACATGAACTAAGTCGGACAAGCTTTTATCTTCCAACTCTCCAAGTTGTTGTTTAGCTTATCCAACTAGCTCAGGGTATCCAACACAGACTCTTGGAGAAGGGGTGGTTTACAGGAATAAACCAACTTGATCACGAGCTCAACATAACAGTCAGGAAACAACCCGGTAACACTTCCAAGAAGATATTTGCAAAGTCACGAACCACCGGTATGTTACTAAGCTCGAGAATAATCTTGCTTTTGAGGGCAAGACGACATGATCAAATGAGTGAGGACTTGAGATAATTCCTAACTCATGGGTCGAAGAGTGCACCAGAAATAAGGACTAGGTAGCACAATCAGTCTTTGGGTGACAATTCAATAATCAACACGCTAAGAATGAGGTTATCGTCCTTTAACTACCAACAACAAGTTGCTAGGAGTATTGATTTCACACATCACGATTCACTTGACGACAATCCGGTCATAACAACACGGGAACGGAGAAATGAATAATGATGGAGGGAAGTATCACTGCACCAAGAATTTATAGGATGGTGTGCAATTCCTATAACAATCCCGATATAAAAGATGGTAATACTCCAAGGTAGAACAGAGCAAAAGCTGGATTAGCAATTTGTTCTGCGGAGCACAACTTCTTTTACCCAATCCTGGATATGGATGAGGTACTGGAGTTTGTTTCTCCTAGTCATTCTGGAATACAATGGCTTGACGAACCACAGGAGTAATAGACATCGATGAACGAATGCACACATAACCTTGACTATCAATTGATAGACGAGGGTCAGAAGACAACTAAAGAGGGACAACTCCAAGGAACATACGATTTTCTGAGTTGTGGATGCATGGTTTAGCATGTCGAACGAAGTTCAACATATTTCTTCCGGATAACCCATGCAGAAAGGTAGAACTGGCAGAGCCACAATATATAATGGAGAACTCATCAAGAGCACTCTGGTTATGATCGTTCAGTTTAACGAGGAACTTCTGCCATAAGTAGTTCATGGTATTTGTAAGAAGAAGATACCACGGACTTCAAGGACTATCGCAAAGGTTACTAATATCCTAAAGGAACTAGCAAACACTATCAACATGAAGTAAGTAGAGTGAATCTCGGGTTCAAAACCCAGGGGTAGAATACCTACTACTAAGTAGCATCACGGAATGCTTTCGAGAATAAAGGCCAGAATCATCACACTAGGACACAAATCATGGCTAAATTACTAGATGATCCCCTAAGACACCTAGGGTCATAATACCAGCTCCAACATATATGTCAAGGCAATAGAATACCTCAACTCAACAATTAGTGTGATTGAGCTGGCATAAAGGAACATCGAAACCAGAGGGAAAGGATTTTGCAAATGCATCAAACTGTTTAGAAACCTGGGATGACTCGGACAACATAACGGCTGTAAATGCTCAGAAAAGATTTGAGACATTCACAAAAATGGTGGCATAACCACTCAAAAGCACAATATCAAGGTTTCGAGATCAACAATTAACATACAGAAGTCGTAGGAACTGAACTCAAGCTTAAATCCAACAATCTTATAAATCTACGGATTAGTAACACGTGATCCTGATAGAAAGAAGAGAAAGCCTAGTTCCTTAACCCCGTAGGAAAGATAAGATGACTCAGATCAGAAGGGCATAAGGTATAAGGAGTAAAAAGAGCCTTACGTCCATCCCACAATCAATTCCCTTATATAACTAAAGAATTTCTAGACTCAACTTCGACCAGTTTGGCTTGGTAATCCTACAGGCAGTCAGGCTCTGATACCAAAGCTGTCAGGACCCCGACTCGATGCCACATCGATCTAGCATGTAACACCTCATATCACTTTGCGGCCTCACGCACGGTATTCCCACGGGTGTCGCCTTACCATTGCCCGGGACCGTTTGCGCCTTTTGGCACACGTATATGATAGTGTCGCTAGCATCCATATGATAAGGAGCCCGGGCTGACATGGCTAGTTGTAAACCCAAAGTGGCACAAACTTACAGGGACAGGCATCCATGAACCAGCATCGAACGTGTCGGTCATCAGTGAGTGAATCCAGGCTGTAGCACTGGGCTAGCAGGACTCCGGTGAACCGGGCTGTAGCGGGCTAACAGGACTCCGGTATTCATCGCGTGACATTTCCCCGAAGGGACAGACACAGGAACGAAGGACACATGCCGGCCAGCCTAAGTGTTCCTGAGCAGTAGCAAGCTACCATGGCTCGGTGGAAACACTAGGAGACATTTCCCGGTAAGAGAGGCTACTAAAGATAAACAACTAGATAGTCAGATCCCACACATACCAAGCATTTCAATAACATACACACAATATGCTCGATATGTGCAAACACAACATGGCATCACAACATGACTCTACGACTCAAGTATTTATTCAATAGGCTCAGAGGAGCGAGATATTACAATCATGGGTCTCATGACCCAACAATCAGAGCATACAAGTCAAAGCACATACGGAAGCTTAACATGTCTGAGTACAGACAACTATAAATGAAAAAGGCTGAGAGGCCTGACTATCTACCAGATCCTGCCGAGGGCACAAGATCGTAGCTGAGGTAACAAGCTAAACGTCGAAGTCCACGTGGAACTACTAGTGAGACTGAAGTCTCTGCAAAAACATAAATTAAGCAACGTGAGTACAAATGTACCCAGCAAGACTTACATCAGATCTATCTACATATGCATCATTATCAACAAGGGGGTGGTGGGGTTTAACTGCAGCAAGCCAGCTTTGACTCGGTGGCTATCTTGAACTATGACTGCAAGTAACTCTTTTGAGGTGGCGCACACGAGTCCACATATTCACCATATCAATATACCACTATGGATCCGCTCCCGTCTCCCTACGAGAACGCCATCCATAGCACTCACGCTTATCTTGCGTATTTTAGAGTATCCACTTTCACTTGTCTATGAACTATGCAAGGGGTCCAAGTTTCCATATCCAAGGAATCCGGCTATTCGAATAGATGATGTTAACCCTGCAGGGGTGTACTTCTTCACACATGCTCTCGCCACTTACCGCCCTATATACGTCATGTACCTCGGCAACCTTCAAGCGGAAGCCGGGCGAGGGAGTCGGCCACGACCTGACTAACCGAGCAAGTCTCTAGTCTAGGTTTATCGCCTATTCGGGTTCCATCCGCAAGGAGATCCGGCCGGGGTGTCGCTCACGGCCCCAAACGATGTGAGCAGGGTTCCCAAGCCCACCATCCGGGTGCTACTTGGTACACCGGGCCACTGTGCCTAGTCTGTCCCAAGCCCACCTGTACCGGGTGCCACTTGGTAGACTACTAACACTACCTACAAACACCAGAAACTAGTTGCAACTCCTGGACAGAGATCAAGTTGATTAATAAGTCGAGAGGGGCACTTAAGCATTCCAATGCGCGGTAGTAGCTGGTCATGGATCACAAACACAGAACTCAGTTCCTAAGGATGGCTGCAATGAGACAACCCACCATGTACTCCTACATGGCCTCTCACCGCTACCTTTACCAAATCGTGTTCACACACTTAGCTCACACACAGCAGGACATGTTCACACGCCTCTGATTCATCCCCGATGAATCAGACCTGACTCAACTCTAAGCAGTAGCAGGCATGACAAACAAGCATGAATGAGTAGGCACATCAGGGCTCAAACAACTCCTACTCATGCTAGTGGGTTTCATCTATTTACTATGGCAATGACAGGTCATGCAGAGGATAAAGGGGTTCAACTACCGCAGCATGTAACAGTTGAATCGGTGTTGTCCTAATGCAGTAAAAGCGAGCAGGAGCAAGAGAGTGGGATTTTATCGGAATGAACAAGGGGGTTTTGCTTGCCTGGCACTTCTGAAGATAGCATTGAGTCTTCATCAGTGTCAACGATCACATCGTCGGTACAACGTCTATCGAGGGGAACAACACCGGCAAACACAGAGGAAACACGATCAATGCAATGCACAATATGATGCATGCTATGACATGGCAATATGAATGTGTTTTGGGCTAATGCACCTAGCTATGGTTTAAATGAAGTTGGTTTGAATACATGATTCAAACTCCAACTCCATATATGATTATTTAAATGCCCTTTATTTGTTTTGTCCAAAACAGTGGTCATAAGTTGTTCTAACATGCATGAAAATGGTACAGATGGATAGATTGGATTTTTCTGATAATTTTTCATATATAAATTATTTCATTTGGAGTTACGGTTAATTTTCTATGATTTATTGAAGTTTTAGCTATTTCTGGAATTTCCTGATTATTTATAAAATAAACTAAATTCCAGAAAAGGAATATTGCGTCAGCATGGCGTCATGCTGACCTCAGCAGAGTCAACAGGGGCTGGTCCGGGTCAAACTGACCAGTGGGGTCCACTGGTCAGTGACACAGCGCTGGCTGGAGTCACAGGCATGTGGGGCTGGTCAAAAGCCACAGCAGCGAGGTCAACGCCGACGCGTGGGGCACTGTGATTAATTTAAACTAAACAGAAAATAAACTAAGATTAATTAAAGCGTGGGGCCTAGGTGTTAGTGACATAGGGCTTAGTTAGTGGGGTGATTAACTCCTAACAGCTACTATCACCGGCGGCTAATCGCCGGCGTAACCAGGACGCGGCGGCGTTGCCCGTCCGGCCAACTCCTGCGACGGGAGCTCGCGCGGCTGGGCGCGTTGGAACCGGAGCAAGGAGGCGCGTCGATTGGTGGCCTCAGGCAATGCTAGGGTGGCTGGGAACATCGACGGCGTCGAGTTCCGCGGCGGTGCAGTTGTGGCTTGCACGGGTGCGAGGACCACAGTGCACGATTGGGCGACCTGAGGTGCGCTACAGGTTCCTGGAGAAGCCCGGAGCACGACTCCATGCTTGGGTTGGTCGGGCGGGACGGCTAGAGACGGCGAGCTTCGCGGCGGCGGCAGCGGGTGCTCGGCCATGGCGGGCTGCGGTTAGAGGGCGGAAACAGAGGGGGTGAGCACGGGGAAAAGTGTAGGAGCTCACAAGGATTCGGTAGAGAAGGTCAGCGGCCTCGGGGACGGACGGAAACCGACGAATCGACGGAGACGATCTTCCGGCGCCAGCGGTGAAGACGAGGACGTTGGCGACGAAGCAAAGCCCTCCGGCTCGTTTCCTTCGGCTTGGGGATGTGGTGCTCGATTGCGGAGCTGCTGGGCACGGTCACGGGACGAGGGGTGGCCGGTGGTCATGGCTACGGCGAGCGGCGCTCTCAGGTGCGTTCGGTGACGAGAGGGAGGGAGAGCAGAGGAGGAGGAGGGGGTCCAGAGAGAGAGGGCGGTCGAGGGGGTCGAGGGCGTCTCCGTGGCATTGCGGGAGACGTCCAGGGGGAGGAGGAGGCAGCCAGGCAGGGAGGAGGTGGCCGGGGCGCGTGGCCGCGCGCGCCGGGCGCCTGCCCGTCCTCCTGGCAGGGAGGAAGACGACAGGGGAGGAGAGATGGGCTGGGCCAACAGTGTTGGGCCGTCCAGCTGGGCTTCGGTGAGCGCCAGGTAAGTTTCAAGTGAGTTTCTATCCTTTTATTGTTTCTCTGTTTCTGTTTTTATTTAATCTTTTGCCACTGTTTTGAATTTAAAACAATTCAAACAATGCCAAAAACTCCTCTGAATATTTTTATTTTGCTAGATGGACTTTTCCAAAAGCTCATAAAATATTTTAGGGGTATTTGAAATTATATTCTAATTATATGAATATAATTCAAATTCAAATAGCTAATGATTTAAATTCAAAGTCCCAAGATTAAGTCCTTAAAATGTTCAATATTTTGGTTGGGACCAGAACCCTTGCCAAAAATTATCAAACATTTAAGAGGAGCATTTTGGAACAATGAATGAGATTTTAGGGTTTTTTTGCCCTTCTTTTATTTAGGGTTTTGAGGCTTCCAAAGTTCCTCAGTTCAAATTTCAAAATTTAAACATGATGCAAACACCAGGCAGCACCAGAGGCTAGGGATGTGACATGCATCCCACGCACGTGGGATGGGAGGCTGTCATGAAACAATTGGAAAAGCCCTTGAGGGAGTTTTTAGATCAAGACTAGGTAGTCAGCTTTCATATGTCGTTGTAGCACTTTTCTGTTGGGGAACGTTGCAGAAAATAAAAAATTTCCTACTCGTTTCACCAAGATCATCTAGGAGTTCATCTAGCAACGAGTGAATAGATGCATCTACATACCTTGTAGATCGCGAGCGGAAGCGTTCAAAGAACGGGGATGATGTAGTCGAACACGACGTGATTCGAATCACCGGAGATCCTAGCACCGAACGGACGGCACCTCCGCGTTCAACACACGTACAGAACAGCCACGTCTCCTCCTTCTTGATCCAGCAAGGGAGGGAGGAGAGGTTGAGGGAGATGGCACCAGCAGCAGCACGACGGCGTGGTGTTGATGGAGCTGCAGTGCTCCGGCAGAGCTTCGCTAAGCAATAAGGAGTTGGAGGAGGTGTTGGGGAGGGAGAAGGAGGCAACCTAAGGCCAAGGACTCAAGGTATGAAGTCCCTCCTCTCCCCCACTATATATAGGGGTGCCAAGGGGGGTGGCCGGCCCTAGGAGATCCAATCTCCTAGGGGGGTGCGGCGGCCAAGGGGGGTTTCCCTCCCCCCCAAGGCACCTAGGAGGTGCCTTCCACTAGTAGGACTCCTCCCCCTTGGAAACCCTAGGCGCATGGGCTTAGTGGGGCTGGTGCCCTTGGCCCATGTAGGCCAAGGCGCACCCCCTACAGTCCATGTGGCCCCCGGGGATGGGTGGCCCCACCCGGTGGGCCCCCGGGACCCCTCCGGTGGTCCCGGTACAATACCGATAACCCCGAAACTTGTCCCGATGCCCGAAATAGGACTTCCCATATATAAATCTTTACCTCCGGACCATTCCGGAACTCCTCGTGACGTCCGGGATCTCATCCGGGACTCCGAACAACATTCGGGTTACTGCATATACATATCCCTACAACCCTAGCGTAACTGAACCTTAAGTGTGTAGACCCTACGGGTTCGGAAGACATGTAGACATGACCAGGATCGCTCTCCGGTCAATAACCAACAGCGGGATCTGGATACCCATGTTGGCTCCCACATGCTCCACGATGATCTCATCGGATGAACCACGATGTCGAGGATTTAATCAACCCCGTATGCAATTCCCTTTGTCAATCGATATGTTACTTGCCCGAGATTCGATCGTCGGTATCCCAATACCTCGTTCAATCTTGTTACCGGCAAGTCACTTTACTCGTACCGTAATGCATGATCCCGTGACCAAACACTTGGTTACTTTGAGCTCATTATGATGATGCATTACTGAGTGGGCCCAGTGATATCTCTCCGTCATACGGAGTGACAAATCCCAGTCTCGATCCATATAAAACAATAGATACTTTCGGAGATACCTGTAGTGCACCTTTATAGTCACCCAGTTACGTTGTGACGTTTGATACACCCAAAGCACTCCTACGGTATCCAGGAGTTATACGATCTCATGGTCGAAGGAAGAGATACTTTGACATTGCAAAAACTCTAGCAAATGAACTATACGATCTTGTGCTATGTTTAGGATTGGGTCTTGTCCATCACATCATTATCCTAATGATGTGATCCCGTTATCAATGACATCCAATGTCCATAGCCAGGAAACCATGACTATCTATTGATCAACGAGCTAGTCAACTAGAGGCTTACTAGGGACATGTTGGTGTCTGTTATTCACACATGTATTACGATTTCCGGATAACACAAATATAGCATGAATAAAGACAATTATCATGAACAAAGAAATATAATAATAATGCTTTTATTATTGCCTCTAGGGCATATTTCCAACAGTCTCCCACTTGCACTAGAGTCAATAATCTAGTTACATTGTGATGAATCGAACACCCATGGAATTCTGGTGTTGATCATGTTTTGCTCTTGGGAGAGGTTTAGTCAACGGATCTGCTACATTCAGGTCCGTATGTACTTTACAAATCTCTATGTCTCCATCTTGAACATTTTCACGGATGGAGTTGAAGCGACGCTTGATGTGCCTTGTCTTCTTGTGAAACCTGGGCTCCTTGGCAAGTGCAATAGCTCCAGTGTTGTCACAGAAGAGCTTGATCGGCCCCGACGCATTGGGTATGACTCCTAGGTCGGTGATGAACTCCTTCACCCATATTGCTTCATGTGCTGCCTCCGAGGCTGCCATGTACTCCGCTTCACATGTAGATCCCGCCACGACGCTCTGCTTGCAACTGCACCAGCTTACTGCCCCACCATTCAAAATATACACGTATCCGGTTTGTGACTTAGAGTCATCCAGATCTGTGTCGAAGCTAGCGTCGACGTAACCTTTTACGACGAGCTCTTCGTAACCTCCATAAACGAGAAACATTTCCTTAGTCCTTTTCAGGTACTTCAGGATATTCTTGACCGCTGTCCAGTGTTCCTTGCCGGGATTACTTTGGTACCTTCCTACCAAACTTACGGCAAGGTTTACATCAGGTCTGGTACACAGCATGGCATACATAATAGAACCTATGGCTGAGGCATAGGGGATGACACTCATCTCTTCTATCTCTGCTGCCGTGGTCGGACATTGAGCTGAGCTCAATTTCACACCCTGCAAAACAGGCAAGAACCCTTTCTTGGACTGATCCATTTTGAACTTCTTAAAAATCTTATCAAGATATGTGCTTTGTGAAAGACCTATGAGGCGTCTTGATCTATCCCTATAGATCTTGATGCCTAATATATAAGCAGCTTCTCCAAGGTCCTTCATTGAAAAACTCTTATTCAAGTAGGCCTTAATGCTGTCCAAAAGTTCTATATCATTTCCCATCAAAAGTATGTCATCTACATATAGTATGAGAAATGCTATAGAGCTCCCACTCACTTTCTTGTAAACACAGGCTTCTCCATAAGTCTGTGTAAACCCAAACGCTTTGATCATCTCATCAAAACGAATGTTCCAACTCCGAGATGCTTGCACCAGCCCATAAATCGAGCGTTGGAGCTTGCACACTTTGTCAGCATTTTTAGGATCGACAAAACCTTCCGGCTGCATCATATACAATTCTTCCTTAAGGAAACCATTAAGGAATGCCGTTTTGATGTCCATTTGCCAAATTTCATAATCATAAAATGCGGCAATTGCTAACATGATTCGGACGGACTTCAGCTTCGCTACCGGTGAGAAAGTCTCATCGTAGTCAATCCCTTGAACTTGTTGATAACCCTTAGCGACAAGCCGAGCTTTATAGATGGTCACATTACCATCCGCGTCTGTCTTCTTCTTAAAGATCCATTTATTTTCTATGGCTCGCCGTTCTACGGGCAAGTCAGTCAAAGTCCATACTTCGTTTTCATACATGGATCTTATCTCGGATTTCATGGCTTCTAGCCATTTGTCGGAATCCGGACCCGCCATCGCTTCTTCATAGTTCGAAGGTTCACCGTTGTCTAACAACATGATTTCCAAGATAGGGTTGCCGTACCACTCTGGTGCGGAACGTGTCCTCGTGGACCTTCGAATTTCAGTAGGAGCTTGATCAGAAGTATTTTGATCATCATCATTAACTTCCTCTCTAGTCGGTGCAGGCACCTCAGGAACATTTTCTTGAGTTGCGCCATTTTCCGGTTCAAGAGGCAATACTTCATCAAGCTCTACTTTCTTCCCACTTACTTCTTTCGAGAGAAACTCTTTCTCCAGAAAGGACCCATTCTTGGCAACAAAGATCTTGCCTTCGGATCTGAGGTAGAAGATATACCCAACAGTTTCTTTAGGGTATCCTATGAAGGCGCATTTTTCCGATTTGGGTTCGAGCTTTTCAGGTTGAAGTTTCCTGACATAAGCATCGCATCCCCAAACTTTTAGAAACGACAGCTTAGGTTTCTTCCCAAACCATAATTCATACGGTGTCGTCTCAACGGATTTCGACGGAGCCCTATTTAAAGTGAATGCGGCAGTCTCTAAAGCATAGCCCCAAAAAGAAAGCGGTAAATCGGTAAGAGACATCATAGATCGCACCATATCTAACAGAGTGCGATTATGACGTTCGGACACACCATTACGCTGAGGTGTTCCAGGCGGCGTGAGTTGTGAAACTATTCCACATTTTCTTAAGTGTGTACCAAACTCGTGACTCAAGTATTCTCCTCCACGATCTGATCGTAGAAACTTGATTTTTCTGTCACGTTGATTCTCAACTTCACTCTGAAATTCCTTGAACTTTTCAAAGGTCTCAGACTTGTGTTTCATTAAGTAGACATACCCATATCTACTCAAGTCATCAGTGAGGGTGAGAACATAACGATAGCCACCGCGAGCCTCAACACTCATTGGACCACACACATCAGTATGTACGATTTCCAATAAGTTGGTTGCTCTCTCCATTCTTCCTGAGAATGGAGTCTTGGTCATTTTACCCATGAGGCATGGTTCGCACGTGTCAAATGATTCGTAATCAAGAGACTCTAAAAGTCCATCAGCATGGAGCTTCTTCATGCGTTTGACACCTATGTGACCGAGGCGGCAGTGCCACAAGTATGTGGGACTATCACTATCAATCTTACATCTTTTGGTACTTACACTATGAATATGTGTAGCATTACGCTCGAGATTCATAAAGAATAAACCATTCACCATCGGAGCATGACCATAAAACATATCTCTCATATAAATAGAACAACCATTATTCTCGGATTTAAATGAGTAGCCATCTCGAATTAAACGAGATCCTGATACAATGTTCATGCTCAAACTTGGCACAAAATAACAATTATTGAGGTTCAAAACTAATCCCGTAGGTAAATGTAGAGGTAGCGTGCCGACGGCGATCACATCGACCTTGGAACCATTCCCGACGCGCATCGTCACCTCGTCCTTCGCCAGTCTCCGTTTATTCCGCAGCTCCTGTTGTGTGTTACAAATATGAGCAACGGCACCGGTATCAAATACCCAGGAGTTACTACGATTACTGGTAAGGTACACATCAATTACATGTATATCAAATATACCTTTGGCTTTGCCGGCCTTCTTGTCCGCTAAGTATTTGGGGCAGTTCCGCTTCCAGTGACCACTTTCCTTGCAATAAAAACACTCAGTCTCGGGCTTGGGTCCATTCTTTGGCTTCTTCCCGGCAGCTTGTTGCTGGGCGCGGCAACTACCTTGCCGTCCTTCTTGAAGTTCTTTTTACCCTTGCCCTTCTTGAACTTAGTGGTTTTATTGACCATCAACACTTGATGTTCCTTTCTGACTTCTACCTCTGCTGATTTCAGCATAGCAAATACTTCAGGAATGGTCTTTTCCATCCCCTGCATATTGAAGTTCATCACAAAGCTCTTACAGCTCGGTGGAAGCGACTGGAGGATTCTGTCAATGACCGCATCATCCGGGAGATTAACTCCCAGCTGAGTCAAGCGGTTATGTAACCCAGACATAGTGAGTATGTGCTCACTGACAGAACTATTTTCCTCCATCTTACAGCTGAAGAATTTGTCAGAGACTTCATATCTCTCGACCCGGGCATGAGCTTGGAAAACCATTTTCAGCTCTTCGAACATCTCATATGCTCCATGTCTCTCAAAACGCTTTTGGAGCCCCGGCTCTAAGCTGTAAAGCATGCCGCACTGAACGAGGGAGTAGTCATCAGAACGTGCCTGCCAAGCGTTCATAACGTCTTGTTCTGCAGGGAGAACAGGTGCATCACCTAGCGGTGCTTGTAGGACATATGCTTTCTTGGCAGCTATGAGGATGATCCTCAGGTTCCGGACCCAGTCCGTATAGTTGCTGCCATCGTCTTTCAGCTTGGTTTTCTCTAGGAACGCGTTGAAGTTGAGGACTACGTTGGCCATTTGATCTACAAGACATATTGTAAAATTTTAGACTAAGTTCAAGATAATTAAGTTCATCTAATCAAATTATAATGAACTCCCACTCAGATTTGACATCCCTTTGGTCATCTAAGTGTTACACGATCCGAGTCGACTAGGCCGTGTCCGATCATCACGTGAGACGGACTAGTCATCGTCGGTGAACATTCTCATGTAGATCGTATCTTCCATACGACTCGTGTTCGACCTTTCGGTCTCCGTGTTCCGAGGCCATGTCTGTACATGCTAGGCTCGTCAAGTTAACCCTAAGTGTTTTCGCTGTGTAAAACTGTCTTACACCCGTTGTATGTGAACGTAAGAATCTATCACACCCGATCATCACGTGGTGCTTCGAAACGACGAACTGTAGCAACGGTGCACAGTTAGGGGAGAACACTTCTTGAAATTTTGTAAGGGATCATCTTATTTACTACCGTCGTTCTAAGTAAACAAGATGCATAAAACATAATAAACATCACATGCAATTATATAAAGTAGTGACATGATATGGCCAATATCATATAGCTCCTTCGATCTTCATCTTCGGGGCTCCATGATCATCTTGTCACCGGCATGACACCATGATCTCCATCATCATGATCTCCATCATCGTGTCTTCATGAAGTTGTCACGCCAACGACTACTTCTACTTCTATTACTAACGCGTTTAGTAATAAAGTAAAGTAGTTTACATGGCGTTCTTTAATGACACGCAGGTCATACAAAAAATAAAGACAACTCCTATGGCTCCTGCCGGTTGTCATACTCATCGACATGCAAGTCGTGATTCCTATTACAATAGCATGAACATCTCATACATGACATATAGATCATTCATCATTCATCACAACTTTGGCCATATCATATCACAAAGCACTTGCTGCAAAAACAAGTTAGACGTCCTCTAATTGTTGTTTGCAAGTTTTACGTGGCTGAAGTAGGGTTCTAGCAAGAACGTTTTCTTACCTACGTGAAACCACAACGTGATTTGTCAACTTCTATTTACCCTTCATAAGGACCCTTTTCATCGAATCCGCTTCAACTAAAGTAGGAGAGACAGACACCCGCCAGCCACCTTATGCAACTTGTGCATGTTAGTCGGTGGAACCGGTCTCACGTAAGCGTACGTGTAAGGTTGGTCCGGGCCGCTTCATCCCACAATACCGCTGAAGCAAGATAAGACTAGTAGCGGCAAGAAAGTTGACAAATCTACGCCCACAACCAATTGTGTTCTACTCGTGCAAGAAGAACTACGCATAGACCTAGCTCATGATGCCACTGTTGGGGAACGTTGCAGAAAATAAAAATTTTCCTACTCGTTTCACCAAGATCATCTAGGAGTTCATCTAGCAACGAGTGAATAGATGCATCTACATACCTTGTAGATCGCGAGCGGAAGCGTTCAAAGAACGGGGATGATGTAGTCGAACACGACGTGATTCGAATCACCGGAGATCCTAGCACCGAACGGACGGCACCTCCGCGTTCAACACACGTATGAAACAGCCACGTCTCCTCCTTCTTGATCCAGCAAGGGAGGGACGAGAGGTTGAGGGAGATGGCACCAGCAGCAGCACGACGGCGTGGTGTTGATGGAGCTGCAGTGCTCCGGCAGAGCTTCGCTAAGCAATAAGGAGTTGGAGGAGGTGTTGGGGAGGGAGAAGGAGGCAACCTAAGGCCAAGGACTCAAGGTATGAAGTCCCTCCTCTCCCCCACTATATATAGGGGTGCCAAGGGGGGTGGCCGGCCCTAGGAGATCCAATCTCCTAGGGGGGTGCGGCGGCCAAGGGGGGTTTCCCTCCCCCCCAAGGCACCTAGGAGGTGCCTTCCACTAGTAGGACTCCTCCCCCTTGGAAACCCTAGGCGCATGGGCTTAGTGGGGCTGGTGCCCTTGGCCCATGTAGGCCAAGGCGCACCCCCTACAGTCCATGTGGCCCCCGGGGATGGGTGGCCCCACCCGGTGGCCCCCCGGGACCCCTCCGGTGGTCCCGGTACAATACCGATAACCCCGAAACTTGTCCCGATGCCCGAAACAGGACTTCCCATATATAAATCTTTACCTCCGGACCATTCCGGAACTCCTCGTGACGTCCGGGATCTCATCCGGGACTCCGAACAACATTCGGGTTACTGCATATACATATCCCTACAACCCTAGCGTAACTGAACCTTAAGTGTGTAGACCCTACGGGTTCGGAAGACATGTAGACATGACCAAGATCGCTCTCCGGTCAATAACCAACAGCGGGATCTGGATACCCATGTTGGCTCCCACATGCTCCACGATGATCTCATCGGATGAACCACGATGTCGAGGATTTAATCAACCCCGTATGCAATTCCCTTTGTCAATCGATATGTTACTTGCCCGAGATTCGATCGTCGGTATCCCAATACCTCGTTCAATCTTGTTACCGGCAAGTCACTTTACTCGTACCGTAATGCATGATCCCGTGACCAAACACTTGGTTACTTTGAGCTCATTATGATGATGCATTACTGAGTGGGCCCAGTGATATCTCTCCGTCATACGGAGTGACAAATCCCAGTCTCGATCCATATAAAACAATAGATACTTTCGGAGATACCTGTAGTGCACCTTTATAGTCACCCAGTTACGTTGTGACATTTGATACACCCAAAGCACTCCTACGGTATCCAGGAGTTATACGATCTCATGGTCGAAGGAAGAGATACTTTGACATTGCAAAAACTCTAGCAAACGAACTATACGATCTTGTGCTATGTTTAGGATTGGGTCTTGTCCATCACATCATTATCCTAATGATGTGATCCCGTTATCAATGACATCCAATGTCCATAGCCAGGAAACCATGACTATCTATTGATCAACGAGCTAGTCAACTAGAGGCTTACTAGGGACATGTTGGTGTCTGTTATTCACACATGTATTACGATTTCCGGATAACACAATTATAGCATGAATAAAGACAATTATCATGAACAAAGAAATATAATAATAATGCTTTTATTATTGCCTCTAGGGCATATTTCCAACATTTTCATCCATGATGACAATATTCTGATTGTATTTGTTCGATAAATTCAAGTGTTTCAAAGACTATTTTTTCTGGATTTTAGGATGAATATTATATTGCATTTGCGTCTTCTTTTGTGAAAACTATATTCCTAAGAAGTAATTAGTGTATTTCATTTGGCACATCTACAATAAAGATGTGTTCTAGCTATACAAACCAAATGCTTGCCTATATGCGGCTCAATAAGCTCAAGGCATTTCTACACCGTTTGATTATTTGTTGTCGACGTGATCTACCGGGTCAGCATGTTCTAGGGGTGACGGATGCCTTGTATCTGAATTGAGGATTGATATAGGGATATCTGTGGATACCCACCCAAGTGGGTATGGTTTAGGTTTGTTTTTATGTGCATATACAACGCTTAAACACCATCAACTAGTCATAGAGAAGACATGAGCATAACTCTATACCTGCACAACTAGACCCGATAGTCTAACTCACAGGATCCATAACTATTTTTGGCCAACAACCCACAACAGTGCACTAAGCAATTCAAGCGCAAACTATCGCCGTGTTGTGAGAGTTTAGATTCGAAGGATTACTGTGGACAGCAAGGTGAGTTGTCCACAGAGCTTCTTTACACCGTGTGCGACAACTCCAATAAATTTTTCTATTGGGACGCCATGCACCCCACGCACGCAGGATGGGAAGCTATCATGAAACAATTGGAAAAGCCCTTGAGGGAGTTTTTAGATCAAGACTAGTCATGGAGAAGACATGAGCATAACTCTATACCTGCGCAACTAGACCCGATAGTCTAACTCACAGGATCCATAACTGTTTTTTGCCAACAACTCACAACAGTGCACTATGGAATCCTCTCACAAAACGTTGCAACCCACCAACACCTCCCGCCGCTTGCCTCCAATCTGCGACCTTGCCTAATATATCCATGACGAGCTCCCTGGGTCTCTTTTGCTGCTCCACCCTATTGAAGACTCTCACATTTCTTTGCTTCCACGAGGACCAAGTGAAGACTCTCGCATTTCTTTGCTTCCACGGGGACCAGATGGAGACCGAGGGAGTCCTGGATTAGGGGGTGTCCGGATAGCCGGACTATAACCTTTGGCCGGACTCCTGGACTATGAAGATACAAGATTGAAGACCTCGTCCCGTGTCCGGATGGGACTTTCCTTGGCGTGGAAGGCAAGCTTGGCGATACAGATATGTAGATCTCCTCCCATTGTAACCGACTGTGTGTAACCCTAGCCCTCTCCGGTGTCTATATAAACCGGAGGGTTTTAGTCCGTAGGACGAACAACAATCATACCATAGGCTAGCTTCTAGGGTTTAGCCTCTCTGATCTCGTGGTAGATCTACTCTTGTACTACCCATATCATCAATATTAATCAAGCAGGAGTAGGGTTTTACCTCCATCGATAGGGCCCGAACCTGGGTAAATACATCATGTCCCATGTCTCCTGTTACCATCCGCCTAGACGCACAGTTCGGGACCCCCTACCCGAGATCCGCCGGTTTTGACACCGACATTGGTGCTTTCATTGAGAGTTCCTCTGTGTCGTCACCTTTAGGCCCGATGGCTCCTCCGATCATCAACAATGATGCGGTCCAGGGCGAGACTTTTCTCCCCGGACAGATCTTCGTATTCGGCGGCTTTGCACTATGGGAAAATTTGCTTGGCCATCTGGAGCAGATCGAAAGCTACGCCCCTGGCCATCAGGTCAGATTTGGAAGTTTGAACTACACGGCTGACATCCGCGGAGACTTGATCTTCGACGGGTTCGAGCCACAGCCGAGCGTGCCGCACTGTCATGATGGGCATGATCTAGCTCTGCCGCCGAACAGTGCCCTGAAGGCTGCACCATTGTCCGCTCCGACCCTTAGCTCGGAGCCAACTGCGCCAATCGAGGACGGGTGGCTGGACACCGCCTCGGGGGCTACAATCTCTACGACGATCGAGCCAAACACCAGCCTTGTCCTTTGTGAAGCTTGTGACTCCATGGTGCCGGACTCCTCTCCGGACTCCGAACCTTCCGCGCCCCTGCCAATCGAATCTGATTGGGCGCCGATTATGGAGTTCGCCGCCGCGGACATCTTTCAGCACTCGCCCTTCGGCGACATCCTGAATTCACTAAAGTCTCTCTCTTTATCAGGAGAGCCCTGGCCGGACTATGGTCAGCAAGGTTGGGATGCGGACGACAAAGAAATTCAAAGCCCACCCACCACCCACTTCGTAGCCACTGTCGATGATTTAACCGACATGCTCGACTTCGACTCCGAAGACATTGACGGTATGGATGCCGATGCAGGAGACGACCAAGAACCAGCGCCTATAGGGCACTGGAAGGCCACCTCATCGTATGACATATACATGGTGAACACCCCAAAAGAAGGGAAGGGCGATGGAACAACGGAGGATGACCCCTCCAAGAAGCAGCCTAAGCGCCAATGTCAGCGGCGCCGCTCTAAATCCCGCCAAAGCAAAAATGGTGATTCCGGCACGGGAGATAATAACACCCCGGACAGTGCCGAAGACAACCCCCTCCAGCAGGATTCAACACAGGAGGATGGAGAAGCCAGCCCTCATGAGAGAGCGGTAGACACAGAGGTAGAGGACGATAATTACATGCCTCCCTCCGAAGACGAGGCAAGCCTCGACAACGACGAATTTGTCGTGCTTTAGGATCCCGTCGAACAAGAGCGTTTCAAACACAGGCTTATGGCCACGGCGAGCAGCCTCAAGAAAAGCAGCAACAACTTAGAGCTGACCAAGACTTGCTAGCTGACAGATGGACTGAAGTCCTTGCGGCCGAAGAGTACGAACTCGAACGCCCCTCCAAGAGCTACCCAAAGCGCAGGCTGCTACCCTGATTAGAGGAGGAAGCACCTAAACCTACATCACCAGCGCACGACGCGGCCGACCGGCCACCTCGTGGCCGCGACAGAGAGGCCTCTCGGCCCTCCGCTCAAGCCGCACCCCCGCGTCGCTCAAAGAATACCAAGGCACGGGGAAATGCGCCAGACCTGCGAGATATATTGGAGGACAAGGCAAGGAAAACAAGATCGATCTACAGATCGCGTGGGCGCCCCACGACACATGACAATAACCGTCATGCTGGATACGGCAAATCCGGCCGGGCCGAACACAGTAGACAAAGCTCATTTGAGCTACGTCGTGATATAGCCCAGTACAGAGGCGCCGCACACCCACTATGCTTCACAGATGAAGTAATGGATCATCAAATCCCCGAGGGTTTCAAACCTATAAACATCGAATCATACGATGGCACAACAAATCCTGCGGTATGGATCGAGGATTATCTCCTTCATATCCACATGGCCCGCGGTGATGATCTACACGCCATCAAATACCTCCCACTCAAGCTTAAAGGACCAGCTCCACATTGGCTTAACAGCTTGCCAGCAGAGTCAATTGGTTGATGGGAGGACCTAGAAGCCGCCTTCCTCGACAATTTCCAGGGCACCTATGTGTGACTACAAGACGCCGATGACATAAGCCACATAATTCAGCAGCCAGAGGAATCAGCCAGACAATTCTGGACACGGTTCCTAACCAAGAAAAATCAAATAGTCGACTGTCCGGATGCAGAGGCCCTCGCAGCCTTCAAACATAACATCCGTGACGAGTGGCTTGCCCAGCACCTAGGACAGGAAAAGCCAAAATCCATGGCAGCCCTCACAACACTCATGACCCGCTTTTGCGTGGGAGAAGACATCTGGCTAGCTCGTAGTAATAACATGACCAAGAGCCCTGGTAATTCGGATATCAAGGATAGTAGTGGCAGGTCGCGTCGCAACAAGCACAAGCGCCGCATTAACGGCGACAATGCTGAGGATACGGTAGTTAAGGCCGGATTTAGAGGCTCTAAACCCGGTCAGCGGAAAAAGCCATTTAAAAGAAATACTCCGGGCCCGTCCAGTTTGGACCGAATACTCGATCGCTCGTGCCAGAGACACGGCACCCCCGAAAAACCAGTCAATCACACCAACAAGGATTCTTGGGTGTTCAAGCAGGCAAGCAAGTTAAATGCCGAAAACAGTGACAAGGGGCTGCATAGCGATGACGAGGAGGAGCCCCGGCCGCCGAACAATAGGGGACAGAAGGGCTTCCCCCCCACAAGTGCGGATGGTGAACATGATATACGCAACCCACATACCCAAAAGGGAGCGGAAGCGTGCACTCAGGGACGCATATGCGTTGGAGCCAGTCGCCCAAAAGTTCAACCCATGGTCCTCCTGCCTGATCACCTTTGATCGAAGGGACCACCCCACTAGCATCCGCCATGGCGGATTCGCCGCATTGGTTCTAGACCCAATCATTGACGGATTTCACCTCACTAGAGTCCTTATGGACGGCGGCCGTAGCCTGAACCTGCTTTATCAGGATACAGTGCGAAAAATGGGCATAGATCCCTCAAGGATAAAACCCACAAAGACGACCTTTAAAGGCGTCATACTAGGTGTAGAGGCCAACTGTACAGGCTCAGTTACACTTGAGGTGGTCTTCGGATCCCCGGATAATTTCCGAAGCGAGGAGTTAATCTTCGACATAGTCCCGTTCTGCAGTGGCTATCACGCATTGCTCGGACGAACCGCATTTGCAAAGTTCAATGCGGTGCCGCACTATGCATACCTCAAGCTCAAGATGCCAGGCCCTCGAGGAGTCATTACGGTCAATGGAAACACCGAACGCTCTCTCCGAATGGAGGAGCATACGACGGCCCTTGCGGCGGAAGTACAAAGTAGCCTCTCAAGGCAATTCTCTAGTCCGGCTATTAAACGTCCGGACACCGTCAAGCGTGCCCGGAGTAACCTACAACAAGACCGCCTGGCACGTTCCGAGCACGTGTAGCAATGCGGCCCCAACCCCAGCCCTTGCGGAATTGCGAAACCAGTACTACGTGTACATAATTACGCTCTGGAAATACCATGGGCATAGGGGGAGGGGCACGACCACGGCATGCCCAAAATGCGGCTCAACCGCACTAGGGGCTCCCGATTTTGTCATTTTTTTTCTTACTTTCAGGACTCCACTCTCCGGAAGGCCTGTCCGGCAGTACAATCGCCGAACACACGATGCAACAGCCAAGGAGGTAGAAAGCTACGTTGAATGTCAAGGTGGTCTCTATAACGAGCTAAATACTTGTCTTACATACCATCCCGCAGCTCGCACCAGGAGGGGGACATGTCAAATAGTCCCATCTCTTGCTTATCGCACTATTTGTATCGTTCTGCTTTTACTGCAGCCTTTTCGAATAAACAATACATAGCTTTTGTCTATTATTGCATTCCTTGTTTATGTGAATATGTTCAGTTATGACATTATGCAACCGTACACTTTGGTACGGCCAATACACCAGGGGCTTAAGTACCCCAGAATATGGTGTGAGAAGTCCGAACACTCTCATGAGTACGGCACCCCGAACTTATAGCATTATATGCATCGGCTCCGAATCATGTCTTGGGTCAATAGTTGGGTTTACCCGGCTCCCATGTTTTGGTACCTTACGTTCCGTTATATCGGCTAAGGTAGTGCTGGGAGAACTACTGCGATTGTGCCCCGGTTGAGCTGGGTTAAGCACCTTAGTAGAGAAAGCTAAAACTGACCGTCATGATAGGGCAAGAGCTGGTCGCTGTTCGAGAGGTTTCGAGTCCCTAAAGACTTATGCCGCTTAGAGCGAGGAGCCGGCTTTGTCCGGCCTAGGCGTGGATAGCGCCCCGAACTCGGTCTTCCGAGTACTAGGGGCTTCGCCGAAATTTAAAATTATAGAATTCTATGGCTAAGTGAGAGTGATAAAGCATTATAGTCCGATTGCCTTGTTTTTTGTGCCGAGCGCCTCCCTCGAAGGACCCAAGAATGGGAACAAGAGCGCTCAGGTTTATCCCGAACACCCCAGCACTCGTGGCATGGGGGCAGAAGCCGATGACTCGCCATCTCTCAGATTTAATAAATGGCCGCACAAAAGGTAATATTTTAAATTCAAAAAGCGTTGCTTAGCACATATGAACAAGTTTTCAGCGCACAGGATAACATGAGCGAGTTTACTCATAAATTACATCCTTGGAACATTCATCCGCCACAAGGCGGGCACCCTTCAGGACGCCTTCATAATACATCTCGGGCTTGCGATGCTCCTTGCCCTGCGGTGGCCCATCTGTCACCAGTTTCTCAGCAGCCATCTTGCCCCAGTGCACTTTAACACGGGCAAGGGACCTACGGGCGCCTTCGATGCATACGGAGCGCTTGATGACTTCAAGTCATGGACAGGGATCCGCCAGCCGGCTCACCGGCCCAAAGTAGCTCCCAGGCATGACCTCCCCAGGCCATAGCCAGACTATAAGGCCCTTCATGGCCTGTTCGGCCACCTTATGGAGCTTGACCAACTGCTTTAGCTGGTCGATCAAGGGCACCGGCTGTCCGGCCTCAGCATACTGAGACCAGAACACCTTCTCCGTTGAGCTCCCCTCCTCGGCCCGGTAGTAGGCGGCCGCGTCGGACACACTGCGGGGCAGATCTGCGAATGCTCCTGGAGAGCTCCGGACTCGGGTAAGTAACAAGTAATTCACTTTCACGTGCTTGCTTTGCATAAAGAATGCCTTACCCGCCGCTATGTTCTTCATCACCTCAATTTCCTGGAGGGCTTTTTGGGCTTCGGCCTTCGCAGATTTGGCGCTCTCAAGGGAAGAGGCAAGCTCGGACTCTCGAGTCTTTGAGTCAAGCTCCAAACTCTCGTGTTTTTTCACGAGAGCCTGGAGCTCTTGCTGCACCGCCGCCACCCGCGCCTCCTGCTTTTCTCGCTCGATGCGCTCCATGGCCGCATTTTCTTTGGCCTTGGACATCGCTTTCTTCAGGGTTGCCACCTGGGTTGTGGCCCCTGTAATACTCACGTTGGTCCTGTCTTTTTTTGCAACCACATCTTTTTTATATATTTACATAAGGTATTACTTACCTTCCGTGTCCTTGAGCTGCTTCTTGGCAAGGCCGAGCTTGTTCACGGATCGCTCGAGGCTCTGCTTCAATGCATCGACCTCCGCAGTCAGTGCGGCAGATGTCAGCAGCGCGGCCTGCATTCCCATATTGACATACTTATGTTAGACTCCTGCATATATCTTTTAGATCCTCAGTTCGGCTTTTCTTTCCGAACACCAAACTGAGCATCAGGGGCTACTGTCTATGCGGTAATATTTTTACATATCTTAAATACATACCTCAAAGCCTGTTAGAAGGCTGGCATAGGCTTCAGTCAGCCCGCTCTTGGCGGACTGAACCTTCTGGATCACCGCACTCATAATAGTGCGGTGCTCCTCGTTGATGGAGGCGCCGTTAAGCACCTCCAGCAGATTATCCGGTGCCTCCGGTTGGACGGAGGTCACCGGCGTCGTAGGCTTCCCCTTCTTACTAGGGGGGCGCCTACCGGACTCCGGAACCACTGAAGGTTCCGGTGCGGTGTCCGGCCTAGGGCCGGACTTGGAGCCCTTGGGGGTTTTGTCCCATTTGTGCCTGGAGTCCGGGAGGTCACCTTGCGGCGCCTCCAGGACCACCTCCTCCTGGCTTGGACCCTTTTGGGACTCCACCTCAGCATCATCCGCAGCGCGAGCGGAGGAGGCGGCCGGAAGTGAAGTGCTATTCACATCCGACGAGCTTAAGGAGCCGCTCGACGACACGCCGACCTGGGCTCGGGGCGACTGCATGATTATATTCGGCGTCAGAAGATACTGTGCAACAAAGGAACGCCATGAGTTATTTTGGTATCCGGATACTTACGATCTTGCCAGGGGCTTGGCCCTGGATGGCCACTCCTCTTCGCCAGCGTCGGCGTTTGTGGAGTAGTCCGGAGGAAGGGTCCTTCCCTTCTTGGACCCTCCACCCCCCCACTTGGGGCGACCTTCCTTTTCTTCTCCCCCCCCCCTGCAGGGGGAGAGACCTCTCTTTCCTCCTCCTCGTTTTCGTGGGAGGAGTCCACCTCGGAGTCATCGGACGATGAGTCCGACACCACCAGGCGCCGGGAACTCTTTCGAGTTCCCGTGGCCTTCTTCTTGGCCTTCTTCTTCGGCACCACGTAAGGTGCCGGAACCAGCAGCCCCGTCAAGTGAGCGTCCGCTGGGTCTTCGGGTAAGGGAGCCGGACAGTTGATCTGCCCTACGTCTTCTGCCAATCCTGTCAAAGGTAAGGGAGTTTAGATCCTGCATAGAGTCAAACTATGAAAAACAAGTATCCCATAAAGGGTAAAATAGCTTCGCGCGTTGGCTTGATGCTGCGCGCTGAATCTGCGATCCTCGGTAGCGGATGCGGGAGCCTCGGCGCCCTTGAACAGCACCTTCCAGGCGTCTTCGTACGTAGTGTCGAAGAGCCTGCTCAGGGTTCGGTGCTGTGCCGGATCAAACTCCCACAAGCTGAAAGCCCGTTGTTGGCACGGGAAGATTCGGCGGATGAGCATGACCTGGACTACGTTGACGAGTTTGAGCTTCTTGCTGACCAGGTTTTGGACGCAGGTTTGGAGTCCGGTCAGCTCTTCCGAATTACCCCACGATAGGCCCTTCTCTTTCCAGGAAGTGAGCCGCGTGGGGATGCCAGATCGGAATTCAGGGGCCGCTGCCCAGTCAGGGTCACGCGGCTCGGAGATCTAGAACCACCCTGATTGCCACCCCTTTATGGTCTCTATGAAGGAGCCCTCGAGCCATAGGATGTTGGGCATCTTTCCCACCATGGCACCTCCGCACTCCGCTTGGCGGCTGCCCACTACCTTCGGCTTGACATTGAAGGTCTTCAGCCATAAGCCGAAGTGGGGCTGGATGCAGAGGAAGGCCTCGCACACGACGATGAACGCCGAGATGTTGAGGATGAAGTTCGGGGCCAGATCATGGAAATCCAGGCCGTAGTAGAACATGATCCCCGGACAAATGGGTGAAGTGGGAAACCTAGTCTATGGAGGAAATGGGTGAGGAACACCACCCTCTCATGGGGCATGGGGGTGGGCATGAGCCGCCCCTCATCTGGGAGCCGGTGCGCGATGTCGTTGGACAAGTATCTGGCTTTCCTCAGCTTTTTGATGTGCCCCTCCGTGACGGAGGAGGCCATCCACCTGCCTCCCGCTCGGACATGGCTAGAGAAGGTTGAGGTGGGAAGTGCGGACTTGGGCGCTGGAGCTCGAGTGCGCGGAAATGGATAAGTGAAGGAGGAAGAAGGCGTAGATGGAAAATGCGGATCCTTATCCCCTTATATGGGCGGACGAAACTACGTGCCCCCACCAGCCTGGTAAAACTCGCTTATCTCCCAAGCGTCGTAATTAATGGCACGGTTGGGTTACCCACGCCCGTATTGATGAGAATCCCGGAATAAGGGGACACGATCTCTGCTTCAACAAGACGTGCCAGGGAAACCGCCTCGCTAAACGTGTTGAGGTGGGACAGTAAAACGATTCGAATAAAGGCTTGGCCGCGGTGTGATGTCACGCTGCGGAATACATCCGCAAATTAGTTTGTGTAAATATTATTCTCTCTACGGCGGTATGTGGAACTAATTTTGCAGAGCCGGACACTATTCTTGTGATCAAAATCTTCTACGAAATATTCGGAGGAGGAACCCGCCTTGCAACGCCGAAGACAATCTGTGCGCCAGACTCGTCGTCATTGAAGCCTAGTTCAGGGGCTATTGAGGGAGTCCTGGATTATGGGGTGTCCGGATAGCCGGACTATAACCTTTGGCCGGACTCCTGGACTATGAAGATACCATATTGAAGACTTCGTCCCGTGTCGGGATGGGACTTTCCTTGGCGTGGAAGGCAAGCTTGGCGATACGGATATGTAGATCTCCTCCCATTGTAACCGACTCTGTGTAACCCTAGCCCTCTCTGGTGTCTATATAAACCGGAGGGTTTTAGTCCGTAGGACGAACAACAATCATACCATAGGCTAGCTTCTAAGGTTTAGCCTCTCTGATCTTGTGGTAGATCTACTCTTGTACTACCCATATCATCAATATTAATCAAGCAGGAGTAGGGTTTTACCTCCATAGAGAGGGCCCGAACCTGGGTAAAAACATCGTGTCCCTTGTCTCCTGTTACCATCCGCCTAGACGCACAGTTCGGGACCCCCTACCCAAGATCCGTCGGTTTGACACCGACAGAGACTCTCGCATTTCTTTGCTTCCAGGGGACCATTTGACCGCTATGACTAATGTGTCGAAACCAATACCCTGATTCTCCGTGTGTGCAGATTCTGAATGCTACCCTTTTTTGTATTTGTTTTTTGCACGAACCAATGGCAACACTGTTGCACACGGTTTTCACTGGAAACGACTCGTCGACGTGGCATGCCATAGAGTATGGCCTTGAATTGCTCAATAAATAAGAGACTATCCAGCGAGTGGGAAATGGGGTGAAGATTCGGGTTTGGCGTGGCCACTCGATCCCAAGAGACCCCCCTGTGACCTACTCCCCTCCCGAGGCCAGTGCCACCTTCACTGGGTGGTCGATTTCATCTAACAAGGAGGTAAAAAGAATCCGGCTAGGCTGCGACAATATTTTTTGGAGCTGGATGTTGAGGAGATTGCAAAGATCAAGCCTTAGAGGACATGGAAGCGTGAGCACTCGGAGAAGCATGGTTTACAGTTTGCAGCGCTTATTGATTGCCCTTGGACGAGAAGTAAACTGGCAAACACTTGCCCAGATTGGAAGTCCATATGTCAGTGCATGGTGCCCCAAAAATGTGTGTTTTCATATGGAAGTTAGCTTCCAATGCACTCGCAAACTAGGAGAATATGTGACATCGAGGTAGTGTGTTGTCTGTCTCTTGCCCACGGGGCAACGGTGTGGAGCGCCATGCCTCCAATGGCCACCAAAAAGCCTTTTATGGATCCATTTATCGAAGGCTTACCACCCATTATTTTATGATTATGTTGCAAGCATGAGTTTTAAAAGCCTTTTGATCCTGGAAAATAGGACCGTCAAATAAACCAACTCCCATAAAGTAAAATATCATCCATTTCAAGATAGAATCCTATACTATAAGTACTGAGGTTCAATGCCACATCATTGGCCATTGTAACACTTTACTTTGGTATATTATTTTTTATTAAGAGTGGACTTATGTTGATTGCTAACCTTACAATCAATGGGGAGATTGTTGGAATTGATCACTACAAGAAATATGTCAACTAGTGACCTTCTATCAGTGACCCTGGAAGAATTGGTCATAGATCTATGACCATTACAGACCAATTGGTCAAAAGCTATTCGGGGGGCTCCAAACCCTAAACTATAACGACCATTTTGGTCAGAAAGGTCGTAATTTCCTTACACAAAATGGTCATAAAGCAGATAGCACTGGTCTGCTACCTTATTTCTAGCTGATCATGACCAATATAGATGGTCATAACCTTGTAAATTGTGGTGGGTTTCTATGACTAGGCCCCACCTCATCAGTTTTGCCTATGTGTCATGTCCATGTGGCAGTTTTTGCCCTAGGTTGTGAAGCAACCTATATTTCTGTCATTCCCAAAATTCCCAAAAAAATCTCATAAATTCTTTGGGTCATATCTTTGTCAAATATGTAAAAAACCTTCCATGTGTAGTTCAAAAATAATTCAAAAATATTCATTTTCCTATTCTGTTCAGAAAAACACTTTGTGAAGGAAGTACCACTTTGAAATGTCCAAATGGTATCCATTTTCTATAGTGCTTTCCTCTACCCAAATAACCATCCTCCACCAAATGCCAGCTCAATCCATTCATTATTTTGAGCCCGGCTTCAACATTCGTATTTATGTCCAGTGTGGTGCTTTGCAAAGCAAGTACCACCTAGGATCCTCCTTTTGAGCTGAAAATTTGTGAAGACGGTCTTCTTAGTAATTGATCATCCTCAGCCAAAACTCACACCCATTAGCCATGTGCATTTCCCGTACCGCTAATCAAACACTTGGCTGCTTATTCATGTTTGAGCATCGATTGGTCTCTTCGTGAGAATCTTATGTTGTGATTTTCTTCCTAGCACCTACCTGGGGAGTGCCCAACCCACTAGACATGCCTAGGCATCCCAAAACACATGGCAACGCCACGGTCACGCGGTGATCACGCGGCAGGCATGCGAGTTTACACGCTCTAGAGTTGGGGCCCTCGGCCATCGTCCAAACCTCAACGTATCACCACCAAACCATGTATTTATGATTAAATAGGTCCTTATGTAACTAGAAATGATTTTTGGAAAAAATAAATAGCAAACTATGAGGCAGCTGCAGTTCAAATTTGACCTGCTTCCAACTGAATCGGCAGGAATTTGTCTTTTTCACCAGAGGTGGATCAAAACTTTTGACACCCAACCATTTTGTCAATTGTGCATTAAATATGGCCGAGTATTTTATAAAATTTATTTGGTCCAATTTTGCAACAAATATATGGTTGATCCTTCATAAAAAAAACTCATTTCAGGCACTCGGAAAATGGAAAATGGATTTTCCGTGCAAAGAAAATGAAAACTTCCTTGGGCAACATTGTTTGCCATTCCAAGATGCACCCTTGTGCACAATATGAGACAATTTGAACAAACTATGCCATGAATGTGGTCATAAGATTGATCATTTGGCTTGAAAGCCATGAATCTTCATGCATGATAGCTCATTTCTGAGAACCCTTTTTTAAAATAATTTCCGTATTACAAGTTTATTATTTTTCCTGGAAACTTGGTCACATATAATGACACAATGCGAGGGTTTTTCAATTTTTCAATCTTTTTTTGAATTTTTTATGCCCGTTTCAAAATGCGGTCAAAACGGCGGGCTTGACCGTTCCTAGCTAGTGGTTGAATCTTGGAAAACTTTTGATGCTTCTCTAATTAAATAGATACTTATGTACCTAGAAATGATTTTTGGAAAAAATAAAGAGCAAACTATGAGGCAACTGCAGTTCAAATTTGACCCGCTTCCAACTGAATCGGCAGAAATTTGTCTTTTTCACCAGAGGTGGATAAAAACTTTTTACACCCAACCATTTGGTCAATTGTGCATTAAATATGTCCTAGTATTTTATAAAATTGATTTGGTCCAATTTTGCAACAAATATATGGTAGGTCCTTCATAAAAAAACTCATTTCAGGCACTCGGAAAATGGAAAATGAATTTTCCGTGCAAAGAAAATGAAAGCTTCTTTAGGAAAAATTCTATGCCTTTCCAAGATGCACCCTTGTGCACAATATGAGATCATTTGAACAAACTATGCCATGAATGTGGCCATAAGATTGATCATTTGGCTTGAAAGCCATGAATCTTCACGCATGATAACTCATTTCTGAGAACACTTTTTTAAAATAATTTTCGTATTACAAGTTTATTATTTTTCCTAGAAACTTGGTCACATATAATGGTACAATGCGAAGGTTTTCCAATTTTTTGATATTTTTTGAATTTTTTATGCCCGTTTCAAAATGCGGTCAAAACGACGGGCTTGACCGTTCCTAGCTAGTAGTTAAATCTTGGAAAACTTTTGACGTTTCTATGATTAAATAGATACTTATGTACCCAGAAATGATTTTTGGAAAAAATAAAGAGCAAACTATGAGGCAGCTGCAGTTCAAATTTGACCCGCTTCCAACTGAATCGGCGGAAATTTGTCTTTTTCACGAGAGGTGGATCAAAACTTTTTACACACAACCATTTGGTTAATTGTGCATTAAATATGGCCTAGTATTTTATAAAATTGATTTGGTACAATTTTGCAACAAATATATGGTAGGTCCTTCACAAAAAAAGTCATTTTGGGCACTCGAAAAAATGGAAAATGAATTTTTCGTCCAAAGAAAATGAAAACTCCCTTAGGCAGCATTGTTTGGAATCCCAAAATGCACCCTTGTGCACGATATGAGATCATTTGAATGAACTATGCCATGAATGTGGCCCTGAGATTGATCATTTGGCTTGAAATCCATGCATCTTCACACATGATAGCTCGTTTCTGATAATACTTTTTTCAAATAATTGCCGTATTACAAGTTTATTATTTTTCCTGATAACTTGGTCACATATAATGACACAATGCGAAGGTTTTCCAATTTTTTGTTTTTTTGAATTTTTTACGCCCGTTTCAAGATGCGGTCAAAACGGCGGGAATGACCGTTCCTAGATAGTGGTTGAATCTTGGAATTTTTTTGGTGATTCTCTGATTAAATAGATACTTTTGTACCTATAAATGATTTTTGAAAAAAATAAAGAGCAAACTATGAGCTAGCTGCATTTCAAATTTGACCCACTTCCAGCTGAATTGGCGGAAATTTGTCTTTTTCATGAGAGGTGGATCGAAACTTTTGACACCCAACCATTTGGTCAATTGTGCATTATATGTCATAGTATTTTTTAAAAATGGTGTGGTCTTATTTTGCAACAAATATATGATAGGTCCTTATAAAAAACATGTTGGACACTCGAAAATTTAAAAATGATTTTTGTGTGCAATGTAAATGAAGACCACAATATCATCATTGTTTGAAATCCTAAGATACACATATGAACACAATATTGGGTCATTTAAACATACAGCATGAAGCTAATATGTTGAGTGTTTACCTGAAATAAGAGGGTAAAAAATATAAAAGAAACAAAAGAGAAACAACACAACTACATAAGCTAGACTCTGATTGGTGGAACCACCTGTCACATAGATCGATGACATGGTAGACATCCTACCATCCATTGCTAGCAATCCCACCATCCATCCATCCATCCATCTGAAGAAACCCACCGCACCAAACCCTACCTAGATCAACTCACTGACCTATCCTCCCTTCCTTCCGCCCGCCACCTCACTCTCTCTCCCCGATCCAGATCGACGCCGCCACCCCTCTCTAACCCTACCTTCCCGTCGCCGGCGGCGGCGCCCTCCCTCCATCGCCCTCTCCTCCTCCCCTCCTCATGGCCGCCTCCACCACGCCACAAACCCCGGCGACGGCCTCATGTAGATTCCATCCTGCTCCCGTCCGGATCACGGCGCGAATCCCATACTCTAATCCCGTAGCAGCCAGTGTAGCCACCCCCACCTGCTCTCCTCTCCTCTGTTCCGGGTTCTATGGCCAGATCCGCCACCGCCACAGCGGGCCTTCCGGATCCGCACCATCATCGAGCTGGATCTGCACCTCGTCGTGCGGCCTCGTTTGCCTTCACGGACTGGGTTTCGGGAGTCTCCAACAGCGGCGTGGCTCCGGTAGTTCTTTCCCCTCCATCCTCGCCGGGATATACAACAACCACCGCCCCACCCACTCCTCTTCTCCCCTCACCTCACCTTCTTTTCCTTTCCATCCCTACAGGTGCATGGACGGATCGAGGCGCCGGATCCCGAAGCAAGGCGGCTTGGAGGCCTCGCGCAGTTGACGGCAGACGTGATTGAGGTGGACCTCAACGCTCGCGCACCCCTCCGAATTCTTCCTCCGTGCCCTTCTTGCCTGCGGCACCTGCATACAACACGCTATAGGTGAGCACATCCAAACCATGTTTATTCGTCCATTGATTGATTCAAACACACCATCCTTCAGTATGTACTAAAGTGCTGGAAGAAGTACACCATCAATTTTTGAGGCTCCAGTGTTGTGCGAATGAATACACTAGCTTGTGTTTTTCTACTGCAGTTTGTTTTCCTCTTCTATTTTTTCCTTTAGTGGTGCTTGCAGCCTGACAAGATATCTCAATGTATCAGACCGCCCCGAGTCACACTTTTGTAACTAAAGAAGAATAGATTGTTTTGTTGTTCTGATGGAATTTGTGAGCTTCATGTCCTCTCCAGCCACTCTCAGTCGGTCAGTCAGTCCAGTTTGGTTTGGTTCCTGGATCGAAGTGATGACACTGGAGGTGGTGCTTTCACAGAATTGTATCTGTACTTCTGCACAAATCATATATCGAGCACTGTAGTGCTCCTGAAATCCCTTTTGTGCATGTAATCTTTTGCTTAATAATGGCAATCCTTGAACATTAGCGCTATCTAGTTTTTGTGTGCTATCCATCCATCCATCATGCCAGCATGATTTGTTCTCCCGCTTCATAAAAAGTATGTCTAATTGCAGTTGTGCAGTCCATACTATCTATCGTTGGTGACCGACACCATTCAACAGTTTAGTTTGGCGACGATTAGTTTGCAGCAAGGAAATCATGGTGAATATAATCTCTCATTACATCACATCCAGCAGCCATGAGCGTGTGAGGATTATATGATGTACTGACAATAGATGTAATTACGATGTCGTTAGCTCTGCAAGTAGACCCTATAGCTGCATCAGAGTGACCTTATTCAGTAGTATGCGCTCTGAGCATCAAGTTCATAATTGTTATAGTTTAGAACATCATGTGCTCTATTAAACACCCCTATTACTGAATTAGAGTGACCCTTCATGTTTTATATCCTGTTTATACTGTGATTACTCTAGCTTAACGCAGTTTCTCACTTCCCAGGTAAACGACTCGTTATCATACAACAACGTGATACCGGATGGGTTCTACTTGATCCAAGGGATGGGCCCCTTTGTGTGGTCGATGTGCACCAACGTGCATGAGGAGAACCGGATACCCTTAGTGGAGTCGCTCAAGTCTGTCTGCCCTGACAATTCTTCCATCCAGATGATCCTCGTCGACAGGAGAGCTGATTTTGATTGACTCGCTGCCTGCCTAATTGATTGAGTCATTATACTTTGGTATGCAATAGTCTGCACTGCAGTAGCAACACATCCACCATAAATCTTGCTGCTTGAGCCTTCCTTATCACTGACACAACCTATTTTGTGGTTCCTGCAGTCAAGGGAGTTCCTGCTCCACTCGCAAGGAGCGACCATTGCTATGGGAGCCTCTCACCTCTTCGTGTGGCGGCCTTCTGTTCTTGTTCCACTTCGCAAGGTTGCCTTCTGTTCTTGTTTGGTAACACAATACATAGTCATGGATTGTCAAAAGTGAATATTTTAAGTAGAACTTACTGCAAAACCTGGGGTGCATTGGCATGTTCCTTTCTTTATGCCATTCCTGTAATCTGTTTGCTCGGCGTCTACATGGGCTGGATGACTCCCACGGTGCTCATTACCTTCCTGTTGTTCTAGTTGCTTACAGAATCTTTGCTCTACTCCTTGCAACTTAATTCTTGCTTGCTCTCATGTACAGTATGTTTGCTTGCAAGAAGTAGTACGATGAAATTGTACAGTTTGGTTGCAAGCAAGCAAACTGAAATGAATTTGCTTCCTTGCAAACTGAACTTAATTTGTACTCCTTCCATATTTCGAAATGAGAAATCTTATTGTCAACTCTTATGCTGGTAGGTCACTATTGGAACTGGTACATTTGGGGTTGTATTTAAGGTAAACTTCTGACCTTGGGGTTGTATAAACTGGATGGTGAAACTATACATTCAGTTAAACATCATTGAATTTGAATTGGATGTTGAATGCCAGTTTTTGCATAGTGTAAACTACAAGCAGTTTGCCATGAAATTCTATTTCTTTTTCACTTTTAAGAAACAATCACTGACCAACAGCAGTAATATTTATGCACAATTATGCAAAGTTTACTGAAATTTTGAGCATCTACAGTTTACTGAAATTTTGTTTGACTTGTCCATGATTATGCAGCAAATTAAACTTGTGTTTACTTAAAATTGTCCATGATCATGCAGCAACTTAAACTTGTGTTTACTAAAATGGATGCTTTTGATTCCCATTCAACAATATAGCGACAAGTGAAAGCCTACATAAACACCATTGCCTGAAATTATACATATTGCTTGTGAGTTCTAATTGTGGCCTAGTCAAGAAAAAACATGATTTATTGGTCTCTTTTTATTGTCAAATATTAGAAACTTAAGAAAGTATATTGAGATGAGCTAATATCTATTAGGCACATATTGCTTGTGGACATGCATGGTGCTGCTGAAGCTACACATGTTCTCCACCACAAACTTTGTAATGTCTCCTCATTTTTTCCTGCTTGTGATCTTGTTATGCAAAGTGGTTGAAGTACCTTCTTTTTCTACCCATCTTCATGAAGCCTATATTAAATGCATAATCTATACAAATTATTCTATAAGATTTGTAAAAGCAAACATTTCACTATGCAAGTCTGTAGTTTTATTTGCCCTTTCTAGTACTTTCCTGCTTACATTACTGTTGCAATTCCATTTGTTTGGTTCTGACCAGTAGCAGTACACTAATGCTGGAAGTCTTTGTGTTCACTCTTTTATAGGTGCGCCAGGACAAATTTGAAGTGCAAAGCCATGAAGCCAAGTGCAAAGCCGTGATGCCAGAGATTTGTTTGTTCTGTTTGACTGTAATAGGCTGTAGACTGACATTGTAACAGATTTAGTGTTATTTGATAAATTATGTTCGTTTTGTTTTGTTTGAAATAGTGATTTAAAAATTTGTCAAATGGAAACCTGATTAGTGGGATCCACTTACCAAAATAATCTGAGCGATGTTGAAATATCTGATGTGTGGGACCAATATATGAGGTTATGATTTTTTTGAGCAGTATGTATGAGATTATGAAATGTGGGGCCTGTCTGACTAGTGGGCCCGGCTCCAACATATATGGCTGGTAATATTTGAAGTATTTTGTGTGTTTTCTGTGTGCCAATTTAAATATTGTGTATTTATTTATGTTAAATTGGAAAATGAAGAATGTGACCCTGACAAAAAAAACAAAAAAATGAAACTGTTGAGACAAAAAGGCCATGGGACAAAAATAAAAAGGCTGCAATGTTGGCTTGGTCCATGAAGCTGACAAAAAATTCATAGGACAAAAATATAAATGGGCTGAATTAATGTGCTCGGCCCATATAAACACCGAATTGGATCGGGCTGATTCTTGTGCCACATCAGATTGCCACGCCAGATGCCTACATGGCCTGGGGAGGCTGCTAGTGACCAAAACAAAATAGTAGGCATATTTTGGTCGTAAACGTCTACGACCTTCTCACAGAGAAGGTCGTTAATTTCAGTTTACGACCGTCAGCTTTTGATCATCTGTTTTTGGTCACAAAAAGGTCACAAATGGAAAATAATGACCATTCAGTGACCAATAGTCAAAGTCACAAGTTGACATATTTTTTGTAGTGGATCTCAGGTTGTGATAGACCTAGAGAGAAGGGGGAGTCTTTTTCCATGATGGTGCTTTGATTGGGGGCACCTAGAACCAACATATGGTTTCGGTCCTTCGCCCATCGGCCCGTCGTATATAAAGAAGAGGCCAAAACCGCTTCGTGTGTGTGCACACATATACGAGTTAAACCTTGCTAGAGGGCTAATTATACCGATGCTAAAAAAAGAGAGTTGATGGGCAGAAGACCCTCTACTACCACTGGCTACCGCATGGTAGTGTCGGCGGCCCTCCCGCGTCCCTGCTGCCGTCTACCCTGTTGTTGCTCTTCTCCTCCGAAGGATTCCACATCACTGGAGACTCACGACAGCAAAATCAGGGACTATCCCATCTTGGTCATACAAAATCACGGTTAGTATGTAATCTTCCGATGTGCTTCAGGTGTTTCAGTCAGAGATCCATATCCTATTATGTTAACCCTTAAGGATTATCTCTAACATACTCCAGTCAGTGTCACAATGAAAAACTCTAGGGAACCCATACCTTCAAATGCGTGGAATATTGCAGTTAGCAAATGTTCTAGGAGTTCAATAATCTCTATGGTTTTACATGTCACATACAAAGCTTTCAATGAGAAGTGCCACCGACCAGAAGAATCTAAATCTGAATTCCCCTGCTCAAAGCTGTGAAAAGGTGTGTGCTGTTAAATTTCATCCTTCCCCCAATCTTCACCACCCTGCTCCACCGCACCTTCTCTCTTTCGCTACTTCGAGGTTGCTAACTAACTTTGGCAATTTTACAGATGCTTTAGTGGACCATGTGAATTACCACTTCTTTTCTTTATTCTTTGTTATTATATCCAAACCATTCAATCAATATCCATCTGGGGATTCATCGTCATTCACAATACCAGATGGAGCTGAGTTAAGTTGTGATGGTGTTCGCAAGCATGACAAGCACAATTTTTCTAATGCAACGTCGAGATCGAGCCGGCCGGCATAACTTTTTTTTGCGAGAATGAACGGTCTGGTAATGGTAGTCTTATGTGTGTCTCGATTTCCCGTGGTAACTAACAAAGGCATAGATGTTTGCATTGCTAGTGTAATTGCTATCTCGAAGGCATAGATGTGTGTCTGGATTTCTTGACTGACACCTCTTCTGATCTTTAGGTTTCTTTGTTTCGTGGGCTAAGTGTACATGTGTAGGGTGAACAAAAACAGTTTTGTTTTGGCTGATTCAAATGTTCCTTTTTTTGAACTTTCACAACTTTATTTAAGAAACAACCATGTCTTTTACAATAAAGGGGATCAAGAAGTTTGGGGGGTTATCATTGCACACCCCTGTTTCTTGTCCTTTGAAACTTAAGCAGGCAAGTTCATGAGCACACCCATTAGCTTCTCGCGCACAATGACTTATAGTCGCTTTGCCGAATGAACTCATCAACTTTCGATAACCATCGATAATCACTGCTCCCGACACCCGATACTCGGACAGATTCTGGATAGCATGGAGAATCTCCAATGAATCACTCTCAATTGCAATAGATAGAATACCAAGATCATATGCAAGTTTTAGCCCCAATAACACAGCTAACGCCTCCATCGTAGGAGCATCAAGTGCATGTTGTTTAAACTCCACAGCTGCAGCAATAAAACTACATTTCGAGTCGCGTAAAGTTGCTCTACATGAACCTGCACCTCTGTCCATGTGAAACAAAGCGTCCACATTAATTTTAATACACCCTTATGCCGGCCTAGACCAACAAGTGTCCCGTTGGATAGGCTTTATCTTATCTGCTACCCAATTTGCAACAATTCCTCTGATTTGCATAGCAGTTTGAGCTGGCGTTGCAATCTTCTAATCATGTGAGACCTGGCGTCATTCCCACCATATGTACCAGCACGCGACCATCACCAATTCCAGCGCATTTTCTCAAGGAACTCGAAAGCCACCTGGTAGCTTTGAGCATAACATCTCGTCGAAAATAAGAGATCCTGACCTTTGTGATAGCTGTCACGCAGTCTAGTAGACCAAGTTCTTTCCATACCTCACAAGCTCTCTTGCAGATAAAAAGCATATGTCTTAGATCTTCTGGGTCAATTTTGCACACCGGACATGCATGTTACCGGTGTCTTTATATATTTATCCACCAGAGTGCAATAACAAGGCACAATGCCATGCAAAGCCCACCAAGTAAAAAAATGTGCACCTTGGGTGGTACCTTCGTTTCCCATAGAAACTTCCAAACAGGATGTGGTTCACTTCTTCCTCCTCCTGTTACACTGCCAGCTCTGGTTCGATACTCCGCTTTCCATTCTGCATGATATGCCAATCTCACAGTAAAACACCCAGACTTACAAAGTTGCCATGCTATGAAGTCCGGTTGATCTTGAACTTTGATGCTTTTCCCTTGTGGTTGAAGTAACTAATATATAGCATGGAAAACTAAAAAGCACACAAGAGGCCTATTAGCTCAGCTGGTTAGAGCGTTGTGCTAATAACGCGAAGGTCACAGGTTCGAGACCTGTATGGGCCATCATTCTTTTTTATCCCTTTTTTCTACACAATGGAAAATGCGAAAAAATGGCACCAGGGTTCGAACCGGAGACCTTCAGAGACTGACGTGAGAACCATCTACAACACGAAACCTTTGTGTACTATATACACTAGTAAGCTTGCACATGCAACACATGTCTCGGCTAATGCTCTTCTCAAAGATACTATTCCCAATCAAATATAGTTGTTGATGGTAGTGTAAGAAAATGACACACACAAAAAAGTCAAGGTAACGCTCATCATATAGGCTCTAAACCATGTTTTCAGGACCTTACATCTAGCAGAGTTAGGTTTAAGGTTGTTGAATTTCATTTTTTTTCATAATTTATCTCCATATAAACAGAGATCATTGATGGTGCTTTCAAAAACTCTAAACATTCTGGTTGATCACAAACTACATAAAATAGATATGTGTGAACACCATGTATTTTTGGATCAATGTTGCAACTTCCAAATTGCAAGTTATACTTTTCCTCCCCAAGAGAATTTACAAAGGTATGCTTAGCAAGGGAGCATCAATGTTTGATTCTGTCAGATGGCAAGAAGGCACTCATACATTTTCAAGGCAATATTACTTCCAATCAAACGTCATGCATCGCTTCTTTTACCCAGGAGATGAATTTATCCAGATAATCTTTTAGACCATCCATCACTTTCATTTGCCTGCAATTGCAATTCCAGTATGTATACCATTCAACAGGGTGCACATGCACAGAAAAATAAGTAAGCAAGACAAGTTGGGAGGTGTACATTACTAACTGAAAATGATCTTTTATCTATTTGACATTGTTTGCTTTGGGCAAAAAGATTGTGAAGTATTGGTTGAGCCACGATATGAGTATTCATTCATATGGTTCAACAATGATACAAGCAAAAAAAATCTCATTAATTGATGATCGGACTTCTTGGATTGAGGTTAGCTGGGAAAAAAACCAAGAGCACTCATTATTTAATATTTTGCAAAAAAAATGTTATCATTTAATGAGAGCTATCTCCCTTGATCTCCAAGTGCTAAAAAGGCAATGAGACATGGGTGAATGAAAAATAAACATACATAGAAGATATAAACTTTAGCCCTTGGATATGTTTGTTCACTTATATGATCACAATAATTAAACATATCTTGTTGTCCATAATCAAAGCAAAACATATCATGTGCTCAGGTAGACATCATGAAATAAATGCCAATTATGTCATCAGATACGATAAGCCCACAAGCAAAGATAAATGGAATGACATGCCATGAAATCTCTAGCCAGGTTCTCTTTTTAATACCCGGAAGAAGAATCTAGCTGGTCTCTTTCAATTGTGCCTCCAACTTTGTTCTGTGACAGCGACGTGGAGTTTGGACCAGATTCCCTGGGAGCATAAGAGAAGTCGTGAAGAAATGATCTTTACGTATGCAGTAGTTCAAACATGGTCCTATTGAACAGTTCCAAGATGAAGCCATGCTACTTGGTGTTGCTGCCTACAAAGGACACCTAAAATGATCACCGAGAACATTCTATTGATCCTTCTATTTTCTAGAATGACATCAAGAAGTAACTTCCTGGAATGGTATGATAGTTGTAGTACTTAGGAATTTATTATCCCTTTCATTTTCTAGGCATACATTTTATCACGTACAGCCTGATCCTTCTGTTTTTTGTACAAGAAAACTGAATTCCAGTTTGAATCACATCTAATCTATGAACTACTTTGGCTGGATAGAAGAGTTTCAATCGTGGCAAGAATCAATATGAAAACAATGTGCCAGGAATCAGACGTGGATAGCACAAAGATTAAGTCCATACCCTATTTTGGCGGTGGACTTGCTACGGCGGCAACGGCGGGGACGAAATCCGTTGACGGCGGCGGAGACCAGCGACAGGAGGCTGCTGGCGACGAGGAGACTATCCGGAGACCATGATGGCAGAGCGATCTGTTGCGCCGGCGAAGGGTTTAAGAAAAATTTCCAAAATTTTGCCCGTGGCTATATATATAGCTTGACCATGTCGGTGTGACCGAGTGGAACAACTCGGTGGCACCGAGATGCATAACTGTGTTCAGTTACAGCAAATCGGTGAGACCGAAAAGTTCAAATCGGTTGCACCGAGATTGAAAACTCAGATCAACTTGATGATCTCGGTAGGACCGGAATGGAGGGATTAGTCAGACCGAGAATCACTAAGAGGTTTTGGAAGTTTAAGTCTATGATGAATCGGGGACTCCGAGTGCTCCTCACACAGAGTGGTTTGAATCTGACTTGATCAAATTTTGTGATGTAGCATGAATAGAGTTTGAGACGAGAAAAGCATAGATAGCTAAAGAAGGTTCTTAGGCATTCTTGTCCATCCACTTGGCACAAAGAAAAAGAATCCAAACAAACAAAACAACAAGTGGATGTCCTTGAATGAGTAAAATATGCACTAACATGCTCACACAATAAGATGGCAATTGAAATATGTGGCAAAGCATGCACAACCAATTTTAGCATCTATCAAGCAATTGGCGATGACTAGGTCATCTATATATGAGTATATTGACTTAGGAGTCAAATGAGAAATTTGATCATAGGTCATACTCATCGTTTAAGCTCAAGTGGGGTTACCAATTTTACATAATGCATTAATGTGTTCACACCATTAGAGTTGCTTTGACTCAATTCTTAGAGTTAAGCTCCCCCTAGATATGAGATCCCCCCTTAGAGGGATGAACTAACCTTGGGTTTTGTCGATGACGACTTCATGTAGGTGTTGAAGATGTAGATGCTCAATGTTGATGTAGATCATTTGGAGCAATCCTTTGGAGTGAGTTGCACTTTCAACTTGCCTACATGGGTTAGTCCCACAAGGAACAAACAAGAATATCCATAGACATAGAGTGATGCACACACAAGATGATGTCCATGAAAACATTAGGTTACCTTGTCCCTTGCCTTACCAACATGAGGGTTTGTGACTCCTTGAACTAGTGCAAGATGTGAAAGTTGATTGCACTTGTTCTTGCCAAAATGATATGAGTGAAGAATGTTGGCGGAGTCACCCTCAAGAACTCTCTAGTTCTTCTTCTTCGGGATCCACATCATCTTGATGGGAATCCTTGGAGTTGTAGTTGTACTTGATGAAGTAGAACTTGACGTAGTCTTGGGGACCCACTTGAACGAGGCTTTAGGTGCTTCTTCAAATGCATCAATCTCTTCTTGAAGCTTGTCCTTGCCTTTGTTCTTGTGGTCTTGTGGTGGAAGATCATCTTGAGCTTGTGTCCCCTTGAAGGAAGTAGGATCATACTTCTCTTGTTGAGGAACAAACTTTGTCTTGGGGTATTGATCTTCTTCCCACTCAACTCCATTGGCGTTGAACTTTCGTTCAAAACCAACACCTTGATTCTTCCGGTGCCTTCCTTGCTTGCGTACAATTTCCTCGAATTGCTTACTCCCGGCAAGGCTCTTGTAAACACCTTTCTCTATAATTCCCTTCAATAAACTATTTTCTTGCTCAAGTGTAACTTGGCTAAGAGAATCATTAGTGGAATCAAGAGAACTACTAGAAGCAACAACATTGGATTTGACATTATTATTGTTACTACTAGAGGAAGTATCTTTCTTGTACTTGTTACTAGACTTGACTTGAGGCATGTAAGTAGATAAGAGTAAACGCTTGGCAATGTAAGAAGAACTTTTCTTGCGGAGATCATCATTGATTGCCTTTAAGAACTCATGCTCTTGCTCAAGATTGAGCTTTTCAAAGCGTAACTTCTCATGAGCCCTTAAAAGTTCTCGATGATCTTCGAAGATAGTTTCATGAGCCAACTTAAGAGTGTTTAGTTCTTTAGTTAGAAGCTCAATTTTCTCCTTATCATTGTCATTCGTTTGATTAGCATGATTAATTGACGTTTCATCATAGTATTCATCACTAGAGTTGTCAACAAGTAAATCATCATCCACAAGCAAGTCATCTTCATCACTATTAAAATCAACATACTCGGGATGTGTTACCTTTGGACCTTTGGCCATGAAGCATCTTCCAACACCTTCATTTGGTGAGTCAAATATGTCGTAGGAGTTGGTTGACACAAGTGCTAGACCGGCAACACCTTCATCTTGAGTATATTCGGAGTCGGAGTGATAGCTTCTCTCGGAGTGATTGTCGGAGTCGGAGCCGGAAACCCATTCACCAACATGAGCTTGATGTCTTCGTTTTGTGTAGCTCCTTGATGACTTGTCCTTTCTTTCCGAATCCTTACTTCTCCGTGAGGGTCTTCGTTCATAACGATCATCTCTACTCCTCCTCTCTCTTGGTGGTGATTCTTCTCTTTTGCTCCTTCTTCTTGGAGAATCTTCTCTTCTTTTGTAGGGTGTCGTACACTCATTGGAGTAGTGTCCGGGTCTCCCACAATTGTAGCAATTGCGCTCTCGACTAGAAGATCTCTTGTCATTGTAAGACCTTGACTTGGAGCTTCTTTCTTTGCTTCTACTTTTGTAGAATTTGTTGAAGTTCTTCACCATTAAGCTCAATTCTTCATTGAAGGTTGGTTTCTCACTTGATGATGTGGGGGCTTCACTTGAGGCTTTGTAAGCACCACTTGACTTGTTGTGAAGTTCCTCCTTATCCTTGAGTGACATCTCATGAGCAACAATCCTTCCAATGACTTCCGTTGGCTTGAGATCTTTGTAGTTTGGCATCATTTGGATCAATGTGCACACGGTATCATACTTTCCATCCAATGCTCTTAGGATTTTCTTGATGATGAATTTGTCGGTCATCTCTTCACTCCCTAAGCCGGCAATCTCATTTGTGATAAGAGCAAGCCTAGAGTACATTTCAGCGACACCTTCACCATCCTTCATTTTGAACTTGTCAAGCTGACTTTGGAGCACATCCAACTTGGATTCCTTGACGGACTCGGTACCTTCATGCATATCAATCAAAGTATCCCAAATTTCCTTTGCATTCTCAAGACGGCTGATTTTGTTGAATTCTTCGGGGCACAATCCGTTGAAGATGATGTCACATGCTTGAGCGTTGTATTGCAGCATCTTCAATTCTTCCGCATTAGCTTCACGGTTCGGTTCTCTCCCATCGAAGAATTCACCTTGCAAGCCAATACAAATAATTGCCCAAACGGCGGGGTTATGTCCAAGAATATGCATTTTCATCTTATGCTTCCAACTAGCAAAATTAGTACCATCAAAGTAAGGACCTCTACGGTGATAATTTCCCTCGCTAGACGCCATACTCTCCTAGGTTGTGAAACCAAGGCTATGACCACCAAAAGCTATGGAAATCAAAGCAAATGGAGACCAAGGCTCTGATACCACTTGTAGGACCTTGAAGTATGTCTAGAGGGGGGTGATTAGACTACTTGACCAATAAAAACTTAACCTTTTCCCAATTTTAGAGTTTGGCAGATTTTAGCTATTTTAGGACAAGTCAAGCAATCATCACACAATTCAAGCAAGCATGCAAAGAGTGTATAGGCAGCGGAAATTAAAGCATGCAACTTGCAAGAAAGTAAAGGGAAGGGTTTGGAGGATTCAAACGCAATTGGAGACACGGATGTTTTTGGCGTGGTTCCGATAGGTGGTGCTATCGTACATCCACGTTGATGGAGACTTCAACCCACGAAGGGTAACGGCTGCGCGAGTCCACGGAGGGCTCCACCCACGAAGGGTCCACGAAGAAGCAACCTTGTCTATCCCACCATGGCCGTCGCCCACGAAGGACTTGCCTCACTAGCGGTAGATCTTCACGAAGTAGGCGATCTCCTTGCCCTTACAAACTCCTTGGTTCAACTCCACAATCTTGTCGGAGGCTCCCAAGTGACACCTAGCCAATCTAGGAGACACCACTCTCCAAGAAGTAACAAATGGTGCGTTGATGATGAACTCCTTGCTCTTGTGCTTCAAATGATAGTCTCCCCAACACTCAACTCTCTCTCATAGGTTTTGGATCTGGTGGAAAGAAGATTTGAGTGGAAAGCAACTTGGGGAAGGCTAGAGATCAAGATTCATATGGTAGGAATGGAATATCTTGGCCTCAACACATGAGTAGGTGGTTCTCTCTCAGAAATGGTAAGTTGGAAGTGTAGGTTCGTTCTGATGGCTCTCTCCACGAATGAAGAGGAGGTGGAGGGGTATATATAGCCTCCACACAAAATCTAACCGTTACACACAATTTACCAAACTCGGTGGGACCGAATCGTTAAACTCGGTCGGACCGATTTAGTAAACCTAGTGACCGTTAGTGATTTTCGGTGGGACTGACATGCATCTCGGTGAGGCCGATTCGGTTAGGGTTAGGGCATAACGTAATCTCGGTGAGACCGATTACACAAACTCGGTGAGACCGATTTGGTAATAAGCTTTCCAGAGAGTTGGTCAGGTAAACTCGGTGGGACCGATTTGCTCTTTTCGGTGAGACCGAAATGTTACAAAAAGGAAACAGAGAGTTTACATTGCAATCTCGGTGGGACCGATCGCTCACTTCGGTTAGACCGAAACGTTACGAAGGGAAACAGAGAGATTGCAACCCCATCTCGGTGAGACCGAGATCCCTATCGGTAAGACCGATTTGCTTAGGGTTTGTGGCAGTGGCTATGACTTTTGGAATCGGTGGCGCCGGATAGAAAGAATCGGTGTGACCGATTTTGGCTTTAGGTTTAGGTCATTTGTGGATGTGGGAAAGTAGTTGAGGGTTTTGGAGCATATCACTAAGCACATGAAGCAAGAGGCTCATTAAGCAACACCTCATCCCTTCTTGATAGTATTGGCTTTTCCTATAGACTCAATGTGATTTTGGATCACTAAAATGTAAAATGAAGAGTCTTGAGCTTTTGAGCTTGAGCCAATCCTTTGTCCTTAGTATTTTGAGGGATCCACTTTCATCATCCATGCCATGCCATTCATTGAGCTTTCCTGAAATAATAGTCTTGGAATAGCATTAGCTCAATGAGCTATATATTGTTATGAATTACCAAAACCACCTAGGGATAGTTGCACTTTCAACTAGTAATGGCGCACCACTCCCACGGTGCGCCATTACTAACTTGGCCCAAAAATTCCACCGAATGCACCCCCCGGACCGCCTTTTCAGTTTAAAATAAAATAAAAGAAACTAATGGAAATGTCAAAAAAATAAAAGAAAATAAGTTTCCCATGTGATATGTGGCCTACTTGTTGAGAAAATTTACAAATATGAATTTCGACTTTATTTGCAAAATCTCTCTGGAATTTGTAAAATGGGCATAACTTTTGCATACGACCTCGGATTAAAAAGTTTTTTATATGAAAAATCATCTACTCGAAAAGTTACATCTAAATATTTTCAAAATCCCCAAAAACCTAACAGAAAAAAGTTAAGGGGCTTTTAAGATCTAGACAGAAAAAATGGAAAAAATTTCAAACTTACTAGTGGCGCACCGTTTGCTAGGTGCGCCACTAGTAACAGAAAAAATTGGTTTAAAAAAATTGGATTTTTCTTTTTAAAATATGATACGTAATATGACCGGGAAGTTTGATATATTTTTTCAAAATTTCATCATACTTATGAACATGAACAAAGTCCTAGACATCAACAAGGTTTAATAGGATTGATATGATAGATATATCAACAAGTGCCCGTGAAGTGAGGTGGTGCTGGGGTTGGATAGAACTGCGAAGTTAAGCGTGCTCGGGCTGGAGTAGTGTGAGGATGGGTGACCTTTCGGGAAGTTTGACCACAGAGTGTGATTTGACCCGAGATTAAGCATATTGACCTAAGATTAAGCCATAGTGACTCCTATGTGGTGCGCCATTAGTAAAAAATACTAGTGCCACTAGTAGGCCTTTTCCTAGTAGTGCAATCATCATGGTGCCCAGCTGCGACGTATCTGCAATGTTGTCTACTGTCCCATCTATGATCTCTAAGAATTTTCCATAAGTAACTATTCTAAAATATACCTAGCAAGCTACATGTGTAATATCACTCGAATTTAAACAAATGATAACACAATATTCAGATGGATAAAATCACATCACCGTTGGATAAAGAATGCTGCTGTCTGAGAGCGTGGAAAGTCCACGACCTGTCTGGAATCATTGAATACTAACAGATGTTTCAGGAAGTAAACCCTCATTTCATTAGTATTTTAGAAAGCATGTACATCGGAGTCAGTCTCTCTATCACAATAAATTCTAAAAATTAGCATCAGTCTAAAAGCTTTCGAGGTGGTATGTTAAAAAGAGGGAGAGAGAGAACAAGGTAATAAACAAAGAACAGTTGTGGTTTTACCTGTAGTCAAATGTAGGGAAAATATAATGAAGAGCATTCACTACTAAATCCACGGTGGCGATATCTATTACAGAAGTATCCACCAAGTGGCCATGTTGAACTTGTAAGCCAAAACAGGGGTCAAAAAAGTGAAAGACATACAACAAGCTGGTTAAATTTGAACTCTGATGTCATAATTGAAGAGTTCAAACTTAATATAAGTGAACTCAAAATGAACTGCAGTCTTTTCTTATATAACAACAACCTTGACAGCGACTTTTTTCCCATCATGCATGTGTTGTGGCGGCATGGACTTGCACAAGAGAAGCACTTGCAAGCGGGAAAAGGAAGAATTGTGCAAAAACGTACACCACCAGAAACGTACACCAAATTTTATGTCAGAGTTTCTTCTAAACTAAAATAGGCTGAGCATAAATCCAGGTTCTGATTCAAGGTGAATACTCTGTTGTTCAACAACTGAACTAAGCACGCTCAGTCTGATTGTTTGGTTTTGCTATTCAATACAACAACCAAGTTACTTCAGCAGGGTGTAGGACAATGTTGTAATGCAATGAAGGAACTAACAGTTTGTGGCAATTCTCCAATCTCTTTCTTGAAGACTCCGCAGACGTCCTCGTATGAGGAAACTGGGCACCTCTTTCGCATCGGCGCCCTCATCGTCTGCACATACACATGTGGTAGTACAAGCAAACAATCAGTTGTTCCTTACCCACAAAATTATGCAGTCTTACAACAGATGAATCCAAAGCGAATTCAGGCGTGTCCACACAGAGTTAGGAATTCCTTTCCGTACCAGTTTGCGATGTGCTGGCCGAGCTTCATGTAGATGCCGCCTTTGCGGAAGCAGAGCTCCTGGAGGCAGTTGGCGAAGAGTCCGCCCTGCGTGCACCCACTTCGTAGGAAGGGAGGAGGCGTGCGACCGGAGAGGCGGGCGGCTGGATCACGCGCGGCCGCGTTCGCCGGATCCCACCCCGCGTGCGCCCAATTCGTGGTTAGGGAAGCGACTTGCGACCGGAGAGGCGAGGGATGCGGGCGCCACCGGGCCGCTGGATCGCGCGCGGCCGCGTTTGCCGGAGCCCGCACCGCATGCGCCCACTTCGTGGTTAGGGAGGAGACCCGTGCGGCCGCGGGGGGGGGGGGGGGGGGGGGGCTTGAGCGCGGCATCCTTCGCGGGTGGCCGGGCACGCTCGAAGGGTGAGATTAGGGGCAATAGGTGGGTGGTTAGCGTTAATTTCGGGCTGGGATTACTCGTGGGTGCGATACTTCTGTGTGGCAGAGTTTTGGTCCGCCCTGTGGATGTGTTTTCTTGTTTAATAGTAGTATAGATATAGAAGTATAGATAATGTGTCTGACAATCCAGCAAGCTGACCCACTAACTGAATCATCTAAACGTTTCAGATAGAAAATCAAGCCACATCAAGCTCGAAAATCTTTCAGCTTATGGTATATGCTTAACACAACCGTGACTGAACTGTTCTTCCAGACAACCTGCTTCAGACATCAAATAGACGGAGATGAACTATTCGAGCGTGGTACATTAAACAAACATTTTATACAAGAACAAAAGAACAAGCTTCAAAGTTTGCTTCCCAGGAATTTAGTTTAACCGGTCGACGGCAACAGCACCCACAGTGAGCACACTAGCTTAGCTACCGGTGACATCGAATGGCCGGCAGCTCTCTCCCATGCCCGGGCCCCAGCTCCGGCATGAACGCCAGCACGACCTCCACCATGTACACTAGATCGGAAACGGGCCAAGGCGCGTGGTGCCTAGCTGAACTTGTTGTCCCAGCATTTAAACAAAGCACAGTATCGTTGCTACGTGGTATGCGATCATTTGTCAAAGTCATGGCATAAAGCAAGGCAATCACATTTACCAAACGCACAGAAAACATGAGGAATTCTATCAGTAGAACCATTCGCCTGGAAGTTCATAGGAAATTGGAAATATATACTTGTGCCAAAAGTGAGCAAGCTCGATCAATCTACAACAAGTTCGATACATATAGCGTACTTTTCATACAGCAAAAGCAAGCCACAGCGGCAATGTGAGGCAAAAACCTACATAGTTCCACAGAAGCATATTTTGGATAGATCCACCTGATCGTCTTGACGTTCGACCTTTCATACGCCACATCACATGTGTTAGAGTTGTGTCGAATATAGTGTACAAGGTAGGTTACAGTTGGACTCTGAGTAATATTGTGTTTAGGTAGGATATGGAGTCGTGTCCTAATAAGACACTTGTATCCTAGGCCTCTCATATATTGCGGGGCTAGACACGCGATGTAACCTATGCCAACATAATAGCACCGGAATGCAGGGGAAGCCGGCGGCTTGTGCCGGTGTCCAGGGCGACCGGGTGCGGTATTGTGATGGTGTCACGGGGAGAAGTGTCCGTAGTCAGGCCCCGGAGATGTAGCCATATCGGTGATTGTGTGATTGTGTGATTGCTTGGTCCTCTGATGATCGACAGAGTGCCTCGGATTTATTCTAACAAGTGGTATCATGAGCTAGGTTGTTCGAAGGTTGCTGGATTGTCGATCTAGAGGTGGACGCATGGAAGTTGTCAGTGAGATCTTGCAAGATGCAATGTGTACGATTGGAGGCATGGCAGCGGTATTTGTCGTGTCGGTGGATCAAGTTTGCTGAGATAAGATTCGTGGAAGACGGCATCGTGTTTGATGGAAAGAGCAATCGGAAGCAGCGCTTTTGTTGGTGAACTCGGCGAGATCGGCATCCGCATTTGCTGGGATCGTGGCGGTTTGATCCGAGCGGAACACGTACAGGCGGTGGCCACCAGGTGCGTGTGCAGGGCTGTAGGCAAAGGGTTGGACGCACGCTCAAAGCCGAGGCGGCTCGTGGGCATGCCGCGTAGCTAGCTGGCCCAGGTGGGGCTGGTCGTGTGCTTGGTGGGCAAGGCCCTTGTGTAGCCACGAGGTACAGGCGTGAAGTGGCCCAGGAGCAGCAGCTGGTTGTGCAAGGCCCAAGGAAAGCCACGTGCGCGCAGCTGAATTCGAGGAGAATTGGTATTGTGCCCGGACTGGAGCGTTGCATGCACTAGAGATTTGTTTGGCGAAAAAAAAACAGCACAAGGGTTTAGTCACATCGTGATGCTGTCATGGAAAAAGAAAAGAAAAAGAGAGGCCAGCTACAGACGTGTGATGAATCAGGTGTTTGAGCTAGTTAGCTTTGTTGATCTGATTTGGTATGTTCACACGGGAAGGCTATGTGGACTTCACTTCGTTTTTCTTTGTTGGTACACATTTGTATTTGGATGGCGATGGTCACGGTGACGGCTTGAGGACTCTGGAATGTGTTTGTAGTCGAACAAGTTTGGCTGGGTTGGACTAGATGGTCTGACGGATCGACGTGAGTCGGTTGGAACAGAAGATGGTGGTGGGATCGGCGACAGCGTGACCAACTTCTGGGCGTGGAAACATGTGGCGCGGGCCCCGAGGGTTTGTGTGGCTTCGACAAGACTATAGCGCAGGGTTGATTCAAGACGATGCACATGAGAGCTTGAAGTTGACGGGGTGCGAGAGTGGACTGATCATCTACCATGGAGTTATGTTGAAGGTGGAGCTGGATTGAGGGGCTATGGTGTAAGGATACAGGGAATCGAAGCCTATTCAGCAAGGGGGAAAAAAGCGAGTGACACGTAGTTCACACTGGAGCCCAGTGGTCTGATGGAAGCATGAAACTCGTCATTGGTTGGTGATGATCGATGGTACTCTGCAGTGGGGGTTGAGTGGTGTGGGTTTGCGACCCTTGAGAGTCGACCGAGACAGCGGAGGCTCAACGCGGTAATAGCGGCGAGGCGTGCGGTATACACGGGATATGGAGACGGGCCAGGGCTCTGGTGGTCATACATGTGGTGAGACAACTGCAAATTTGACTCGGGATGTGACAACAAGCAACGGTGAAATTCCTTCATGTTTCAGACAGGCGGTTAAGAAAGGAGCGGTGATGTTGAGTTCATGTAACTCTTATGTGTGACACCCAATATGTGAGTTGTTCCCTTTCACGCAGGTCAGATCAGTGTGTGATGGCGTTGGACGAGTACTCTGGAAGTTGGGAGCACAAATTGAGTAACAAGGAACTTAATTTTGCTTGAGTGTTGACTGTGGTCAAGAAAATAAGAGACTACAAGTTGCAGGTGGAGTCATATGGAGTATTTGGAGTAGTAGCGGTGCTCATGGGATAAGCTCAAGTCCAATGTACATGGAAGTTTGACGCATTGACGAATTCAAGGTGGTGGAGAATATTCGCCAAGGTGGAGTTTGTTAGAGTTGTGTCGAATATAGTGTACAAGGTAGGTTACAGTTGGACTCTGAGTAATATTGTGTTTAGATAGGATATGGAGTCGTGTCCTAATAGGACACTTGTATCCTAGGCCTCTCATATATAGCGGGGCTAGACACACGATGTAACCTATGCCAACATAATAGCACCGGAACGCAGGGGAAGCCGGCGGCTTGTGCCGGTGTCCAGGGCGACCGGTTGCGGTATTGTGATGGTGTCACGGGGAGGAGCGTCCGTAGTCAGGCCCCGGAGATGTAGCCATATCGGTGATTGTGTGATTGTGTGATTGCTTGGTCCTCGGATGATCGACAGAGTGCCTCGGATTTATTCTAACAACATGAACCTGCCATGAGTAGTTTGTTCAGTCACTTGAAACAGGTAACACTTCTCCAATTGACAACAGAGTTATGAACCTTGAACTAAACTTTTCAAAGTTTGATTTATCAATGACAGCTACCTATGCGTAGTGTCGAAACCGAAGACTCATAAGAGATTTCTTTCCATCTTTAACCAACCCCGTAGTTATTGTCGCTCTTCCGTCTACACCTTTCATCAGACGGACTTGCCCCATGGCGCATCCATCGCGCTTCCAACATGACACAATCCTGGTAGAGATTAGAGTAGACCATGTTCTGTTAAAAGGATAAATTGGTTAGTAGTTCATGTAGTCCTATAATTCATCATATATTTTACCTAAATAGTGATACTTTTCTGCTCAATGAACAATGCAGAAGACATCAACAATACATGTATTAGTTACTAACTAAAGGTGTGCTACCAACACACTTGAAAGGCAGAAAACATGAACAATACATATCAAGCCTTAAAATAATCCATTTAATAAAAGTATGAATAAAATTCAAAGGACAGATTTAATCTGCTCCCAAATGTATGTAACAGTAACATGTAGCTTGTATGGAAGAAAAGAAAGCAAGTCACATGATTTGAAGTAAGAGAACTGAAGATTTAGCAGAAAATTATGACTAAAAATGAATGAACTGAAGAAAGCAAGTCACATGGTATGCTACAGATTTGTGGCCTCAAATCAACTCTTTTCTAATTTTATCCTTCCCCAACCATTGTGGCTTGAGGATGCCATGGTTTTTTCCTGTACTTGAGGATGCATGTACATACTACCATAGGTTACTATAGGCCTCACATGTCACAAATGCCCTCCCTCTCCCTCTCCCCCTCTCCTCCTCCCTCCCTCCCTCCCTCCCTCCCTCCCTCTCTCTCTCTCTCTCTCTCTCTCTCTCTCTCGGGCTCCTGCTAGTATCATGCTGTTAGAATAAATCCGAGGCACTCCGTTGATCATCCGAGGACCAAGCAATCACACGAGCATGACACCAAGATTTGTTAACAAGGTTCACCGATATGGCTACATCCCCGGGGCTTGACTATGGGCGATCCTCCCCGTGACACCGTCACAATACCGCACCCGGTCCCCCTGGACGCCGGCACATGCCGCCAGCTTCCCCTGTGTTCCGGTGCTATTATGTTGGCATATGTTACATCGTGTGTCTAGCCCCGCCATATATGAGAGGCCTAGGATACAAGTGTCCTATTAGGACACGACTCCATATCCTATCTAAAAACAATACTACTCAGAGTCCAATTGTAACCTATCTTGTACATAATATTCGACACAACTCTAACAAACTCCACCTTGGCGAATATTCTTCATCACCTTAAATTTGTCCATGTGTCAAACTTCCATGTACATTGGACTTGAGCTTATCCCATGAGCACCGCTGCTACTCCAAAGACTCCATATGACTCCACCTGCAACTTGTAGTCCCTTCCTTTCTTGACCACAGTCGACGCTCGAGAAAAATTAAGTTCCACATTACTCAAGTTTGCGCTCCCAACTTTCAGAGTATCAGTCCAACGCCATCACACACTGATCACTGACCTGCGTGAAAGTGAACAACTCACATATTGGGTGTCACACATAAGAGTTACCTGAACTCAACATCACCTCCCCTTTCTTGACCGCCTGTCTGAAACTTGAAGGAATTTCACCATTACTTGTAGTCATCCCGAGTCAAATTCGCAGTTGTCTCACACATGTATGACCACCAGAGCCTTGGCCCCTCTCCATGTCCCGTGCTAACCGCACGCCTCGTCGCTATTACCGCGTCGAGCCTCCGCTATCCCGGTCGAGTCTCAAGGGTCACGAACCCACACCACTCAACCCCCACTGCAGAGTACCACCGATCATCACCGACCGATGATGAGTTTCATGCTCCCACCAGACCATCGGGCTCCAGTCCAAACTGCATGTCACTCGCTTTCCACCCTTGCTGAGTAGGCCTTGATTTCCTAGATCCTTACACCGTAGCCCCTCAATCCAGCTCCACCTTCAACATGACTCCATGGTAGATGATAAGTCCACTCTCGCGCCCCGTCGACTTCAAGCTCTCATGTGCACCGTCTTGAATCAACCCCGCGCCATAGTCTTGTCGAAGCCACACAAGCCCTCGGGGCCTGCGCCACGTGTTTCCACGCCTAGAAGTTGGTCACCATCAGCATTACACACCTATGTCGTCGTCGCCGATCCCAACACTGTCTTCTGTACCAACCGACTTGCGTCAATCCGTCAGACTGTCCAGGCCAACTGCCCTATGTGTCTGAGCTGAGCCGAACTTTCCTAACTGCAACCATCTGCAACTCTTCACAGCCATCATCGTCCATCTTAACTGGCTTGACACCCTGCAACACCTTCAAGCATACCTACCGCGCCAACAATCTTTCACCCAAGGTTTTCAGTTCTATTGAACTTCTCCACCTCAAATCTGGTGGCCGATGACATCATGATTCTTCGTACGACTGAAGCTGCGAAAAATTATCTGAGCTTCCCTCTCATGTGATGCCCAAGTACACAAACAAATATGTACTACTAGCAAATTCCAACCAAAAAGAACCTTCTGGTCTTCACCTGTGTAGCTCCCTGGCACTCAAGTCCCCATGCTAGTACTGCCCTTTGTGTCAAATCTGCTCCTGAAGGATACACAAACGATGGATATTTTCCTTTGCCGATCTAAATCTGTAGGTTACCTTGATGTTGCACGTCTACCGGCTCCTCTAGGGACCCGGTCCCTCTTTTTTTCTTTCTGAAAACAGATCTCAACATGCCTTGTACCTTCAACGTGTCACGAAATCCATGATGCTCCTGGACGGACCTCCCGCATGCCGCCTAGTGATAACCCGCAAGTATACGGGATCAATTGTAGCCTCTTTTGATAAGTAAGAGTGCCGAACCCAACGAGGAGCTAAAGATAGAACAAATATTCTCCCAAGTCCTATCTGCCACTGATACGACTCTACGCATGCTTAGTGTTCGCTTTACCTAGAACAAGTATGAAACTAGAAGTACTTTGTAGGTGTTGTTGGATAGGTTTGCAAGCTAATAAAGAACACGTAAATAAAAAGTAGGGGCAGTTTAGATAAAGAAGCAATGAAGTAAATATAGCGAGTGTGGAAAAGTGGTGGTAGGAGTTGTGAAATTGTCCCTAGGCAATTGACTACGTTACTAGAACGGTAATCACTACTGCAATTCTATTCGAGGGAGACGCATAAGCTAACATACTTTCTCTTCTTGGATCATATGCACTTATGATTGGAACTCTAGCAAGCATCCGCAACTAATAAAGATCATTAAGGTAAAACCCAACCATAGCATTAAAGTATCAAGTGCCCTTTATCCCATACGCAAACAACCTACTTACTCGGGTCTGTGCTTCTGTCACTCATGCCACCCACCATAAGCAAATCATAAACATATTGCAAACCCTACAGCGGGAATCCCTCATGCTTGCGCGACACAGGGAGCACCATAGGGCAGCATCAATAATAAAACATGCAATTCAAACCAATCATAGCAATTCATCAATCACCGGTAGCACAACGAAAATCTACTCAGACATCATAGGATGGCAACACATCATTGGATAATAATATGAAGCATAAAGCACCATGTTCAAGTAGAGGGTACAGCGGGTTGCGGGAGAGTGGACCGCTGAATATAGATGGGGGAAGGTGATGGAGACGTTGGTGAAGATGGCGGAGGTGTTGGCACTACTAGGAAAAGGGCTATACATGGGTTGACACTAATGGCGCATCAGGGAAGCAGTGCGCCACTACTACATACTAATGGCGCACCATCAGGTGGTGTGCTATTAGTGTGGAAGACACTAATGGCGCACCAGACAGAAGGTGCGCCACTAGTAATAATTTTTATTTTATTTTTCCATACATACTAATGGCGCATCCGAGTGAAGTGCGCCATTACTAGTTCTAACTAGTAATGGCGCACCAGCCACAGAGTGCGCCAGTACTGTATTTTTTTTATTCTTATTTTTGCAAAACTACTAATGGTGTACCGTGTCATAGTGCGTCATTACTAGTTTAAACTAGTAATGGCGTACTATGACACGGTGCGCCATTAGTATATATATATATATATATATATTTTACTTTTTTGCAAAACTACTAATGGCGCACCACCTGCAGGTGCGCCATTAGTAACTAGGGTTACTAATTGCGCATTTGCGTGGTGCACCATTAGTAACCTGGGACCCCAACAAGATATTTTGCACAGCCACACCTACCCACTCACTTTCCCCACTTCATTCCCTCCACCTCCTTCTCCAAGCTTTCGGCTGCCTCCTCCTCCTCACCTCATTTGCACCATAGATTCATCAAAATTAAGTGGTGAAATTACCTTTTTTTGATATTTAAGTAAGGGGAAAGCTATCTTCATGTTGTAGATCTACTTTTTTTCTCCCTAGCTTGCTCCAACAACGTGCATATGCACTTTTTGTGGCCTAGCTAGATCTATGTATGCTTGTGGTGTTGCATATATTTGTGGTGTTGCATATGTTTGTGGTGTTGCATATATGTTTGTGTTTGCAGGTACCGGTATTTGAAATGCGATAGTTGCCAATACTTTGCCGGAATGTTGATTCATTTCCGTTTCGGCGAGAATTTTGGCACTATGCATTCTTTTTGGTCCTATTTTTAGGGAAGGTCATGCCAAATTTTTTCTTGGTTCTAAAATATCGTTTTGTTCTACCCCGCAGGCGACCATGGTCCGCATGATGACCGAAGGCATCGTGAATAGGTTTTTGAGCTCCGCGAAGGACGAGATGCTTCAAAAGAACGAGACAGAGATAAGATGTCCGTGTCGAAGATGCAAGCTGAAGAGCCTTATTGCGGACCCGTATTTCGGGCAGGTGCGGGACCACCTGCTCTTGCGTGGTTTCATGGATGGCTATCGGTGGCAAGGTGATGAAGATGACTATGAATTCGTCCATGGGGGCCGGGCAAGAAATGAGGAAGGACAACAAGACAACCACCGCGGCGAGGGCGGGCGAGAAGACGAAGAATCTCCAGGACATGATCACGATGGTGATGCTGTACACAGTCATCATGTATAAGATGTCGTACATGATGATGATGAAGATCAAGACGAAGGGCATGATCATGAAGATGAAGATGCCGGAGCAGACGACGATGGAGGCTGGGTGCAGGACCCTCATATTCAAGAGCTGCTTCTCAGGCAGACGGATAACGCAAGAGCTGCCGCCCGAGAGAAAGCCAAGCTGGATCAACTGGAGATAGATGCGGTTACTCCATTGTATGAAGGATGCAGGCCCGAGGATACCCGCCTGAAAGTAACGCTGATGGCTCTGGAGATGAAGGTAAAACACAAAATGACCGACGCATGCTTCGACGAGAACATGTCATTCTGGCACGAACATATTCCCAAGGGGAACAAGTGCCCGACCAGTTTCGAGGAGGCGAAGAAAATCGTGTGTCCTCTGGATTTACTGCACGTGAAATACCATGTGTGCATGAACAATTGCATCATTTATCGGGACGAGCACGTGGAGTCTACCATATGTCCGGTGTGCGGCGTCACTCGATACAAGAAGAGGAAGAAAGCTCCTCGAAAATCGGTGTGGTACTTTCCGATCACTCCTTGTCTGCAGCGGTATTTAACGGACCCTAAGGTAGCAAAGCTCCTGCGTTGGCACGCAGATAGGGAGAAGAAGAAGCGGGAAGATGCGGGAAATGATCCGGAGATAAATAAAAAAGACAAGATGCCGAGTCACCCTAAGGATGCGAGCCAGTGGCAAGCGTTGAACTTCGAATACCCCGAATTTGGGAAGGATCCAAGGAACATCGTGCTAGGCGCGAGCACCGATGGAGTCAATCCATTTGGCAGCCAGAGAAGCACACATAGCACCTAGCCTGTGTTTGTGTGGATGTACAACCTTCCCCCCTGGTTGTGCATGAAGAGGTAGTACATTCACATGAGTATGCTAATTGACTGGCCGAAACAACCAGGGAACGACATCAATCTGTATCTGGGGCTGCTGAAAGAGGAGCTAGACACGCTGTGGAAAACGCCCGCCAATACGTGGGACGCCGCAGAGAAAGAATATTTCCCTATGAGAGCCGCACTGCTCACGACGGTGCACGACTATCTCGGTTACGGATATCTCGCGGGGCAGGTAGTCCACGGATTTTCTGGATGCGTAAGGTGCATGGATGACACAACGTATCGCCAGCTAGATAGAGATCCTGGGTCTTCGAAAACCGTGTTCATGGGACATCGAAGGTGGCTTCGCGACGATGACCTATGGAGGAAATGCAAGGATCTGTTCGATGGTGAAACCGAACCCCGAAAACGCCCGCGTACGAGGAGCGGCGAGGAAATAGACGAGCTGTTGAAAAATTGGAAAGATTGCCCACTGCCGGGAAAGAAGCAAAAGGCGCCAGAGCCGGGAAAGAAGCGAAAGGCGCCAGAACCGCTGCTGAAAGTATGGAAAATGAGGTCTGTTTTCTGGGACTTGCCGTACTGGAAGATCCACCGTGTGCCTCACAGCCTTGATGCCATGCATATCATGAAGAACGTGTGCGAGAGTCTGCTTGGTACTCTGCTCAACATGCCAGAGAGGACCAAAGATGGGCCGAAAGCAAGGGCAGACTTGAAATCAATGGGCATCAGGCAGGAGCTTCACACTAATGATGATGATGATGATGATGATGATGATGATGATGATGAGGCGAAGCAGGACACAGAAACTCGTCGCAAAGGCAAAAAGGCCAAGAAGATCGGAAGTGACTACCCTCCCGCGTGCTTCACTCTAAGTCAGGAGGAGATCGAGCAGTTTTTCACCTGCCTCGTAGGAGTAAAACTTCCTTACAGTTACACGGGGAAGATAAGCAGATACCTAGACCCATGCGAAGTAGAAGTTCAGCGGGATGAAGTCTCACGACTGTCACGTGCTGATGATGCAGATACTTCCAGTTGCAATCCGTGGGATCATGGACGCGCACGTCCGTGAAACGCTATTTGGCCTATGCAACTTTTTCGACGTCATCTCTCGGAAGTCGATTGGCGTGAGGCAACTCAGAAGGCTACAGGACGAGATCATGGTGATACTATGCGAGCTTGAGATGTACTTTCCGCCCGCATTCTTCGACGTTATGGTGCATCTGCTGGTCCATATCATGGAGGATATCATCCAACTAGGGCCGACGTTCCTGCACAGCATGATGCCGTTTGAAAGGATGAATGGTGTCATCAAAGGATACGTTCGCAACATGTCACGTCCAGAGGGAAGTATAGCCAGGGGCTTTATGACCGAAGAGTGCATCTCCTACTGCACGAATTATCTAGGCATCGAGAACCCCGTTGGTCTGCCCGTCAACAGGCACCTTGGCAGGCTCGCTGGATGGGGTCACCGTGAGGGTTGCCGCGAAATGCATGCCGACTTCGAGGGTCGACTCGACGACTTTGAAAGAGCAAACCTAGTCGCGCTACAACACATAGACGTGGTCGATCCTTGGGTGGTAGAGCACAAAACCTTTATTGAGAAGACGTACAATGACCGAGGCCAACAGAGGACGGACGGAGATATAATCAAAGAGCACAATTCATGTTTCACGCGTTGTGTTGTGGATTTGTCACGGCAGATGTCCTAGCGAAAGGACTTAGTCGTGGAGCCATCGCTACGAGTTTACTTGAAGGGGTTAAAGCGGACACAAAGACACGAGGGTTTTATACTAGTTCGGCCCCTTCGATGAAGGTAAAACCCTACGTCTAGTTGCGATGGAATTGATGTGGTCTCGATGGCTAGGGAGCAAACAAGCTTCGCCTAGACTCGAGTTGTCGTTGTCCTCCTGAACCGCCGCCGGGTCGTCCCCTTATATACACGGGTGACGCCCGTCGGTCCATAGAGTCCCAACTGGTCCATACTCGTATCCCGGTTGGTATCTCTCTGTTCCTAACTTACAATACAAGTTACACATCAAGCCGGTTTACGGCTACAGGTTCTAAACCGGCTACAGGCCTTGGGCCTTCATCTGTCATACCACTAATGGAGTTATCCCGGCCCAAGCAGGCCGGTTCACGCCTAGTGGTAATATCCCCAACATTAGGCCCCAGATTGATTTGAACTGGTTCATGTCAATCCCTCACAAAATCTGGTGTCTTGGACATCTTCGGGTAATTGGTAAACCGCCGTGTCGTCATCATTTCTGGTTGCTGTAAGCCGGCATGACGTCATCATGAAATTTTATCATTTATAATGCCCTCTTTTAACAATAGCTCCTGGATCCGCGCGCTTGACCTAGCTCTGTTGCCTTATAAATAAGACCGAAGGGTCATTTCTTTCCCTTTCCCTTCGTCCCTTCTTCTTCGTCTTCCTCGCGTCGCCAGCCTTGGAGCTCCGCCACCGACGTCGACCTCTGCTTCGTCTTGGGCCGCTGCATCAACCTGAACGTACCGGAGCCTCACGGCATCTTTCCGCATCTTCTCCGTTCCCGGTAAGCTTTCTCCTCTTCTTGACCTAGATCTGTTCTTAGGGTTCCATGTTCGTGCTGTGTTCGTCGTATGCTCATACCAGTTTTCTGACCTTGAATGAATCTGTGAATCCCTGCTGCATTTAGTAGTAGTCTTTAAGCATCCACCTGTAGTTTCTCATCTAAGTCCATATATCTCTCGCACATACCCGCTCAATGGTTCACTTCTGTTTCTGCCTTACTCTTCGGAATATTTTCTGTTTTTGTGAGCTCGCGGTAGATCCGCGGCTGTGATAAGATCATGTGAAACTTGTTTCTGCATACCTAGTTATCCATAGCTTCAATTTCTTCCGATGCTTAGGTCAGGCGGTTTAACTTATCATAGAAAAAAGTTACTAAACCGGTATATACCATTAGTCCCCTGGCTGAACCGCCAGAATCCACATGATGCCGCATTGTGGAAGACCGGTTTATAGGTACTGCCTCCGGTTTATCGTAGTTTTAGATCAACACCTTCTTTTACCCAGCGTGTTCTTGAACCGGATCACCTATTTCTTGTAGATCTCGCCATGGCCAAACAAGTGTATGAGTGCAATTGGGTTCCTTCTCGCCTCACGGAATCACAGTTGGACGATCTAGTCTTGATCGGCGCTTTAGACAGTAAAGATACGATCCACTGGAGGGTTCCTGGAAATGAATGTCCTCCCACCCCCCAGGAAGGAGAGGTTGTGGTCTTCGCAGATCACTTGGCCCGGGGCTTCAAACTGCCCGGCTCTAAATTTTACCGGGATGTGTTAGCAAATTTTCAGCTCCATCCACAGGATATTGGCCCCAACTCTGTTACCAATCTATGCCACTTTCAAGTGCTCTCTGAGGTATACTTTCAAGAGGAGCCTTCAGTTGAGTTGTTTAGAGACCTCTTCCAACAGAAAACTACCCTTAGAACATAATTTGAGCAAATAGCCATTAGCCCCCAAGTGCCAAGTTGAATACCTGTATTGAGCTTGGGACTTTGCAATCTAGTAACTTTTGAAAACTGAAGGTTCATTAGCCCCCAAGTATCAGGCGTATAACTTTGTTATGTGGTTGATACTTCAATTTCTTGGACCGCTTGTTTAAAGCTAAATGATGTCTGTATGCAGGCTGAGGTGAGAATCAAGGAGGACCGGATTGCTGATTTGCAGGAGGCCTTGAAAACTCAACAAGCTGAAACCGACAAGGCAAAGGAAGAATTAACCAGCGCCTTGAGCATCGCTGAACAGCTGAAGGAAGGCTTCAAGAAAGAGCGGGCTGATTGGGACACTGAGAAGGCCGCTTTAACCAAAAGAGCGGAAAATGCTGAAGCTGCCCTTAAACTGGTGGCGGATGAACTGACGTCCGTAAAGCGGCAAATACACTCCATGACCGCTGCGATCTTTGGTAAGCTCCTTTTAACTTTTGTGATAATCTGAGGTATTGTTGTAGGCACACGCATCGGGCACTTGGGAAACGATGTGTGGAAGAAACTGAAGGCTGCCTACACCTTAGTGGAACAATTATATACCGGAGCCCAGCGGATCATCACCACAGCCTCTCCTAACAACCCGGCACCTTCTTTAATCCAGGACACTCTTAACATGTTGTCGATGCTTCCGGCCCGGATGGAGGAGCTGAAGAAATCTGCTGCTCGAACCGGAGCTATTAACGCCTTGATCCGGGCAAAGGCATGGGTGCCAGATTTCGACCCTGTGGAAGCATCTCAAGGCTATCCCAGCCTGAAGGAAGATGGCTCTGAATTCAACGAAGAGGATTTAAGGGCAATAAACCGTGCAGTGCGCCCTCTGGCTTGTCAGCTAGCTGAAGAGGCAGACTTGACGCATTATCAAGCACAATACAATGACCAGAACAAGCGAGTGCCTGCCCCAACTCTTGAAGCGGAGAATCTGATCCCTCCAATCCGTAAGCACACTTACGCTCCTGATATTGAACCGTCTTCCCTGATACATGAAGAGGCTGTTTTCCAAGCTTTAATGGGAATCGACTGGACCACTGTTGATTTCCAGCCAATCGGTAGGGACGAAGAAGCTGAAGCGGATGATGACGAGGAGCAGGCCTAAACCGGGAGCCGGTTTATATAGCTGTCCTTGGAATCTTTCCAAAATAACAAATGATCTTTATTCGGGCACCGTGATGCCTTGTAACAGGATAGTTAATACTTCTATCTTCAATATGCCTTTGTGCATAAGTACTGAAGCTTTTGTTCGAAAAAACCCTCCATTCATATTCCCTGCCATGTCTTGGCATGAAGCTGGTTTAGCCAAGCTTTCAAGTGGAGGTTTTATAAACCATTACCGTCAACAAGGGGGGAGAGAACAGCTCCCGTATAGACCGTACTAGGTCAATATAAACCCCCTTGTTACTCCATGATGTTAACAGGAAAAAATAAAAATAAACCGGGCATACTTCTCCGGATTAAAGGGGAATCAAATCCATAGGCTAAACCGGAAAAAAGGTGTTTTGTTGACATAAAAGGAACCCAACAAAAAACTAAGAACAAACAAGCCATGAAAATACCATGGAAACCCAGGCAATGATAAAAATTGTTTGCAAAAATATGCTATACTGAGCTGATCAGATGGTATTACCATGGTCGGACAGGACCAAGCCCCCAATAGGAGTGACAATGATTCAAGTCAGCCAGGTCCCCAAATGATTCGTGGCATATATGCCAGATCAAGAGGCGTGGCAATGGTTCGGGTTCGACCAAGCCCCCAAGTGATTTTGTGGCCTTAGGCCGACCAAGAGGCGTGACTGGTTCAGACTTGACCATGTCCCCAAGTGATCTGGTGGTGTCGCCTATCAAAAGGTGTCGCGTTGGTTCGGACATGACCAAGGCCCCCAGTGATGTATAAAAAGCAAATGTCAAGGGGTAAACTGGAGTCCGCTTTAAAAACAGAGCCACTCCATGTAACCACGCATGATAAGAAAGACAGAGACCCCGCTTTAGCTGAGGCTCCGGTTTTATTATATCAAAGATAATATATACACTGTCATGATATGTACATAGATAGAGCCGATGGCTCAAGTGTAGTAAGGCCGAAGATGAGCTATATTCCACGGCCTGTTAGTCTCCTCCTCTGATGTACGTGAGTCTTTATGCTCTCGAATATCAATCAGATAGTACGACCCGTTGTGCAGATTCTTGCTGACCACGAAAGGTCCCTCCCAAGGTGGGGATAACTTGTGTATATCTGTTTGGTCTTGGATGAGCCGAAGCACCAAATCTCCTTCTTGAAAAGTTCTGGTTCTAACCCGGCGACTGTGATAGCGACGAAGATCTTGTTGGTAAATCACCGAACGGGCAGCTGCTATATCACGCTCCTCGTCCAATAGGTCCAAAGCGTCTTGCCGTGCTGTCTCATTGTCCGCTTCGACATAAGCTGCCACCCGAGGCGAATCATGCCGGATATCACTAGGGAGAACTGCCTCTGCTCCATAGACCATGAAAAATGGCGTGTATCCTGTGGATCGGTTTGGCGTAGTATTGATACTCCATAGCACAGATGGTAGCTCTTCAACCCAACATCCTGGTGTTCTTTGCAATGGGACCATAAGCCGGGGTTTGATGCCTCGCAAGATCTCTTGATTAGCTCGTTCTGCCTGTCCATTGGACTGGGGGTGTGCCACTGACGACACGTCAAGCCGGATATGCTCTCATTCACAGAACTCCTTCATAGCGCCCTTAGATAAATTGGTACCATTGTCAGTAATGATACTGTGTGGAAAGCCAAACCGGAAAATCACCTTTTTGATGAACTGCACCGCTGTTGCTGCATCACACTTGCTGACAGGCTCCGCTTCAACCCACTTGGTAAATTTGTCAACTGGCCACCAAAAGGTGGGTTTTCTTATCCTTGGATCTTTTAAAAGGTCCGACCATATCCAGCCCCCAAGTTGCAAACGGCCACGTTATTGGGATCATCCTCAATTCTTGAGCCGGCACATGAGCACGCCTTGAAAATTTCTGACATCCATCACACCGTTTAACCAAGTCCTCCGCGTCAGCATGCGCTGTCAACCAGTAGAACCCGTGACGAAACGCCTTTGCCACCAGAGACTTTGAACCGGCGTGGTGTCCACAATCCCCTTCATGGATTTCTCTTAAGATTTCACAGCCTTCCTCAGGAGAAACACAACGTTGAAACGGCCCTGATACACTGCGATGATGCAATTCACCATTGACAATCGTCATAGACTTGGATCGCCGGACTATTTGCCTGGCTAGAATCTCATCCTCTGGTAACTCCCCCCGGTTCATGTACATAAGATAAGGAACTGTCCAATCCGGAATAGCATGCAATGCTGCCACCAATTGAGCCTCCGGATCAGGAATAGCCAAATCCGCTTCACCTGGGAGCTTGACTGACGGGTTGTGCAGCACATCCAGAAAGATATTAGGCGGGACCGGTTTGCGCTGAGAGCCCAAACGGCTTAAAGCGTCCGCCGCTTCATTCTTCCGACGGTCCACATGATCCACTTGATAACCCTTGGAAGCAACCCGCAATATTATCCACTTCCCGACGATATGCAGTCATGAGCGGGTCCCTAGAATCCCAAGTGCCAGACACCTGTTGAACCACGAGATCCAAGTCACCGAAGCACTTAACCCGGCTTAAGTTCATCTCTTTAGCCATCCGGAGACCATGGAGCAAGGCTTCATACTCAGCTGCATTATTAGTGCAAGGGAACATTAAGCGGAGAACATAACAAAACTTATCGCCTCGTGGGGAAGTTAACACGACTCCAGCCCCCGAGCCTTCCAGTTGCCTGGATCCATCAAAATGAATAGTCCAATATGTGTGATCCGGCTTCTCCTCTGGTGCTTGTAGCTCCGTCCAGTCATTGATGAAATCAACAAGTGCTTGAGACTTCACCGCCGTCCGAGGCACATACTTCAGTCCGTGTGGCCCAAGCTCTATAGCCCACTTGGCAATCCGGCCAGTCGCCTCCCGGTTCTGTATGATATCACCCAAGGGAGCTGAACTGACCACTGTGATGGGGTGCCCTTGAAAATACTGCTTCAACTTCCGACTGGCCATGAAAACACCATAGACCAGCTTCTGCCAATGCGGATACCTTTGCTTGGATTCAATAAGCACCTCGCTGATATAATAAACCGGCCGCTGAACCGGATATTCCTTGCCTGCCTCCTTGCGTTCCACCACAATAGCCACGCTAACTGCCCGAGCATTGGCTGCTACGTATAATAATAGTGGCTCCTTGTCGACCGGAGCTGCAAGAACAGGCGGATTGGCTAACTGCCGCTTCAAGTCCTCAAATGCTTCATCAGCAGCCGGACTCCAAATGAAATGGTCTGTCTTCCTCAGCATTTGGTACAAAGGAATGGCCTTCTCTCCGAGGCGGCTGATAAACCGGCTTAGTGCGGCGATTCGGCCCGCCAAACGCTGAACATCATTGATGCACTTCGGTTTAGCCAGGGAGGTGATAGCTGTAATCTTCTCCGGATTAGCCTCAATTCCTCTATTAGACACCAGGAAACCCAGTAACTTGCCTGCCGGAACACCAAAGACACACTTGGCCGGATTAAGCATCATCTTGTAAACCCGCAAGTTGTCAAAGGTTTCCTTCAAGTCATCCACCAGCGTCTCCTTCTGCCTTGACTTTACTACAATATCATCCACATAGGCGTGCACATTGCGGCCGATCTGTTTATGCAGGCAATTCTGTACACACCGTTGATAGGTGGCTTGGGCACTCTTGAGTCCGAAGGGCATAGATACATAGCAGAAGGCTCCAAAGGGAGTAATAAACGTTGTTTTCTCCTGGTCCTTAACCGCCATTTTGATCTGATGATATCCAGAGTATGCATCCAAAAAACTCAAACGCTCACAACCCGCCGTGGCATCAATGATCTGGTCAATGCGGGGGAGGGCAAAAGGATCCGCTGGACAGGCCCTGTTAAGATCTGTGTAATCCACACACATACGCCAAGTGCCATTTTTCTTAAGAACCAGCACCGGATTAGCAAGCCACTCTGGATGGAACACCTCAATGATAAAGCCAGCTGCCAAAAGCCTGGCCACTTCCTCTCCAATGGCCTTTCGCCTTTCTTCGTTAAACCGGCGGAGGAATTGTTTCACCGGTTTATACTAGGATCCACATTAAGAGTGTGCTCAGCGAGTTCCCTCGGTACACCTGGCATGTCGGATGGTTTCCATGCGAAGATGTCCCGATTCTCACGGATGAACTCGACGAGCGCGCTTTCCTATTTGGGATCCAAATTGGCACTGACAGTGAACTGCTTAGATGAATCGCCGGGCACGAAGTCAACAAGCTTGGTCTCAGCTGCCGATTTGAACTTCAGATCTGAATCATGCTCTGTAGTCGGCTTCTTCAAAGGAGTCATATCCGCCGGATCACATTGTCCTTATAGTACTTCAACTCCTCCATGGCACAGACCGACTCTGCATAAGCCGCATCACCTTCCTCACATTCCAAAGCGACCCTACGGCTCCCATGAACCGTTATTGTCCCCTTGTAACCCGGCATCTTGAGCTGCAAGTAGATATAACAAGGTCGCGCCATGAACTTGGCGTAAGACGGCCGGCCAAACAAGGCATGATATGGGCTTCGGATCTTCACCACCTCAAATGTTAGTTTTTCCGACCGGGAGTCGTGCTCGTCCCCAAAAGCCACGTCCAGGGCTATCTTACCAACAGGATATGCAGATTTGCCAGGCACCACACCATGGAACACCGTATTAGACGGTCTAAGATCTTTGTCTGTTAAACCCATGCGGCGGAATGTCTCATAGTACAGTATGGTAATACTGCTTCCTCCATCCATGAGTACCTTGGTGAATTTATAACCCCCCACCTAAGGGTCTACCACTAATGCTAGCTGGCCCAAATTATCAACCCGGGGCGGGTGATCCTCTCTGCTCCACACGATAGGTAGCTCCGACCACCGCAAGTAACATGGTAAGGCCGGTTCAACAGAATTCACCGCTCGCTTGTGGAGTTTTCGGTCGCGTTTATCCAAGCTAGTTGTGAAAACATGATATTGCCCATTGTTCAACTATTTTGGCTGGCTCTGATAACCCGACTGCTGCTGCTGCTGGCCGTTCTGATTATTCTGGTGATTCTGACCGCCCTGATTGCGACCTGAACCGGAAGCTCCATCGTGATCCGGCCCATGAAAATCGGATCCTGAACCGCCACCTGACCCGTGATCATACCGGAAGGCATTAGAGTTCTTGAACTCCTGCATGATATAACAATCCTTCCAAAGATGGTTAGCCGGCGCCTCCTTCGTCCCGTGCTTCGGGCAAGGCTGATTCAGCAAATAACTCAAGCGGCTTGCGTTAGGATTGGGAGCCCCATTACGATTTGCCGCTTTACCTCTGCGCCGCTGCCCCCTGTCCTGTGCATTAGTGTTGGCCACAAAGTCCATGCTGCCATCCGCCTTGCGCTTGCCTCCATTTCCATGACCCACCGGTTTGTACTGCTGCTGTTTGGAGTTGCTATTCTTTCTTCCCTTCCTTGCTTCATCATCATCAGTCTCGGGATCCTTGGTACTGTCCGAATCAGCATACTTCACTAGAGCTGCCATGAGGGTTCCCATGTCATTATAGAACCGCTTCATGCGTCCCAATTTCAATTTTAAAGGCTCAAACCGGCAGTTGCCTTCCAGGGTTAAGATCGCAGAGTCAGCATTAATCCTGTCGGACGAGTGCAAAATTTCCGAAACGCGGCGCACCCAATGGGTCGTTGATTCTCCTTCCCCCTGGACACAAGCCGCCAGGTCTACCATGGATTTGGGTTGCTTACACGTATCCTTGAAATTCTGGATAAACCGGGCCCGCAACTGGGCCCATGAGCCGATAGAATTGGGCGGTAGGCTCTTCAACCAGGTACGAGCCGTGCCTTCAAGCATCATGGTGAAGTATTTTGCACACGCGGTCTCATCCACGTCTAACATCTCCATGGCCATCTCATAACTCTCTATCCACGCTTCAGGGGATAAATCAGCGGTGTAATTCGGCACCTTGCGTGGACCCTTGAAATCTTTGGGCAGGCGCACATTGCGTAAAGCGGGGATTAAACAAGGCACTCCCAAAGCGGATGCGACTCCTGGTCCGGCGAAGGTGGTAGGGCGAACCGGTGTAAGTTGACCCGCATCATCCTGTGCTGCTAACTCGGCCTCCCTCCGTGCCCGGGCCCGGTCCACCACATCCTGAGCATCGCGAACACCACCTGCCAGGTTATTGCCACGGGCCGCTTCACGGCCTCGCGCATTGCTCGATATGGCCGGTTCATCCAAGCGCCTGCTATAGCTCCGGCTTGGACGGGGCGTAGAGTGAATCCGATCACGGCTGTATGAATATGCTTCCTGCTGAATCAGCGCGGTCCGGAGAAGCTCCTTAACCCGGCGCGTCTCTATCGCTTGCGGAGAGTCCCCTTCAACTGGGATAGCCTCTAATCGCGCGGCAGCTGCAACAAGGTTGTCCATAGGATTAGAATAATGACCTGGGGGCGTCTGGACCGGCGGAAGAATCACAATGTTCTGCTGAGGAGGTTCCATCAGGCGAGGTTGGACCGTCCCCCCTGGTCCTGGTGCCTCAATCCGGTTTGTCTCCAGGTGCTGCGGCGGATTACTGGGTCCAGCTCCTGGAGTGTGAAAGAGATTCCGGGGATCAAACCCTAACGGCAGGCGTGATCTGTGCTTCCGCTTTAAGACCTCCTGTGATGCGTTCTGGTCAAGCATGAGCTTATAAGCCTGGGCGTCCAAAGCGGCCCGCTCTGCGGCCATCCTGTCTTTTTCTGCTGCCAGATCCGCTTTGGCTTGCACGATCTGCTCTCTCACCTTTGCAATTTCTGCATTATGGGCCTCCTGATCCGCCGGATTGTCCTCTGCCATAAGCGCGGCTAGTGCATCAAACAGATCAGATAGAACTTGAACCGGCGGGCGCACAAGGCCTCCTGCCCTGCTGCTGCTGCCACTGCTGATCCGGAGAGCATCGCTGCGGCGGTCGAAGAGTGATTCGCCGCCTGTGTGCCGGCCATGAATATTCCAACCCGGTTGACCTGGCCTGGGGGGTCCGGAATACTGTCGCCATCGGAACAGCCCCTAACCTGGTCGTCTTGTAACTGGTATAGTGATTCGGTCTCTCCGGTCGAGGACTCGTCGCCGGAATAGACGACGGTCTCGCTACCGTGTTCTGACTCGTCCTCACGCCCTCCTCCGTGGATGACTCCAACGAAGGCACGCTTCACGGCCGGTTTAGCCTGGGTAGATCTCGCACGCTGAGCCGTCTCGACGAGGTCGATGCAGATGTCCGGCTCAGGCCCCGGCTCACCGATCTTGCCGATGAAAACGTGTATGCCACCAAAGGGGACCCGGTACCCGTACTCAATCGAATCGGCCTCGGGACCCCATCCTGCGTCGTCGATGTAGATCTTGCCACGACGACTCTTGGTCATCTGGCCCACAGCATAGCCTTCGAGTCCTTTGAGCTTGCCCTCCAAGATCGTCAAACCATCGTGCGATAGCCCCACGGTGGGCGCCAACTGTCGTGGATTTGTCACGGCAGATGTCCTAGCGAAAGGACTTAGTCGTGGAGCCATCGCTACGAGTTTACTTGAAGGGGTTAAAGCGGACACAAAGACACGAGGGTTTTATACTATTTCGGCCCCTTCGATGAAGGTAAAAGCCTACGTCTAGTTGCGATGGAATTGATGTGGTCTCGATGGCTAGGGAGCAAACAAGCTTCGCCTAGACTCGAGTTGTCGTTGTCCTCCTAAACCGCCGCCGGGCCGTCCCCTTATATACACGGGTGACGCCCGTCGGTCCATAGAGTCCCAACCGGTCCATACTCGTATCCCGGTTGGTATCTCTCTGTTCCTAACTTACAATACAAGTTACACATCAGGCCGGTTTACGGCTACAGGTTCTAAACCGGCTACAGGCCTTGGGCCTTCATTTGTTGATACCACTAATGGAGTTATCCCGGCCCAAGCAGGCCGGTTCACGCCTAGTGGTAATATCCCCAACACGTTGGTTCAAGCAGAAGCTTCTGTCGTACCCTTTACATGAGGATTCTTCCGCGGAAGAACAACTCATATTTGCCTTGTCACAGGGCGCCGAGCACAACCTGATGACATATGAGGCATACGATATCAACCGCTACACATTCCACACCGATAACAAGGACATGAAGAGCGATGGTTATCAGAACTCTGGGGTAACGATGGAATCCTACACCGGTAACGACAAGGACATATACTACAGAAGGATCGAGGAGATCTGGGAGCTGAGCTACGCTGGAGAGAAGGTCCCAATGTTCTGTGTCAGATGGGCCAAGAGCGTCCTAAAAGAAGATCGGTATTTCACCACCATGGTTATACCCGAAGCCAAATCCAAGATCGCGGGCGCAAACGTCACCGCGAAAAATGAGCCATGGGTACTGGCTTCCCAAGTGGACCAATGCTTCTCCATTACCGACTCGTCAAAGCCCAGTCGTGTTGTCGTGAGGAGATGCAAAAGGAAGATCATCGGAATGGATGGAGTAGCCAATGAGCAAGACTTCGACAAGTACGGCGACCCGAAGATCGAACATGACGACGACGATGAAGTAGCAGCACACACCACAAGAAGAAGCAGGACCACCCTACCTAAAGGACGTCCGTTCCATAGAAGAACTCCATTTGCGAAAAAGAAGGGCAAGAAGATTGTGAACAGATAGCTAGCTAAGATCGATTGTCTTTTAATTGTAGTCTTCATTTCTCGATTGTATTTCATGGGCACTTTTTGATATCATGAATAATTTTAAATTTCATGGGCACTTTTTGAATTCATGAGGTCACTCGATCTCGATCCCCCTCCACCGCCGCCGACGAGCACCCGCCCCCCCGCACCCTCCCCCGCTCCACCGCCGCCGCCGATGATATTTTCAAGTAACAAATTTGAACATATTTTTTACAAAATTATTACTGTTTTTATAAAAAAATATTACTGTTATGATTTAAACAAGTTCGAACATATTTAAACACAAATAAATATCAAACAACATTTAAAATGCAAAAAAACTAATATTGTGGAGCCTGGGAACCGAACCCAGGACCTCCTGGTGTGTGATGCGTGCTGACCAGTCGGCCTAGTGGGCGGGTTCTGATGTGGATTGGGTTAGGTGGAATATAATCTGTGCTCGAACTGTAATAAAAAAACATTCTAATGGCGCACCTCTGCGGGGTGCGCACCTCTGCGGGGTGTGCCATTGCTATCTATAAAAAATGATTTCTAATGGCGCACCAACGGGTGGTGCGCCATTAGTAAGCTTCCCCCTAGCTATCCTCCCTCTCCCTCGCCAGATCTCCTTCGACCCTCTCTCCCTCGCCACCAGATCCACCCGCGCGCTGCCTCGACCCACGATGCCGCCGCCCCGACCCTCGCCGGACTCCACTCCCGCCGCCCCCGCGCCCCCGCGCCCCCACCCCCGCCGCCCCGACCCTCGCCGAACTCCACCCCCGCCGCCCCCGCGCCCCGCGCCCCCACCCCCGCCGCCCCCGCGCCCCCACCCCCGTCGCCCCGACCCTCGCCAGACTCCTCCTCGCCGTCGGCGCCGAGCAGCGACGCAGCACCATACGCCCCCGACGCTCCTCCTCCCCTTGCCCCTCCTCCTCCTCCCCTTGCCCCTGCCTGCGCAGCTGACGGCCCCTTCTCTGTCTCGCAGGGCAAGGTCTCCGGCGCCTCTACGACACCGACGCCTCCAACGTCTACGGCGTCTGCACCTTCTTCCACCTCCGGCCACCGCGGCCTCACCGTCAAGTAGACGTCAAATTCGTCTCCGTTGAACCGTCCCCGACCATGCCGTCTACTCCTCTGCGACCGCTGTGAGATGCTCTTCAGTTTCCCCTCCTCCCCTTGGTCGTTTGCTTCCTGTAGCGCTGTCCCTGTGATTAATGCTTCATATGATGTTCAATTTTTGCATAAGTTGAAGAAACAATAGTTCTACTGACAAGCAGAAGAAAGGACTGGGCTCTGGTCCAAATGATGTTTAACATGAATTTAACTAAACAGGAATTTTATGTTGTTGCTGCTGAAGATGAGTAGTTGTAGGAAGATGATGCATAGTAGTTTTATGTTGTTGTAGTAGTTGTAGGATGTTATTGTAGTTGAAGTTGCAGGAGTAGATAATGGAGTACTGCCAATTTACTGTTAGTAAAGATGTTGAACACACAACTGTTGTTTACTCTAGTGATAGGATTAGTAGTGGTGGCCATCTAGTTGGACTACTACTACTAGGACTTGCTCCAGATTTTAGGATTTCTTTTCTTTTAGGATTTATTTTCTTCTAGGACTAGGTTTTTATTATTTTTCTGTTGTGATTGTTTTTTGAGCTCTTTCTTTTTCATTTCCTACTATCCTTATCCTAATTATCTTAAAATGTTATGATGTGTGTAACAGTATTAGAACTTGGATTTGCTAGTGGACTTTGGGAGTTTCTTAGCCAGCTTGGTGACTCCATATTTTTCACTATTTCAGCAAGTCTTTTGTAAGCATTAAACTTTCAGCACTACATTTTTATCTTATGTGTACATCTGTTTGCTTCCAATTGCTATATATGTATTGTTGTTACTAAAAATGATGAAGCTCCTGTCAATTGCTATACATATATATGTGTATGATGATCCTCCTTTCCTGCAGTAGTATAACTAGGATATAAAGCACATTGAACTAACAATCTTGTATGGTGCCTAAACTACAATGATTCAGGAACATCAGATGACATAGCATGTGGATATTGACATAGGATGGGTAGATTAATAAGTGAGCCAAAAGTGATGGACAAACCTCATGCTAGGAATTCTCAAGGGTTGCATCTTTATGAATGACCCTAATTGTCACTGACAATATCTGGACAGATTGAAAACAATTTAACTTCAGTACTTCAAGTAATTTACATGAAAGATTTTTGAAGTCCAACTTCTGAATCCAGAATTTGATTAGTTCCGTAAATATGTATGACCACAGATTTGTAAAGTTTCAGAGATTTGTATGACCAAAGATACAGTTCAGATTTGATTAGTTCCATAAATTTGTATGACTAAATATATATTTCAGATTTGTAAAGTTTCAGAGATTTGTATGACAAAAGATACAGTTCAGATTTGAATTGTTTCAGAAAGTGGTATAACCAAAGATGCTATTGTATATAAATGGGCTGATGTAGAACTGTTCTTCATCTTTACAGTGCTATTGTATAGAAATATGCTGAATTTAGCAAAAAAATGGGGTCCTGGGAGAAGCCACTGCTGCTTGAGGCCCTTGAGAGGCCCTTCATGTCGTGATGATTTTGCAGGTACCCCGAGAGGCCCTTGAGTTTGCCGTAATGTCGATTAACTTCCGTTCCGGCAAATTCGGGTACTCCATATGTCCTATTTTCAGCAAAGGTCATGCTGAAATTTTCCATGAATTTTAGCATGACTTTGCTAAAAATTGGACATATGAGGTACTTGCTACTAATGCATGGGCCGGGGTATCTTAGTACTTAATTAAGTAGGATCAACTTCCCCTTTATTCTTGCTGCATTAAACCCAACTTAGAATTCTCCTCAGCATTGATAAACCCTAGATGATAAACCCAACATAGGTGGCAATAGAGCCAAGTGATTAGTGCAATAAACCCAACATAGGATTTTAGTGTGCCTCGGCATCGACAAACCCTAAATGATAAAAGCTTAGCTTTTAGGATGCCTCGGTGTCGACAAACCCTAAATGATGAGACCATGATCTTGTTCCTTGACAATGACCAGCTTTTTGACCAAACTTTTTTCCTATTTAGAGCGAAACATGGCCCACAACGATGAGGTCGGCGGTTCGGGCGGCAAGCAATTCTGGGAGCTATCCCAGGAGTTGGAGGAAGAACATCACCGCTATGAGGACGCCGTGGAAGACACCGATCCTGACTACACAACCCCTAGTGGCATCGGGGATGACACCACTGATGGTGCCGCCGAGGATGCCACCACTGATGATGGCGGCGCACACACAGATGGTAGCCAACCGAAGAGGCAACAGAAGGACCGGCGCCCGAGCGTGCTCGGCACCGTCAGGGAGGAATTTACTGAAGTGGAATCCGATGGTGCCCAAACAAGTAGTCAAGGGGTACTCGATTCAGCTCGGGTGCATTCTCCGGAGCACCGTCTCGATCAACACCGAGAACCTAAGGCATAAGGACCACGGGAATTTGCGCAGCCTCCTCTTCACGAAGCTGCACGAACGATACAAGTTCCCCGCTGAGTTTGCAAACACACGCCTCTCAGGGAATAAAGTGAACAGTACCACCCTCACGAGGATGAGCACGGCCCTGTCTACTTGGAGAAGCACGGTGAAGGCAATGATTGACAAAGGTGGTAGTTATGACAAGATCAAGGCGAAATATCCTTTGATGAGCGAAGATGAGTACAAGGAGTTCAAGATCAAGTGCGAGAGTAGCGCAACCTCCGAATCAAGTCAGTGGGGGAAAGAAATGCGGAAGTTGAACTTAGGGGTCCACCAACTCGGTCCCGGTGGTTACAGAGTGGCGGAGACTATATGGGAGAAGGAGGACGCGGAGCATGCCGAGCAAGGCCTACCACCCCGCTTCGAGAAATACCGTGACAAGCAGACCAGGAACTTTCTCAGGGCCCGGTACAAGGAGGACCCAGTAACAAAGGAGCTTACCACGGATCCGAAGATCAGGGCGCTCGAGCTTGTTCTGGTAAGGAATACACCCCGTGTAATTAGCTCCATATGGTTGCATTCTAATTAATCCCCAATATTTCTAAATGGTTCACGTTCCTTCCGCTAGACACTGAAAGTAGTAGCACGGGGTCGTCTCAGAGCTCCCCTTTCGACACCCCTTTAAATAGGGCGTTGAACGTAATTAAAAACAAGGATAAGCTCAGTAAGCCGATGTCACCTGGTCGTGTGGCCGGCAAAGGCTTGTCCACAAAATGGTCGTCATACTATACCGCTGGTGGGCGAAAGTAGAAAAAGACCAGTTCGGAAAGCCAGTCGCGCGAGGTTGAAGCACTCAAGGCACAAGTGGCGTGGATTCCGGAGCTTGTCCAAGAGCAAGTGGAACAACAACTGGGAACGAAGCTCAACACCATGGTGCCTACGTTGATTCATGGGCTGACGACGTGGATTGCGGGCGGCCAACAGGGGCCTCCCCCAGTTGCCAGCTTCACGGCCAGCAACTTGCACAATGCGCAGGCGGCGCCATTGCTGTCTCCGGCGGCACCATTGGTGTCTCCGGCGGAGGCGATATTCGTGTCTCCGGCGCCGGCACGGGCATTGGAGCTTAATGCACCCGGGTGTACACTGGCCGGCACCTCGCCAGCAAGCGGCCCCTCCGTCAGTTGCATGCCCGCCGTTGGCGGTGCCTCGACATTAGCCGACCTCGATGGCATCACGGTAACTAAGCCTCTCAACCGATAACTTAATCTCCTTGCCTTTGACTGGGCATCCCTGACGCCCTACATGTTTTCGCAGGGCGCCGCCGACGTTCCTTGCACTTCGTGGGCAGCGAGTTGGTCGATGTCACCAAGGGCAGAATCGTTCAACCGGGCAACCCCATGTTCCACGGTAATCCGATGCCACCCATAGTGTATAGGGTTGAAGTGGTTCGGGTGCTGCCAGGCTGCGACGAGCTATTACCTTCGATTCGACCCGCTGGGGCCAACGAAGAAGATGAGATGACCCTTAGTGCCTGCGTAAACTGGCCCCTGCTTTAGCCGAAGAGCCAGATTCGTTTGGGGGCGGGGGACACCACCCCACAGACAAGACCGCCAGTCGTGCCGGTGCCAAGCCATGGCAAGAACGCCGCAATGCTACCGGACCTACCGGACATCCCTATGGCACAGGATCCGGACAGCCCTATGGCACAGGATCCGGACGGCGACGACAATGACGACGGTACATTTACCAAAGTTGATAAGTACTTTGCCGAACATGGGTACGCTGACATACGCTTTCTCAAGAACCCAACCAAGACGACCGCGATCTAGCTGGTACGGCGGAGAAAACCAATTGCAACAGGCGTCGTCTGGCATTCAGTTCTCAGGACACGCCTCCAGCTCCCGCCTTCACCGAGCCTCAGATAGCCGAGGTGCGAAATATTATCAGCCCCAACACGCTCAAGAAGGCGGTCTGTGAGCAGAACTCGGTCCCATTACAGGAGATCAAGAAGAAGGGACGGAAACGAAAGATTAACAAGGGCGCCGGTGCGAGCCAGCCGGCACCAAGTTCGATCCGTGCTCAGGACAGGCCACCTTCACCTAAGGATATCTCGAGGAGGGTGCATGTGGCGGGTAGGGCGATGCTACCGCCAAATATGTTGAATGCTGCAACCGGTGCTATGCGGAGTCTGCACGACAGTGTTCTTTCTTTGGAGAAGCGGCGTCTGAGAGAGAATGATGTGGCATACCCGGTTTTCGTGGCCAAGGTGCCAGAGGGCAAGGGCTTTGTGGATGGCGACATCGGGGGTATGATCGTCCTGCGGTTTGATGACATCTTTGCTATGTTTAACCTTCATCCGCTGCACTACACGTTTGTTCGGCTGTTTTCACTAAGTATGGAGATGCGGATCATTAGAGACAAGACCCCGGACATCGTGATAGTCGACCCCTTCAACATGTGTGCCAAGCACTTGAGCAGCGCTGGGGACCGCCAAGTTGCAAGTTCACACCTCGAAGGCGTCATTCTGGCAAACCCAGATAAGGGTAACTTCCTTGTGGCTTACTTTCCCGAGTAAGTCATCCCTTAACCGCCCCGTAACATATTATTTCTTAGATTTCGACCATTCTTTTTTTTTCTAACATTCCGTGTTCTGTGCAGTGACACACATTGCACACTCATCCTCTTAAGCCCGAAATATTCCATGGCCACGTATTTCGACCCGAACCGTAACTCCAAGATAGACTACACAAATGTCACGAAAGTTCTTGATGATGTTCTCCCCGGCTACACCAAATCTGGAGGCACCTTCACCAGGGCAGTTCGTAAGTACGGCAAGCACACGTTCTCACACAATACGAAGTTCTGCTGCGTCAAGCAGCCGCCTGGCGGTCAGAAGGATGCCTACTATGCCCTCCATCACATGCGGGCGACCGTAAGGGACCATCATCAACTTCTGCTACCAGATAATCTCAAAGATTGGGCCGCGAGCTTGTCGGTAGTCCAGGACGCGGACCTCAGACAAGAATTCTTTCGCATCCAGTCAGAGTTTGCGGACATCATCCATCAAGATGTCCTTCATACCTCGGGGCAGTTCTTCCTCAGATATCAACCGTCCAACAGTGAGATAGATGAAATGCTACAAATGCAGGGTGACAACAACCGCGATTTCATGACCATCACGATAGACGGCGGCTTCATCCACGCTCCTGTCCGATGAGTCGAGTCAAAAGTAGTGATGTGTAGTTCTGAAACATTGATTGGCTCATGTTGTAATTAAACTTTAATGAATTCGTATGTCTCTTTGGTTTGGACAGGCCTTCAACTTAGATGTAATCGATGCTATTTATTAGTAGGACCATGAATCGTGCTATTAATGTCTTGCTTTTCTCTTTCGGTCCTTTTGTTGCATACTTACATATTGCTTATGTATTGTCTGTTGTTTGGCTTGTGCATAGAGATGCCATCGTATGTCGTGTACAAGGGTAATGTTCTCGGCGTCTACGACGACTGGGAGGAGTGTCGGAGACAGGTTCACCGTTTCAGCGGTAACAGTTACAATGGGTACACCACTAGGGCGGAGGCCGAATCTAGATACGCCCGCTATCTAGCGGGAGAGAGGAGGGAGCATTGGAGGAACCAGATGAAGACCAGTCTGATCGCGATGATGCTCATGGTGATGACCGCAGCTCTCTTCTATGTGATGGTAGTTTAGATGATCGATATCGACTTGTAATGTGAAGACAAACTCAATACTCGCGGTCTTGAGACTTGTAATGTTTTATGTTTGTTCGGTCTTTTGAATTCGGAGACTAATATGATGAATTGTATTCGGAGACTAATCTTCTATTGTATTCGATGAATCTGCTCTTGCTATGTGATGCTGTCTATATTCTGTCCAGTAATATATTTTGTAACTTGTGCAAAAATCCGAAAAATAAAAAAAAAAGAAAAACCAAATATTCATACTAATGGCGCATCAGCTCAAGGTGCGCCATTAGTATGCCAAAGGATACTAATGGCGCATCACAACAGGGTGCGCCATTAGTATGACAAAGCACATGGTTACGTATGGCCCCCCGGGAGGCACACTAATGGCGCATGGTGTTACATACTAATGGCGCACTAGGTGGTGCGCCATTAGTATACCAGATACTAATGGCGCACTAGGTGGTGCGCCATTAGTATACCAGATACTAATGGCGCACAAGTGGTGCGCCATTAGTAAAAAATACTAGTGGCGTGATACTAATGGCGCACCGGTAGTGCGCCATTAGTTGGCAAAACCGGTGCGCCATTAGTAGGCCTTTTCCTAGTAGTGTGGTGTAGATCGCGGTGATGATGATGGCCCCCAGCGGCGTTCCGGCGCCACCGGAAGCAAGGGGGAGAGAGCCCCCCTTCTTCTTCTTCCTTGACCTTCTTCCTAGATGGGAGAAGGGTTTCCCCTCTGGTCCTTGGCTCCCATGGTGTGGGAGGGGCGAGAGCCCCTCCGATATTGTATCTATCTCTCTTTCTCTCTCTGTTTCTGCGTTCTCCTGTTCTGCCTTTTCACCATTTCGTATATATATGGAGATCCGTAACTCCGATTGGATTGAAACCTTCGCCTAGATATTTTTCCAAAAATTAGGTTTCTTGCGGCCAAAGAAGGGCGTGAACCCCCTTATGAGTGGCCTAGGAGGGTGGGGGGCACGCCCACCTGGAGTGGGCGGGGGCCCCTATCTCGTGGCCACCTCGGGCACCGTCTCGCGTTGAGTTTACCTCCCAAAAATCATAAATATTACAAAATAATTCTCTGTCCGTTTTTATCCCATTTGGACTCCGTTTGATATGGGGTTTATGCGAAACATAAAACATGCAACAGACAAGAACTGGCACTGGGCACTGGATCAATATCTTAGTCCCAAAAAATAGTATAAAAAGTTGCCAAAAGTATATGAAAGTTGAATAATATTTGCACGGAACAATAAAAAATTATAGATACGATGGAGACGTATCACCTAGCTGCTCAACTCACGGCTTCCTGCATGCCTATAGGCCTCCTGCCTAGGGCCACGCCCACGTGTACACGGAAATTCGCCGCCGCCGCCGGCGGCTTAGCGCACGCCCATCCAATCTGCATGTTTCGCCACTGTACGCTCGCACGGTCAATCCACCGATCAACCGCCGCACGTCATGTTTGCTGCTTGCACACGTATCTCGCTCTGATTTGCTTTTTCCGATCTCGCAGAGAACCATGCCGTAGTCGGCTGCATCTCAACTCAATCCTTCCTCTAAATCAACGATCCACATCCTCCAGACAACCTAGCTCTGATACCACTTGTTGGAATAAATCCTAGGCACTCCATCGATCATCCGAGGACCAAGCAATCACACGAGCATGACACCAAGTTTTGTTAACAAGGTTCACCGATATGGCTACATCCCCGGGGCTTGACTATGGGCGCTCCTCCCCGTGACACCGTCACAATACCGCACCCGGTCGTCCTGGACGTCGGCACATGCCGCCGGCTTCCCCTGTGTTCCGGTGCTATTATGTTGGCATAGGTTACATCATGTGTCTAGCCCCGTTATAAATGAGAGGCCTATTAGGACACGACTCCATATCCTATCTAAACACAATACTACTCAGAGTCCAACTATAACCTACCTTGTACACAATATTCGACACAACTCTAACATAGGGCCGAAGTCTGTCATAAGTCAGTGTTGCTCTCCGGTTGGGCCTGGTTGACGCATGTGGGTCGGAAACGCTGGTGATAGCGGATCCGGAATTGCGTAAAAATTGGTATCAGAGCCCAGGTGCCCGAAATGAATCTCGGTAGACTCACGGGTGGTCGGTCATGGTTGGTGGGTTGGAAACGCTGGTGTTAGCGGGCCCATGGATGACCAATGTGTCAGGGGAGATTGTTGGGTTTAGTCCCACATCGATTGTGGGGGAGACATAACACGACTTATAAGGGCGGGGGTGTCCCCTCCTAACAGGCTAGTCTTTTAGGGCGAGAGGGCCCAGGGCCTGTCATAAGTCTGTGTTGCTCTCCGGTTGGGCCTGGTTGACGCATGTCAGTCAAAAACGCTGGTGATAGCGGACCCGGAATTGCGTAACACATGCGACCTCTACAACTAAGGAATTTCAGAATAGTTGGTTCAGACCTCCAAATTAGAAGAGGGATTCAGTATGATACTTGAATTTAAGCTTGACGTATCGATCTTCCTGTTTCACAAGACCCTACCATGTCCTATTATCTGAGATAGTTCTTGTTCCCTAAACTGCAGGGTAGGAGGTTCACCTTTGTTGTAGGCTGACTTTGCTTGGGGAGACAGTAGCTGCAGGATCGGAGGAGGCTGAAGCGAGCTCGAGTCGGTCAGTTGCAGCCACCCACAATGTTTTATCACTTTCAAGCCTGGAACACTACAACAGCATGTGAATATACATGAAAAGTAACATTGACACATTTTTACATAATGTCGTATCCAGTGTCTCGTATTTAGAAAATAGAAGCCATTTCAAATATGATTTTGGGACATATCTCAAGAGAAGTTCACAAGCTAAATCTGCCTAAACATGCATTTTTTATCATTTGACATAAAAACAATAGTCTATCTTATGCGGAGCATCCCTCGCTCATCCCCATGGACGTGCCTACATCTCCCTCAACACCACTTGGACCCATGACAAGAGCCCGAGCTAAGGCTATCGAAAATAAGGTGAACTCGCTCCTCTCCGAACTCCCTCTTTCTACTCACGAGACATGGCTACTACCTCATTCCGAGACTCTATGTGTAATCAGGTACAAGGAGGTGAGCCAAGGATCTACTACTTGCAAGAGCCAAGACGGCGAGGACCCCAAGCATGTTGAAGAAGAAGAAGAGATGCTGCTGAAGCTACAGGCATCGGACGTCCGACCAAGCCCGGACGTCCGACGACTCCCAGGCCACAGACGACCGACGCCCTCCGGACGTCCGACAGCTGAGCATCCAAACCAAATCTACGGACGACCGAGACCACCGGACATCCGACCGATGCACGCCCGAACCGAATCTACGGACGGCCGACGACTTCCGGACGTCCGGACCGTCATGAAGCTCCGGACGACTGCCCCCCTTCGGACGTCCAACGCGCCCACGACAGAGCTGATTCTACGGACACCCGAGCCCGACCGGACGTGCGGACCGTCCCGAGCCTCCGGACGTCCGACACCGTCCGGACGACCGACACCTGAGTGACCGCGCATGCGGGCTGGAGCCCTTGTACCCCTTCATTTTGACTTCCATTTGCACTAAGACTATAAATAGGACGCCCCCACCTCCTGGTACGGGTAGCATAGGTTTAGCTCATATTTTGTGTGAGAGCCTTGCTCATCCACTTGGCTACTTCTCCTTGGAGCTCAGGACCTCTTCGGAGAAGATCCCCCAAGCGGATTCAAGACCCCTTTCTAGGGAAGACCATCAAGACCTCCGTACAGAGAAGAACGGTTCCTTTGTATCCTTACCTTTCTTGATCGTGGATCTTATGTCACTCTATGTTGTCGATGATCTAGCACTCGTGTGATTGATTTTATGTTGGTTTAGTGTTCCCTCTTGTTCTCCCCGTGTTTCTTCCCTCGAGTTCTTCCGCGTGTTCTTCGTGATTCCCCGTAGGATCCCTCCAAACGTGAAAGATCGACCACTTAGGGTTCCACCCTACATCATCTTGGTATCAGAGCCAGGTTGATCACGTTTTTGGAGCCCCTACCCCGTGTTTTCTAGCTTGATTTTGTTGATTTTGTCCCAAAATCCAAAAATCCCCACCAAAAATAGCCCCAAATTTTTTTGTGATTTGTTGGTTTGAGGAAGTTTTGTTGATTTTGATCCATGGATTTGCTTGGTTTCAAGTGGATCTAGCATCTCCCCAAGTTTCCCCATCTTTCATTTTCAAAATCCCGCGAATTTTGACCCCGAAATCTCCATTTTCCGCTCCAAATTGCGCCCCCAAACTCGGATTTCGTGTTGACCCCGACCCACCGGACGACCGACGATTTACGGACGTCCGGACCCCCTCGAAGCACCGGATGTCCGACCTTTTCCGGACGACCGGAACCCCTAACCCGAACCGAATTTATGGATTTCCGACTTTTCTGGACGTCCGACGCCCCGGACATCCGACCTTTCCGGACGTCCGTAACCTGTAGTTTCAGACTTCGGCTGATTTTTGTTTTGTCCATAACTAATTCATCCGAACTCCGATTTTGATTTTCTTTAGCTCGTTTTGAAGCTCTTGACATCCCCCTTCCCACAAAAATACCACCAACATCATTTGACTCTATCTAATTTTTGGAAATTTGGCAAGTTTGCCTAGGCCCTCCACCATATCATCCGCATAGCCACCACCGACTTCCGCAACCTAACCCATTTTGCTTGCCATAGAATTAGTGGTTGCTTGAGTAGTGATTGGAGTCTCCTAAGGTGTTTAGTATACTTAGGGACAATTGCTTCTTCATCAACCACCAACACCATATCTTCCGCAAAGGCGTGCCCACCATACATTTCACCACCCCCAACTTAACCCAATTTTGTTTGAGCTTTTTTGAGTTGTGGCTTGTGTCTCCTAAGGTGTTTCGGCTACTTAGGGACGGAAACTTCAACTCGGAGACGTGTATAGCCATCATTCCACTTCCACATTGTCAAGTGCAAACCACCTCTGCTCTCCGCTACCACCATTTTGACATTTGACGTTTGAGATTTTAAGTTCGCGGTTTTTTCGTTTCCTAAGGTGTTTCGGCTACTTAGGGACGAGTCTCCATCATCTTGGTATCAGAGCCACGTTGATCACGTTTTCGGAGCCCCTACCCCATGTTTTCTAGCTTGATTTTGTTGTTTTCGTCCTAATTCCGAAAATTCCCCACAAAAATAGCCCCAAATTTTTTTTTGTGATTTGTTCGTGAGTTGAGATTTTGTTGGATTTGGTCCATGGATTTGTGTTGCTGCGTGTGGATCTAGCTTTCCCCACCCTCCCCACCCTTTTCCATCCACCAAATCACTCGATTCCGACCTCACCATTTTCTTCTTCCGCGAAATCTCGCAGTTCATCTCAAGCCCAATTTTCGCCCAGGCTCCGGACGACCGGAAAAGGTCGGACGTCCGACGAAGTCTGGACGACCGTAAAAGCCCGGACGTCCGTGAAACCCTGACGAAACTGAAGTTTGACAGTGAGGCCACCACCATAACCCCTACATTCCACCACATTTTCCAAACCCACATACACCACCATCTTCCCGATACCTCCTATGACGATTTTGACACAATTTGGTCTTTGAGATTTTGAGTTGTGGCTTCCGTATCCTTTTGTGTTTCGGCTATCTAGGTACGGTTCGATTTCATCATCACCACGGCTAAACTTCGCAAGGGTCTCATCATCGCAAGGACGGTAACTTCGACGACCTCTTTGTCATAACTTGCAATTGCATTGATACCCACATTGTCCCTACTTTTGCGTAGCTTACCCATCGAGACTAGCCGTTGAGTATTGCAGGCAATGTGACTTGTGCACATTAGTGATCATACTACATAGCATACCATACCATAGTGGTGCATATCTTGAGATCAACTTGTGTGTCACAAAGTTGTCATAGCATAAACAATCGCTATCTTGGTTCATGAAGTTTTGCATGAGAAAAGAGCTCAAAAGTGATAGAGCCACCCAAGCTTTTAAGCAAAGAGCTTATGAACAAGAACCATAGCATCATACTACATTAAGATTGTCATATTGGATCATCTTGGATCATTGCACCGAAATACCATACATATAGCATACGTGGGATAGAGATAGTTGCATTTTTGCCTAGTAGGTTGTGCACAAGTTTGCGTATTCGCCTATTGTGCAATCGTGCTAGAGTCTCTCTAGTATTGTGCAACAAGAGCATTTTCGTGGCTTCCACATTTTGGCTCACTTTTGGATTGCACAATCCCATTTATATATTTGCGTGTGTGTTTCCGTGTACCATTACTTGCTTGGTCTACTTGTTTCATTTGCAAAATTGTGAACCTTTTCCAACATTATTGAAGCTCACTTACTATTGCATCAAATTTTGTGCCACCATCCTAACCAAGCTCCACCATAAGCTTTTACGTGTGTAGGTGTGAGAACCGACAAGAATTGGTACCAAAAGTGCTATTTCATTGTCTGCATTTGAGTGAACTTGATTCACCTTCAACTTCGGTCAAGGTACATTTGGTACACGTTCTTTTCCTTCTACCACTTACATTTTATTGAAATGATGGATAGGCCAAGTTCTTCTACAAATCCACCTCTCATCGAGAACATCGACGACATGTCATCATTCGTCACAAAGAGCCACCTCTTTGGTGCTCAAAGGGTGTTACACCAAGAACAACAAGCTATGAGCGACCGCATAGACAACCTCGCCACCGACTTGCGACTCTCCGAGCAACGTACAAGAGACTACTTCGATAACAAGTTCGGCTCTCACAAGTAAGAGAATGATGCAAGAATGGACGAGATCCGCGCCTTGATGCGGAACCGGCATCCTTCCACTTCTTCATCCTCAAGACGGAGCCGCTCAAGTCGACACTCCGACGACACCTTCTCCGACACAAGTACACCGTCATCGACCATTCTTCGACGAGCCGCGCGTCAAGACCGTCAGGCATCTGACAACCCGCTACATGACAAGCATTCACAAGAACAAGTCGACGAGCAAATCCCTCCTCCTCAATCAAACCAAGTCGCTTTTGCTCAAGCTCAAGAACGGCAACGACTACGGCGCCAAGAGGAAGAACGAGCGCATCTACACCAAGAGGAACAAGACGCCGAGGCTCAACGTCTTCAACAACAACAACGAGAAGCGCAAGCTCTTGAGGCGCAACGTGCCCTTCAAGAATCAAGTCGAGCCGTCGCTAACCGCAATCGCGAATGGCGCAATCAAGAGGAAGCCCTTAGAGAAGAAATCCAAGAGAGTAACTACCAACCGCGTGTGCAACGTCAAGCTCCACAAGCTCGTCAAGCTCCACCTCAACCTCAAGTTCAACAAGAGCAAGTTGATCATGGACTTCATCCGCGCCAAGAGCAACGTGACGATGATTATCCTCCACGTCAAGGGCGTCATCATCACCATCGCCAAAAACACAATGAAGAGCAACGCTATGGCAAGCTCAAGTTCACAATGCCCAAGTTCAATGGAAGAAATGATCCGGAAGAGTACCTCTCATGGGCATTGAAGATCGACAAAATATTCCGCTTGCACAACTATGAGGAAGAGAAGAAGATCGCTATGGCATCACTTGAGTTCCAAGACTATGTGCTCATATGGTGGGAACAAGTGCTTGAACACCGTGAAGCAAGAGGTGAACCACCTATCACCACTTGGGCTCAAATGAAGGAAGTCATGCGAGCACGTTTTGTGCCAACCTACTACAACCGCGATCTCTTAAAGAAGCTACAACTCCTCAAGCAAGGGACAAAGAGTGTTGAAGAATACTACAAGGAAATGGAGATAGCCATGATTCGAGCCAATGTCAAGGAAGATGATGAGAAAACAATGGCACGTTTCTTGAATGGACTCAATCATCCCATCAAGAAGATTGCCGACTTCCAACCCTACTCCAACCTCATTGAGCTCGTGCATCAAGCAACCAAGGCGGAACGCCAAGTGTAAGATGACTTCAAGTACGCCAAGTACTCATCCAAGACCTACGGCTTCTCCAACACCCAAGCTTCAACGACTCCTTCAACATCTACATCAACCAAACCTTCTCAAAGCAACGTCGACAAGTCAAGTTACAAGAAAACTTCGGCAAGTTCAAGTCGTCTTCCTCCTACGACAAGCAACTTCAAGCCGCATGCTTCATCATCTACTCCAATCGATGAGACCGTCAAAACAAGCTCCTTCAAGTGTTTCACTTGCGGCAGTCGAGGCCACAAGTCCTACCAATGCACGAACAAGCGCACCATGATCCTCAACGACGACGGCACATATGACTCAATGAGTGAAGAGGAGATGGAAGCCCTTGAGCAAGTGGCCATGCACCGGCGCGTGAACGAGTATGAAGATGATCAAGTCTTTTGTGATGAGGATTCGAGCCCCGTTCTCATTGTCTCCAAAGTCTTGACACTTCCACATCAACAAGAAGAAGACCAACGATGCCACATCTTCCACACTAAGGCCCGCATCAATGGAAGGTCCGTCAAGGTCATCATCGATGGAGGTAGTTGTCACAACTTGGCAAGTGAAGAATTATGTTCCAAGCTTCAATTGGTCAACAGGAAGCACCCGCACCCCTACAAGGTTCAATGGCTAAGTGACTCTGGCACTATACGAGTCGAAGATACGGTCCAAGTATCCTTCAAAATTGGTGCTTATGAAGACACTTTGGAGTGTGATGTGGTCCCAATGACCGTTTGCCACCTACTTCTTGGTCGACCATGGAAATTCGACTGTGGTGTCATCCACAATGGGAGCACCAACCACTATAGTTTCAAAATGAAAGGGAAGGAATATGTGCTACGACCTATGTCTCCTAGTCAAGTGATAGCCGACAAGCAAGCCACCAATCATGGAGAGAAGAGTGAAAAAGTGACACACCCAAAAGTGAGTGAGAGCCACAAGCCAAATATGAGCGCCTCTTCGTCTAGAGAGAAAAACCTCATCCTATTTGCCACCAAAAGTGAGATAAGAGAAGTGTGTGAGAACCCATCGAGTGTGATGCACTTCGTCCTTGCGTGCAAAGATGGAGATCCCACAACTAACACCTCTCACGAGCTACCTTTAGTGTTTCAATCTCTTTTGCAGGAATTCAAAGATGTTTTCCCCGATGAGCTACCTCCGGGTCTACCTCCACTACAAGGCATTGAGCATCGAATCGACCTCATCCCCGGAGCGCCACTTCCAAACAAAGCTCCATACCATGTCAATCCCAAAGAAACCAAGGAGATTCAACGGCAAGTACAACAACTCATCGACAACGGTCATGTACATGAAAGCTTAAGCCCATGTGCCGTTCCCGTTATACTCGTGCCTAAACCCGATGGAAGTTTCCGCTTGTGTTCCGATTGTAGACCCATAAACGCCATTACCGTTCGTTATAGGCATCCCATTCCTCGCTTAGATGATATGCTTGATGAACTTAGCGGAGCCAACTTTTTCTCCAAAATTGATCTTAAAAGTGGCTATTATCAAATCCACATTCAAGAAGGTGATGAATGGAAAACCGCTTTCAAAAGAAAATTTGGCTTATATGAGTGGTTAGTGATGCCCATCGATTTGTCGGAAGCACCCGGAACTTTCGTGCGTCTTATGCATCATGTGCTTAGACCTTACATTGGAGTCTTCGTTGTGGTTTACTTTGATGATATCCTTGTGTTTAGCAAAACCATGAAAGAGCACATTAATCATGTTAAATCTGTGTTGCAAACCCTCAGCAAGGAAAGCCTTTATGCGAACTTGAAAAAATGCACTTTTGGAGTTGACAAAGTGATTTTCTTGGGTTTTGTTGTCTCTTCCAACGGTGTCCATGTTGATGAAACTAAGATTAAGGCGATTAAAACTTGGCCCCAACCCACCAATTTGCAACAAGTGAGAAGTTTCTTGGTCTTGCAGGATTTTACCACCGCTTTGTGAAAAACTTTAGCACAATTGCCGCTCCTTTACATGCTTTGAGTAAGAAGAATGCTCCTTTTGTGTGGGGATCTTTGCAATCCACCGCTCTTGATGAGCTCAAGTCTTTACTTACTCATGCTCCGATTCTTGCTTTGCCCAACTTTGACAAAACTTTTGAGGTTCATTGTGATGCAAGTGGTACCGGAATTGGCAGAGTTTTGATGCAAGAAAAATGAGCCATTGCTTATTTTAGTGAAAAACTCTCCGGTACTCAACTTAATTATCCCATCTATGACAAAGAATTGTATGCTTTAGTACGTGTGATACATGTTTGGGAACATTACCTTAGACCTCATGAATTTGTCATCCATACCAATCATGAAACGCTGAAGTACTTGAAAGGCCAAACTAAGTTGAACAAGCGTCATGCCAAATGGAGTGAATTTATTGAATCTTTTCCATATGTCATCAAGTACATTAAGGGTAAAGAAAATGTTGTTGCGGATGCACTTTCACGCATATGCACTCTTGTCACTCAACTTGAGTTAAATGTTATTGGTTTTGAGCATATAAAAGACTTGTATGAGCATGATCCTTCTTTTGCTACTACTTATGCTAAGTCTTTGACACACACGTCTTGGGAACAATACTACATAAAAGAAGATTATCTTATGAGAGCTAACAAACTTTGCATTCTCGAGTCTTCTCTTTGTTTGCTCCTTTTGCAAGAGGCTCATGGAGGCGGATTAATGGGACACTTTGGACGCGACAAGACTTTTGCCACGCTCTCCAAGAACTACTTTTGGCCCAAGATGTTTCGTGATGTCTCACGCTTCACCAACCGTTGCTCTACATGTCGCAAAGCTAAGTAAAAAGCTCAATCCCATGGTCTTTACATGCCCCTTCCTATTCCTTATCAACATTGGGAAGACATTATCATGGATTTTGTACTTGGTTTGCCTAGAACTCAAAATGGCAAGGATTCCATCTTTGTTGTTGTGGACCGATTTTCTAAGATGGCACATTTCATTCCTTGCAACAACATAGACGATGCTTCACATATTGCCAATCTCTTTTGTAGGGAAATCTTGCGACTTCATGGAGTACCAAAGACGATTGTCTCGGACCGCGACGTCAAGTTCTTGAGTTACTTTTGGAAGACCCTATGTGCCAAGCTCGGAATCAAGCTATTGTTCTCTTCGGCATACCATCCTCAAACCGACGGCCAAACGGAGGTGACGAACCGTACACTCTCCACTCTACTTCGCGTGTTGATCAAGAAGAACATCAAGGAGTGGGAGGCGTGTCTACCCATCACTGAGTACGCCGACAACCGTGCAAGACACTCCACGACCGGCAAGTCCCCCTTCGAGGTCATCTACGGCTTCAACCCTTTGTCCCCATTGGACATTCTACCTCTTCCTCTACAAGAGCGAACCAACCTCAACGCAAGTGCTCGTGCAAGCTACATCAAGAAGATGCATGAAGATACAAGGCACACCATCGAGCGCCAAGTACAATGACTAGCGACCAAGCTCAACATCAACAAGCAACCCATGGTATTCAACATTGGTGATCTAGTGTGGCTACATCTTTGCAAGGACCGCTTCCCCAACGAACGCAAGTCCAAGCTTCTACCTCGCGCCGATGGACCTTTCAAGTTTCTAGCATGCTACAACGACAACGCCTACAAGATCGACCTGCCACGAGGCAAGTACAACGTGAGCGACATCTTCAACGTCAAGGACCTCGCACCTTTCCATGGTGATGCACCTTTTGATCTGAGGTCGGATCTCTCCCAAGGGGGGGGGAGATGATGCGGAGCATCCCTCGCTCATCCCCATGGACGTGCCTACATCTCCCTCAACACCACTTGGACCCATGACAAGAGCCCGAGCTAAGGCTATCGAAAATAAGGTGAACTCGCTCCTCTCCGAACTCCCTCTTTCTACTCACGAGACATGGCTACTACCTCATTCCGAGACTCTATGTGTAATCAGGTACGTGGAGGTGAGCCAAGGATCTACTACTTGCAAGAGCCAAGACGGCGAGGACCCCAAGCATGTTGAAGAAGAAGAAGAGATGCTGCTGAAGCTACAGGCATCGGATGTCCGACCAAGCCCGGACGTCCGACGACTCCCAGGCCACGGACGACCGACGCCCTCCGGATGTCCGACAGCTGAGCATCCAAACCAAATCTACGGACGACCGAGACCACCGGACGTCCGACCGATGCACGCCCGTACCGAATCTACGGACGACCGACGACTTTCGGATGACCGACCCCCTCCGGACGTCCGACGCGCCCACGACAGAGCTGATTCTACGGACGCCCGAGCCCGACCGGACGTCCGGACTGTCCCGAGCCTCCGGACGTCCGACACCTTTCGGACGACCGACACCTGAGTGACCGCGCATGCGGGCTGGAGCCCTTGTACCCCTTCGTTTTGACTTCCATTTGCACTAAGACTATAAATAGGACGCCCGACCTCCTGGTACGGGTAGCATAGGTTTAGCTCATATTTTGTGTGAGAGCCTTGCTCATCCACTTGGCTACTTCTCCTCGGAGCTCAGGACCTCTTCGGAGAAGATCCCCCAAGCGGATTCAAGACCCCTTTCTAGGGAAGACCATCAAGACCTCCGTACGGAGAAGAACGGTTCCTTTGTATCCTTACCTTTGTTGATCGTGGATCTTATGTCACTCTATGTTGTCGATGATCTAGCACTCGTGTGATTGATTCTATGTCGGTTTAGTGTTCCCTCTTGTTCTCCCCGTGTTTCTTCCCTCGAGTTCTTCCGCGTGTTCTTCGTGATTCCCCGTAGGATCCCTCCAAACGTGAAAGACCGACCACTTAGGGTTCCGCCCTACATCACTATCATTTGACATGAATATTAAGACATGAGTTCATATATCTAATCTTGGCATGAATATTAAGACACGAGTGATTCAAAGCAATAGTCTATCATTTGACATAAAAACAATAATGCTTCAAGCACACTAATAAAGCAATCATGTCTTTTCAAAATAACATGGCCAAAGAAAGTTATCCCTACAAAATCATATAGTCTGGCTATGCTCCATCTTCACAACACAAAATATTCACATCATGCACAAACCCGATGACAAGCCAAGCAATTGGTTCATAATTTTTAACGCGCTTCAGCTTTTTCAACCCTCACACAATACATGCGCGCAAGCCATGGACATAGCACTATAGGTGGAATAGAATATGATGATGGGGGTTATGTGGAGAAGACGAAAAAGGAGAAACTCTCACATCGACGCGGCTAATCAACGGGCTATGGAGATGCCCATCAATTGATGTCAATGCAAGGAGTTGGGATTGCCATGCAACGGATGCACTAGAGCTATAAGTGTATGAAAGCTCAAACTGAAACTAAGTGGGTGTGCATCCAACTTGCTTCACTACTAGGGAAAACCTTACACACAGAATTTCAGTAGCAGCGCAGTTTAAAAACGGGCGCTACTGCTAACTAGCAGTAGCGAGCTTAACGGAACCGCCCTACTAATAACTAGGTAGCAGTAGCGCTCTATGTGAAACAAGCGCTACTACTATAATTGCCACGGATTTGCCTCCAGGCTAGATATAGTAGTAGCTCCCTTCCCTGGACGCGTTGCTGCTAAAGTACTTAGTAGCAACGTTTTTCTGCAAAACTCGCTGCTGCTAAGTGTTGCACCTAATTAAGTTTAGTCCCATACTGCTAAGCGAACAAGGTGTTTACCACCTTAAATATGTTACTTCTCAAACTACCTCGAGCACTTGGTCTTCATTGAACTATATGTGTAGGATTTGTGGCTGCAATATGAATCTTCACCAGTGCCTATACAGGTACTGTGAGGATTCATGTTGACTATTTAGATTCTACGCAAAAAGATCAATGATGACCAATGTATATTTTTGATGCGTGCTTAGACTTAGCAGTAGCGTTTTTCTGTAAAACGCGCTATAGCTACTTCGACTTAACCACCAGCCTGCTCAAAATTTCACTAAGTCCTCCTCCCCCCTGTTCCCCTACTCCTCTATCACCGCCGCCCGAGCCTGAGCCTGCCCTCACCGCCACCGCCCGAGGCCGCCCTCAACCTCACCGCTGCCGCCCGCCGCCGCTCTCGACCTTACCGTCGCCGCCGCCTCCCCCACCCCCGCCGCTCTTGACCTCACCGCCGCTGCCGTCCTCCATCCGCCACCGAGGTACTCCCTCCTTCCGTGCCTCCTCCTGCTACCGTGCCCTCCTCCCTCCTCCTCCCACCGTGCCCTCCTCCCTCCGCCTGCGGCCGCCCCCTCCTCCCTCCTCCTCTGGTCGGCCCCTCCCCCTCCTCCTCCGGCCGCCCACTCCCCCTCCTCTCTCCTCCCTCCCTCCCTTGTCTCTGTTCTTGCAAATCATAGGTGTTTTGAATAAAATAGAAGTAAGAAAATTTAGGGTAGAACTAGGGTAGTAGAATTTTTAGCAAGTGTTTAATAAGAAATGGTTTATTTAGTAAGTGATTAATATAATTAGTTTATTTATATTAGGTACTTAATAGAACTAGTTTATTTGGTAAGTGCTTAATAGAACTAGTTTATTTATAGTAAGTGCTTAATAGCACTAGTTTATTTAGTAAGTAGTTAATAAAACTAGTTTATTTAGTGATAGGATTATATATAAGATATTTTCAAATGTTTTTTTTCATATTTTGAACCATTGAAATGCAATGACCATCGCTAAATGGCCTATGTTTTGCCGGAGTGTTGATTAATTTCCGTTCCTGCAAATTTCAGGCGCTCGGTATGTCTTTTTTAGCAAAGGTCATGCCGGATTTTTTGGGTTTTGCTGTCGAGTTATAATCTTTGAATTTTGAACACAGGAGATGTTTGATGACGATGGGACCCCAGAGTGCGGGTACTGCTACGATGACCGTGGTGTGTGCGACAGGTTTCCTCACCTGCAAAATGATAGGTTTTTCATCGTGAAGCTGGAAGAGACCTTTGATGTTTGTACGGTATGCAATGACAAGCATTTCATCATAATAAATATCATCACTTGTGTTTCTTTTGTTCAACGTGTAATTTATGGATTTTTTTCAATACGACTAGTACATCATGTGGCATGCTAGACCATATGTATTGGAGAAGCTTGGTTTTGGTTTAGATGACTTTGAGAATGTGGAGACGAGGAGGGCTCACTTAAGAACTAAACATGGTTATGAGTTTCTGGTGAAGTTCTACAATGTCGTTGTTCGCTCCCATTTTGGTTGCGCTAATTGGGAAGCTCTCTGCAAGGCATATGGACTTGAGGAGGGAATGCGAATAAGATTTGATATTCGTCCCGAAGATTATGATGATGATAATATCGACATCTGGGTGGATGTGGATATGCCTCCAGTTTTACCTAGATGTGAGTTTGTCAAACTAATTTGTTAAGTTCAGTAATTTATGTTGTTAATTTAAAAATATTTGGTGTTCGTCCGTACTAAACATATTTATTTATAATTGTCAGCTTATTTCTTATCTTCAAGAAATACTCGGAAGGTAGTAGACAACACATACTACAGCTATGATTCCAAGCTTAATTATGAGGAGAAAGGTTATCTTGTCTCATTCATAGAAGATGTTGAGGCCTTCAAAACCAGTCACTCTATCAGCCCAAATTATACTAGATACGTGCCACTAGTCCATAAATTTCTTGATGGTAACTTCATTGCCAAAAACTTGGTAAGATTTTGTTAACGATGGTAACTTTATTGCATACATTATTCTTAAGTAAACTACATTGCTAACTATATATGTTACTATTTCGGTTTTGAACAGAGGCTCCCGAAGCAGCTTGTGCCTGACATGCTATGTACCGAAGGTGATATGCATATGGTCATCATAATGAGTACTATGATGATGATGAGGAGGAGTTGTTATTATAACTAGTGACGAAGTTGTTATATGATGTCTCATCATGAACGAAAATGATGATTATGAGGAGTTATATGACAATGATATATTATGATGATAAGTTGTTAATGATATTGTGATGATGATGATAAGTTATTATGTCATTGGGTGAAATAACCGCGGATTAGTTTCAAATGGATGGATCCAAAGTGACCATTATATTGGTTACTTTGGATCCATGCACTTAAAACTAATCCAAAGTTCTTTCACCTAGTGATTTAATAACTCATTATGATGTTAAAACAATCTCTAACTTGCTACTATATGAAAAATTGTATACAGGTGTATGAATATGACCTAAAATAAAAAAGAAATGGAACTATCAATAATAGTAGTAGCGATTGTTCTGGAAAGCGCTACTAGTAATTATTAGTAGCGCCCGTTGGGGAAAGCGCTGCTACTAAGTAGATATAGCAGTAGTGCGTGCCAGCAGGCGCTACTGCTAAGCTTTAGCTGTAGCGCCTTATCAGTAGCGCGCTTCCCCGCGCTACTGATAGGCCAAAAACCAGCGCTACTGCTAGGCTTTTCCCTAGTAGTGTTGCTCACGAAGGCCTAGGGCATTTGAGGAAGCCCATTGTTGGAATATACAAGCCAAGTTCTATAATGAAAAATTCGTATATGAAAGTGACAACATAGGAGACTCTCTATATGAAGAACATGGTGCTACTCTGAAGCACAAGTGTGGTAAAAGGATAGTAACATTGCCCCCCTTTTTTGCGGGCTTCTTTGGCCCCCTTTTTTTATTTAGGCTCCTTTGGCCTCTCTTTTTTATTTTTTATTTTTTTATTTTTTATGGGGCAATGCTCTATAATGATGATCATCACACTTTTATTTAATTACAACTCGATACTAGAACAAAGATATGACTCTATATGAATGCCACCGGCGGTGTACCGGGATGTGCAATCATCTAGCATAGCAATGACATCAAAAAACGGACAAGCCATGAAAACATCATGCTAGCTATCTTACGATCATGCAAAGCAATATGACAATAGATGCTCAAGTCATGTATATGATGATGATGGAAGTTGCATGGCAATATATCTCGGAATGGCTATGGAAATACCATGATAGGTAGGTATGGTGGTTGTTTTGAGGAAGATATAAGGAGGCTTATGTGTGATAGAGCATATCGTATCACAGAGTTTGGATGCACCGGCAAAGTTTGCACCAACTCTCATGGTGAGAAAGGGCAATGCACGGTACCGAAGAGGCTAGCAATGATGGAATGGTAAAAGTGTGTATAATCCATGGACTCACATTAGTCATAAAGAACTCATATACTTATTGCAAAATTTTATTAGCCCTTGAAGCAAAGTACTACTACGCATGCTCCTAGGGGGATAGATTGGTAGGAAAAGACCATCGCTCATAAGGAAGACAATCAATAAATACCTCATGCTCCAACTTCGTTACATAACGGTTCACCATACGTGCATGCTACGGGAATCTCAAACTCCAACACAAGTATTTCTACAATCAACAACTACCCAGTAGCATGACTCTAATATCACCATCTTTATATCACAAAACTATTGCAAAGAATCAAACATATCATATTCAGCGATCTACAAGTTTTATGTAGGATTTTATGACTAACCATGTGAATGACCAATTCCTGTCATCTCTCTAAATAGATATAAGTGAAGCAAGAGAGTTCAATTCTTTGTACAAAAGATATGCCCACACTTCAACAAATATAAGTGAAGTAAAAGAGCATTCTACAAATGGCGGTTTTCTATATGAAGAGAAACAGGCAATCCAAACTTCAAATTGTATAAGTGAAGCACGTGAAGCATTCTATAAAGCCATACTCAACAGATTTAAGTGAAGTGCAATGAGCATTCTATAAATCAACCAAGGACTATCTCATACCAGAATGGTGCATAAAAGAAAAGTGATAACTAAATGCAAAAGATGCTCCAAGACTTGCACATATCGCATGAACGAAACAAATCCGAAAACATACCGATACTTGTTGAAGAGAGAGGGGATGCCTTCCGGGGCATCCCCAAGATTAGACGCTTGAGTCTCTAAATATTTACTTGGGGTGCCTTGGGCATCCCCAAGCTTGAACTCTTGACTCTCTTCCTTTTCCTCGTATTGAGACCTCCTCGATCAAACACTTCATCCACACAAAACTTCAACAGAAAACTCGGTAAGATCCGTTAGTATAATAAAGCAAATCACCACTCTAGGTACTGTAGCAAACCATTTCATATTTTGTTTTTGCATTGTGTCTACTGTAATATAGCTTTTTTATGGCTTAATCAACTGATATAAATTGATAGTTTCATCAAAACAAGCAAACTATGCATCAAAAACAGAATCTGTCAAAAACAGAACAGTCTGTAGCAATCTGAACATTCACCATACTTCAGGTACCCCAAACATTCTACCAAAATTAGGAAAAATAAACAATTTGTATAGAAAGACAGTGCAAAAATAATCATAACCGTTTGATGTTCCAGTAAAAAAGATAAAATCGTGCACTACAGCCAAAGTTTATGTCCTGCACCGTACAAACCAACAAGCATTGTAAACATCCTAAAGGCAAACCTTAGCACATTATTTTTTATAATACAATGGAATTGTACAAGGGGATAATTATTTTTGATGAAAAGTTTCTGTAATCAAGATTCACAAAGTTTCCGTGAGCATGAACAAAGTTCAAGGAGCTCTCCCACTTCAACAATGCTTGTCTCTCTCACTTTCACTTTCCTTTGAAAAGTTTTGGGTTCCCCTCTTTATTTCTTTTGTTTTTAAACTATATGAAAGCACTCAACAGAAATAAATGACTCTCTAAAACTTCCGGGTTGTCTCCCTGGCAGCGCTTTCTTTAAAGCCATTAAGCTAGGCATATAGTCCTCAAATAATGGATCCACCCGGATCCCAAGGTATATCAAAGCCAATTTTAATTAACAATAATTTGTAATTTAGTAGTGAGCAAAAAGTAACATATATCATGCAACAATGAAGTCTAACTCTCTTCCTATGCATCGGCATGTCATAAAAGAACAATTCATGCACACCAAGTAAAAGCCAATGCATAGTATAAGCAGTTTCTTGCAATTTCATAGTATGGGAAACATAGAGAGGTGGAGATATAGTTCCTCTCTCATAATAATTGCAAGTAGGAGCAGCAAGCATATGCATATTATATCTATCAAAATCATCATGTGTAGTATAAAAAGGCAACTCATCAATATAAGCCTTAATAAGCACAAACTTCTCCGATATTGTGCAGTCGGGAGAATTCAAAAAGATAATAGGACTATCATGTGTGGGTGCAATAGCAAAAATTTCATGTTTAACATAAGGAACTATAGCAAGTTCATCTCCATAAGCATAATTCATATTGGCATCTTGGCCACAAGCATAACAAGCATCATCAAAAAGGGATATTTCAAGAGAATCAATGGGATCATAGCAATCATCATAGCAATCATCCTTTGGTAAGCACAAAGGGAAATTAAACAATGTATGAGTTGAAGAGTTACTCTCATTAGAAGGTGGGCACGGGTAGCTAATCCGCTCTTCCTCCTTTTGTTCTTCGCTCTCCTAATCATCCTTTTCATCCAATGAGCTCACAATTTCAGTAATTTCTTCTTCCATAGCTTCCTGCAAAATATTAGTCTCTTCTTGGACAGCGGAGGAGTCCTCGATATATGGTTTAACATAGGCATTAGAAGCATAATTATCATAAAAATATTCAAGTAAGGCAAAATTTTCAGATTTATAGAGTAGCATCATACTTTTCAATCAAAGAAGCAATTTCCTAAGCACCCTTAAAAGCAACAGATTCTTCAATTTGTTGAACATCATAGTAATTATAAACACCCTTAACATACAAAGATACGATTCCATTATCACCAGACAAGCATTCATAGGGAAGGTGTTTCTTAGGGTTTTAAGGACAACAAGTAAAATCATATAGTTCACATAAAGTCCAAGCATAGTATTACAAACGATGAATTTGATCCAGTACAAGTTTCCCTTTTTCAGATATATGGTGTCGCACATAACAAGCATGCTCATCTAAAGATTTGAACTCAACTAAGCTAGTGGGGGTTTCAGCATGAGCACAAAGGGATCAAAGATGATCCAAGTAAAAAGCTTCAGGAGTGTGATAGATTTTGAGTGGTTCTTCAACCATTGGTTCAGTAGGTACAACAATTTTTTTGGTATTTTGTGTTTCCTACCCATAACTAAACAGAGAAAACAACTAAGAACAACAATTAAAAATTACTTAGTGATAAAGCAAACAAGCACACATGAGAATATTCACCCCACGCTATGACTCCCCGGCAACGGCGCCAGAAAAAGGTCTTGATAACCCGCAAGTATACGGGATCAATTGTAGCCTCTTTCGATAAGTAAGATGTCGAACCCAACGAGGAGCTAAAGGTAGAACAAATATTCTCTCAAGTCCTATCTTCCACTGATACGACTCTAAGCATGCTTAGTGTTCGCTTTACCTAGAACAAGTATGAAACTAGAAGTACTTTGTAGGTGTTGTTGGATAGGTTTGCAAGATAATAAAGAACACGTAAATAAAAAGTAGGGGCTGTTTAGATAAAGAAGCAATGAAGTAAATATAGAGAGTGTGGAAAAGTGGTGGTAAGAGTTGTGAAATTGTCCCTAGGCAATTGACTACGTTACTAGATCGGTAATCACTACTGCAATTCTATTTGAGGGAGAGGCATAAGCTAACATACTTTCTCTTCTTGGATCATATGAACTTATGATTGGAACTCTAGCAAGCATCCACAACTACTAAAGATCATTAAGGTAAAACCCAACCATAGCATTAAAGTATCAAGTCCTCTTTATCCCATTCACAAACAACCTACTTACTCGGGTCTGTGCTTCTTTCACTCACGCCACCCATCATAAGCAAATCATAAACATATTGCAAACCCTACAACGGGAATCCCTCACACTTGCACGACACGTAGAGCACCATAGGATAGCACCAATAATAAAACATGTATTTCAAACCAATCATAGCAATTCATAAATCACCGGTAGGACAATGAAAATCTACTCAGACATCATAGGATGGCAACACATCATTGGATAATAATATGAAGCATAAAGCACCATGTTCAAGTAGAGGGTACAGCGGGTTGCGGGAGAGTGGACCACTAAATATAGATGGGGGAAGGTGATGGAGACGTTGGTGAAGATGGCGGAGGAGTTGGTGTAGATCGCGGTGATGATGATGGCCCCCGGCGGTGTTCCGGCGCCACCGGAAGCAAGGGGGAGAGAGAGCCCCTTCTTCTTCTTCTTACTTGACCTTCTCCATAGATGGGAGAAGGGTTTCCCCTCTAGTCCTTGGCTCCCATGGTGTGGGAGGGGCGAGATCCCCTCCGAGATTGGATCTATCTCTCTGTCTCTCTCTGTTTTTGCGTTCTCCTGTTCTGCCTTTTCACCGTTTCGTATATATATGGAGATCCATAACTCCGATTGGGTTGAACCCTTCGCCCAGATCTTTTTCCAAAAATTAGCTTTCTTGCGGCCAAAGAAGGGCGTGAACCGCCTTACGAGTGGCCCAGGAGGGTGGGGGCGCGCCCACCTGGAGTGGGTGTGGGCCCCTATCTCTTGGCCACCTCGGGCACCGTCTCGTGTTGATTTTACTTCCCAAAAATCACAAATATTCCAAAATAATTCTCCGTCCTTTTTATCCGGTTTGGACTCCGTTTGGTATGGGGGTTTCTGCGAAACATAAAACATGCAACAGACAGGAACTAGCACTGGGCACTGGATCAATATGTTAGTCCTAAAAAATAGTATAAAAAGTTGCCAAAAGTATATGAAAGTTGAATAATATTGGCATGGAACAATCAAAAATTATAGATACGACGGAGACGTATCACCTAGCTTCTCAACTCATGGCTTCCTGCATGCCTATAGGCCTCTTTCCTGGGTCCACGCCCACGCGTACATGGAAATTTGCCGCCGCCGCCGCTGGCTTAGCGCACGCCCATCCAATCTGCATGTTTCGTTGTTGTACGCTTGCCCGATCAATCCACCGATCAACTGCCGCACGTCACGTCTGGTGCTTGCACACGTATCTCGCTCTGATTTGATTTTTTTCGATCTCGCAGAGAACCACGCCGCAGTCGGCTGCATCTCAACTCAATCCTTCCTCTAAATCCACGATCCACATCCTCCAGACAACCTAGCTCTGATACCACTTGTTAGAATAAATCCGAGGCACTCCGTCGATCATCCGAGGACCAAGCAATCACATGAGCATGACACCAAGATTTGTTAACAAGGTTCACCGATATGGCTACATCCCCGGGGCTTGACTACGGGCGCTCCTCCCCGTGACACCGTCACAATACCGCACCCGGTCGCCCTGGACGCCGGCACATGCTGTCGGCTTCCCCTGCGTTCTGGTGCTAGTTTGTTGGCATATGTTACATCGTGTTTCTAGCCCCGCTATATATGAGAGGCCTAGGATACAAGTGTCCTATTAGGACACGACTCCATATCCTATCTAAACACAATACTACTCAGAGTCCAACTATAACCTACCTTGTACACAATATTCGACACAACTCTAACATAGGGCCGAAGGCCTGTCATAATTCGGTGTTGCTCTCCGGTTGGGCCTGGTTGATGCACGTGGGTCAGAAACGCTGGTGATAGCGGACCCGGAATTGCGTAAAAATTGGTATCAGAGCCTAGGTGCTCGGAATGAATCTCGGTAGACTCATAGGTGGTCGGTCATGGTTGGTGGGTTGGAAACGCTGGTGTTAGCGGGCCCATGGATGACCGACGTGTGAGGGGGAGATTGTTGAGTTTAGTCGCACATCGGTTATGGAGGGAGACATAACACGACTTATAAGGGCGGGGGTGTCCCCTCCTAACAGGCTAGTCTTTTAGGGGGAGAGGGCCCAAGTCCTGTCATAAGTCGGTGTTGCTCTCCGGTTGGACCAGGTTGACGCATGTGTGTCGGAAACGCTGGTGATAGCGGACCCGTAATTGCGTAACACATGCGACCTCTATAACTTAGGAATTTCAGAATAGTTGGTTCAAACCTCCAAATTCAAAGAGGGGTTCAGTATGATACTTGAATTTAAGCTTGACGTGTCGATCTTCCTGTTTCACGTGACCCTACCATGTCATATTATCTGAGATAGTTCTTGTTACCTAAACTGCAGGGTAGGAGGTTCACGTTTGTTGTAGGTTGACTTTGCTTGGGAAGACAGTAGCTGCAGGATCGGAGGAGGCTGAAGCGAGCTCGAGTCGGTCAGTTGCAGCCACCCACAATGTTTTATCACTTTCAAGCCTGGAACACTACAACAGCATGTGAATATACATGAAAAGTAACATCGACACATTTTTAAATACTATCGTGTCCAGTGTCTCGTATTTAGAAAATAGAAGCCATTTCAAATATGATGTTTGGAACATATCTCGAGAGAAGTTCACAAGCTAAATCTGCCTAAACATGCATTTTTTTGCCTGAACACTTGGAAATCAACAACTTACTATAAATTACATCTCCAAACAATGTGGTTCAGGTTGAAATGAACCCAACATTTAATTTTTATTAAAAACAGAATATATGCAAAACTAATCCTCCAAAAACAACCTGTTGTGGAAAGCATTTTAGAACATGTGTGGTTTTTCTTCGTGTCTGAAACAAATGCATGTTTACATGAGAGGAAAAGTCACAATAAACGCTACTCCGTACTCCCTCCTTTCCGGTTTATAGGGCTTATCTCAAAATTTTAGTTTGTCCATTTTCTAAGGCTCAATTTGGTTGTTCTCCATCACATGTTCAGATTCCAAGGTGCATTAACTCATTGCATGCAAGTATTAAGAGAAAATTGACCAATGCATGTTCTGTATGCATGCATGTATTGCAATTAATACATTGGTAAACATATTTTTTTGGGGAAAACTTGAGCATTAATTGGGTGTTTTTGCAAACTACAAAAAATATTCCACCACTCACCATCTACCTTGGTTGATGAGATTTTTGAATTGAGCCCTATAAAACGGAAAGGAGGGAGTATCTCATTGGAAAGCTGACTGGCTACTAGGCATGGAAGAATGCTTTCACCAGGGAGACTTTGCTAAAATAAGAATAAAAATTCAAGCAGACTTGACAACAGGAGCATACAGACCTTTGTCGATGTCATTGTCATCTTTGATTTAATAGAGAAATGAGAATAGTTTGAATACCCTTTATTTTCTGAACCTGAATACACATATACAACTGATGTTTGTCAGTTCCAAAATCCAGCCCAAACTGAAATTATCCATGGCCATGATCCATTCAAAAATTTACAAAAAAAATCCATTCAAAAGTAAAACTGTGGCACACGATCAGAAGAGGGCTCACCTTCAAAGTTAAAAGGCATCCATTCAAAAGTAAAAAGTATTTACCGGCTAATAGTAACTTAATAAAATTCTGCTATACTCTAAGCACACACTTATCAACCCAAAATGGATTGACCATACTGCATTTGTATATCAGGAGGTAGCTAGTCCAGAAATAACAACAAAAGATGCAGGGTAAAGAGCATGTCTCACCTGAAGACGATAAAAGAAGAACAGAGAGTAGCAACAGATGATAGAAACATGAAACTCTTTGTTGCCGAGTGTCCCGAGAGCTTCTCCGGTCAAATTTCTGTAAATGCCCCGTTCAATTAGAAGACCACCATAACTAGTGTGTATCTGTTTGAGGTACTCGTTCGACTGCTCTGCAATAACTGAAAGTATCTGCCACTTTAGTACACAATTTGTCAAAATAGAACTTAAATATTTAACAAACTGAAAAGATGGAAAAGAAAAACTAGAATTGAAATATATACAATTAAGATTCATTTACATGCAATGCTATTGGAGAAACAACTAAATAAATGATCATTATTTTGATCTATCATAACAACTCAATGGCCACCTTTTCTTATTTTGTTCTCTGACCAATGATTTTTATTCATCTTCAGTTAGTATTGGTCCTTGATTTACTATAGGTGTATCGCCCAAAAAAATTACAATCTTATATATGGCTTAGAAATTGGAAGGAAATAAGAATATAACTACATACAGACTAAATGTAGATAGCTCGTTGCTCTTTTTTTGAGAGACAGGGAGATATGGACCTAGGTGCACCAATTATGTCCCTACCATAAGCCTCTCTCATCCCTCGATCTCTCACAACTTACTGCCTCCCAATCTCTCTCTTAGTCTCTCACCACAACACCGCCACACAACTACCTGCCTCCCCCAAAGGCATGCACACAACAGCAACAATATCACCACACATCCGGCCAGGGCACCGCTCGTTCCCATCACCAGCTTTTATTTTCCATGCATGCGAAAATTGTTCTTATAAATGATGACTAACCTGCATACTAAAGAACACTATCGTTGAATTAATCTACAAATTAATTTTTGAGCTAGAAATGGCATGTAGTTAATGGGACTATCCACTTTGGTCGACATTCCAACTTCTTCTAATGACCAGGGAATCTTCCCTTATGATGATCCAATACTGCAGCGACATCCTAAGCTAAGTTTTTATAGAACACATATAAAGCAGCCCGGCAACTGACCTAAACAAAGGCACAAACTGACAGAAAACAAAGGAAGCCACAACAATCCAAAGGAAGAACCAAAAAAAGACCAGCACAAATGGAAGAAACAGACACACATATAGTAGGAGATAAACAAATACATGCAAGGAAAATAATACAACAGAACATGCAGGGTGTGAATTGGTGGCTTTACCTTTTACGTACTTAGGTATACCAATTCACCATCGTAAGCTAACCAATAGAGAATGGAAGTGCATTGAGGATTGTTTTGAGAAGAAATTGAGCTGCTGGAAAGGCAAGCTGATGTCATACAGAGGACGCTTAATTCTCATTAATTCGGTCCTCACGAGTATGCCCATGTTTCTTCTCTCTTTCTTCGAGGTTCCAGTGGGAGTCCGTAAGAGGCTAGACTTCTATCGATCACGCTTCTTCTGGCAGAGTGATGAACTTAAGCGAAAATACAAACTTGCTAAATGGGATATCATCTGTAGGCCGAAAGACCAAGGGGGTCTAGGTATTGAGAATCTAGAAGTGAAGAACAGATGTCTCCTTAGCAAGTGGCTGTTTAAGCTTTCTGTCGAGACGGAGGCCACTTGGGCTCAGATCTTGCCGAACAAGTACCTTCACTCCAGAAACCTTGTCCCAGGTGACAGTGCGGCCAACTGATTCGCCTTTTTAGAAAGGACTGATGAGAGTTAAACCACTCTTTTTCAATAGGACAAGATTCATAGTTGGAAATGGTAACGCTACGAGGTTTTGGGAGGATACTGTTGGAAATATTCCCTAGAGGCAATAATAAAATGGTTATTATTATATTTCCTTGTTCATGATAATTGTCTATTGTTCATGCTATAATTGTATTGATCGGAAACCTTAATACATTTGTGAATACATAGACCACACCATGTCCCTAGTGAGCCTCTAGTTGACTAGCTCGTTGATCAACAGATGGTCATGGTTTCCTGACTATGGACATTGGATGTCATTGGTAACGAGATCACATCATTAGGAGAATGATGTGATGGACAAGACCCAATCCTAAGCATAGCACAAGATCGTGTAGTTCGTTTGCTAGAGCTTCTCTAATGTCAAGTATCATTTCGTTAGACCATGAGATCGTGCAACTCCCGGACACCGTAGGAATGCTTTGGGTGTACCAAACGTCACAACGTAACTGGGTGACTATAAAGGTGCACTACAGGTATCCCTGAAAGTGTCTGTAGGGTTGGCACGAATCGAGACTGGGATTTGTCACTCCGTATGACGGAGAGGTATCTCTGGGCCCACTCAGTAATGCATCATCATAATGAGCTAAATGTGACGAAGTAGGTGTTTACGCGATCATGCATTACGGAACGAGAAAACTGACTTGCCGGTAACGAGATTGAACGAGGTATTGGGATACCGACGATCGAACCTCGGGCAAGTAACGTACCGATTGGCAAAGGGAATTGTATGCGGGATTGCTTGAATCCTCGACATCTTAGTTCATCCGATGAGATCATCGTGGAACATGTCGGAGTCAACATGGGTATCCAGATCCCGCTGTTGGTTATTGGCCGGGGAGCCGTCTCGGTCATGTCTACATGATTCCGAACCTGTAGGGTCTACACACTTAAGGTCCGATGACGCTAGGGTTATAAGGAAGATTTGTCTGTGATTACCGAATGTTGTCCAGAGTCCCGGATGAGATCCCGGACGTCACGAGGAGTTCCGGAATGGTCCGAAGGTGAAGATTTATATATGGGAAGTCATCGTACGGTTACCAAAAATATTCGGGGGTATACCGTTTTGTACCGGGACCACCGGAGGGGTTCCGGAGGTCCACCGGGTGGGTCCATCTGCCCCGGAGGGCCTTATGGTCTGTAGGTGGAAGGGAACCAGCCCCAAGTGGGCTGGGCACCACCCCCCTAGGGCCCATGCGCCTAGGGTTGGGGGGAACCCTAAAGGGGGCGCCCCCCTTGGCTTGGGGGGCAAGCCCCCTCCCCCCTTGGCCGCCCCCCCCCCCCTCTAGATCCCATTTAGAGGGGCCGGCCCCCTTCCCCCTTCTCCCTATAAATAGAGGGGTGGAGGGAGGGGTGCAGCACCACATCCAAGGCGCAGCCCCTCCCCTCCCCAACACCTTTCCTCCTCCGCAAGAGCTTGGCGAAGCCGTGCCGGAGAACTGCCACTCCATCACCACCACGCCATCGTGCTGCTATTGGATCCTTCTTCCTCAACCTCTCCCTCCTCCTTGCTGGATCAAGGCGCGGGAGACGTCACCGGGCTGCACATGTGTTGAACGTGGAGGCACCGTTGTTCCGTGCTTAGATCGGATTCGGCCGTGATCTGAATCGCTACTTGTACGACTCCTCCAACCGCGTTTCTTCTTGCAACGCTTCCGACTCGCGATCTTCAAGGGTATGAAGATGCACTCCCCTCTCTCTCGTTGCTATTTACTCCATAGATTGATCTTGGTGATGCGTAGAATTTTTTTAATTTCTGCAACGATCCCCAACAGTGGCATCATGAGCTAGGTCTATGCGTAGTTTCTATGTACGAGTAGAACACAAGTTTGTTGTGGGCGTCGATTTTGTCAATTTACTTGCCACTACTAGTCTTATCTTGTTTCGGCGGCATCGTGGGATGAAGCGGCCCGGACCGACCTTACAGATACACTTACGTGAGACAGGTTCCACCGACTAACATGCACTAGTTGCATAAGGTGGCTAGCGGGTGTCTGTCTCTCCCACTTTAGTCGGATCGGATTTGATGAAAAGGGTCCTTATGAAGGGTAAATAGCAATTGGCATATCACATTGTGGTTTTGGCGTAGGTAAGAAACGTTCTTTCTAGAAACCTATAGCAGCCACGTAAAAACTTGCAACAACAGTTAGAGGACGTCTAACTTGTTTTTGCAGCATATGTCGTGTGATGTGATATGGCCAAAAGGATGTGATGAATGATATATATGTGATGTATGAGATTGATCATGTTCTTGTAATAGGAATCACGACTTGCATGTTGATGAGTATGACAACCGGCAGGAGCCATAGGAATTGTCTTAATTTATTGTATGACCTGCGTGTCATTGAATAATGCCATGTAATTACCTTACTTTATTGCTAAACCGTTAGCCATAGTAGTAGAAGTAATAGTTGGCGAGACAACTTCATGAAGACACGATGATGGAGATCATGGTGTCATGTTGGTGACGATGATGATCTGGCGCCCCGAAGATGGAGATCAAAAGGAGCAAAATGATATTGGCCATATCATGTCACTATTTGATTGCATGTGATGTTTATCATGTTTTACATCTTATTTTCTTAGAACGATGGTAGAATAAATAAGATGATCCCTCATAAAAATTTCAAGAAAGTGTTCCCCCTAACTCTGCACCGTTGCAAAGGTTCATTGTTTCGAAGCACCACGTGATGATCGGGTGTGATAGATTCTAACGTTCGAATACAACGGGTGTAAGCCAGATTTACACATGCAAAACACTTAGGTTGACTTAACGAGCCTAGCATCTACAGACATGGCCTCGGAATACAAGAGACTGAAAGGTCGAACATGAGTCATATAGAAGATACGATCAACATGCAGATGTTCACCGATGATGACTAGTCCGTCTCACGTGATGATCGGACACGGCCTGGTTGACTCGGATCATGGATCACTTAGATGACTAGAGGGGTGTCTATCTGAGTGGGAGTTCATTGAATAATTTGATTAGATGAACTTAATTATCATGAACTTAGTCTAAAAATCTTTACAATATGTCTTGCAGATAAAATGGCCCACGCTAATGTTGTCCTCAACTTCAACGCGTTCCTAGAGAACCCCAAGCTGAAAGACGATGGTAGCAACTATACGGACTGGGTCCGGAACCTGAGGATCATCCTCATAGCTGCCAAGAAAGCATATGTCCTTGAAGCACCGCTAGGTGAAGCACCTGTCCCAGCGAGCCAAGATGTTATGAACGCCTGGCAGTCGCGTGTTGATGGTTACTCCCTGGTTCAGTGCGGCATGCTTCACAGCTTAGAACCGGGGCTCCAAAAGCGTTTTGAGCAGCACGGAGCATATGAGATGTTCCAAGAGCTGAAAATGGTTTAACAAGCTCATGCCCGGGTCGAGAGATATGAAGTCTCCGACAAGTTCTACAGTTGTAAGATGGAGGAGAATAGTTCCGTCAATGAGCACATACTCAAAATGTCTGGGTTGCACAACCGCTTGTCTCATCTGGGAGTTAATCTCCCGGATGACGCGGTCGTTGACAGAATCCTTCAGTCGCTTCCATCGAGCTACAAGAGCTTTGTGATGAACTTAAATATGCAGGGGATGGAGAAAACCATTCCTGAGGTATATTCGATGGTGAAATCAGCGGAGGTGGACATCAAAAAGGAACATCAAGTGTTGATGGTGAATAAAACCACTAAGTTCAAGAAAGGCAAGGGTAAAAAGGGCTTCAAGAAAGATGGCAAGGGAGTTGCCGCGCCCAGTAAGCAAGCTGCCGGGAAGAAGCCAAAGAATGGACCCAAGCCTGAGACTGGGTGTTTTTATTGCAAGGGAAATGGTCACGGGAAGCGGAACTGCCCCAAGTACTTAGCGGACAAGAAGGCCGGCAACACCAAAGGTATATGTGATATACATGTTATTGATGTGTACCTTACCAGTACTCGTAGTAGCTCCTGGGTATTTGATACCGGTGCGGTTGCTCATATTTGTAACTCAAAATAGGAGCTGCGGAATAAGCAGAGACTGGCGAAGGACGAGGTGACGATGCGCGTCGGGAATGGTTCCAAGGTCGATGTGATCGCCGTCGGCACTCTACCTCTACATTTACCTACGGGATTAGTTTTAAACCTCAATAATGTTTATTTAGTGCTAGCTTTGAGCATGAACATTGTATTTGGATCTCGTTTAATACGAGATGGCTACTCATTTAAATCCGAGAATAATGGTTGTTCCATTTATATGAGAGATATGTTTTATGATCACGCCCCGCTGGTCAATGGTTTATTCTTAATGAATCTCGAACGTGATGTTACACATATTCATAGTGTGAATACCAAAAGATGTAAGGTTGACAATGATAGTCCCACATACTTGTGGCACTGCCGCCTTGGTCACATTGGTGTCAAACGCATGAAGAACCTCCATGCAGATGGACTTTTGGAGTCTCTTGATTATGAATCATTTGACACGTGCGAACCATGCCTCATGGGCAAAATGACCAAGACTCCGTTCTCCGGAACAATGGAGCGAGCAACCAACTTATTGGAAATCATACATGCTGATGTGTGCGGTCCAATGAGTGTTGAGGCTCGCGGTGGCTATCATTATGTTCTCGCCCTCACTGATGACTTAAGTAGATATGGGTATGCCCACTTAATGAAACACAAGTCTAAGACCTTTGAAAAGTTCAAGGAATTTCAGAGTGAGGTTGAAAATCAACGTGACGGGAAAATAATGTTCTTACGATCAGATCGTGGAGGGGAATATTTGAGTCACGAATTTGGCGCACACTTAAGGAAATGTGGAATCGTTTCACAACTCACGCCGCCTGGAACACCTTAGTGTAATGGTGTGTCCGAACGTCGTAATCGCACTCTATTGAATATGGTGCGATCTATGATGTCTCTTACCGATCTACCGCTCTCATTTTGGAGTTATGCTTTAGAGATTGCCGCATTAACTTTATATAGGGCTCCGTCGAAATCCGTTGAGATGACACCATATGAATTATGGTTTGGGAAGAAACCTAAGCTGTCGTTTCTAAAAGTTTGGGGATGTGATGCTTATGTCAAGAAACTTCAACCTAAAAAGCTCAAACCCAAGTCGGAAAAATGTGTTTTCATAGGATACCCGAAGGAAACCATTCGGTATACCTTGTACCTCAGATTCGAAGGCAAGATCTTTGTTGCCAAGAACGGGTCCTTTCTGGAGAAAGAGTTTCTCTCGAAAGAAGTAAGTGGGAGGAAAGTAGAACTTGATGAAGTACTGCCTCTTGAAGCGGAAAGTAGCGCAGCTCAGGAATATGTTTCTGTGGTGCCTGCACCGCTAGAGAGGAGGTTAACGATGATGATCAAGGTACTTCGGATCAAATTGCTACTGAACTTCGTAGGTCCACGAGGACACGTTCCACACCAGAATGGTATGGCAACCCTGTCCTAGAAATCTTGTTGTTAGACAACGGTGAACCTTCGAACTATGAAGAAGCGATGGCGGTCTAGATTCCAACAAATGGCTTGAAGCAATGCAATCCGAGATAGGATCCATGTATTAAAACAAAGTATAGACTTTGACAGACTTGCCCGATGATCGGCGAGCGATAGAAAATAAATGGATCTTTAAGAAGAAGACGGACGCGGATGGTAATGTTACCATCTATAAAGCTCGACTTGTCGCTAAGGGTTATCGGCAAGTTCAAGGGGTTGACTACGATGAGACCTTCTCACCCGTAGCGAAGCTGAAGTCCGTCCGAATCATGTTAGCAATTGCCACATTCTACGATTATGAGATATGGCAAATGGACGTCAAAACGGCATTCCTTAACGGCTTTCTTAAGGAAGAATTGTATATGATGCAGCCGGAAGGTTTTGTTGATCCTAAGAATGCTAACAAGGTATGCAAGCTCCAGCGCTCCATCTATGGGCTGGTGCAAGCATCTCGGAGTTGGAACATTCGCTTTGATGAAATGATCAAAGCGTTTGGGTTTATGCAGACTTATGGAGAAGCCTGTGTTTACAAGAAAGTGAGTGGGAGCTCTATAGCATTTCTCATATTATAAGTGTTTTTCAATGAAGGACCTTGGAGAAGCTGCTTACATATTAGGCATCAAGATCTATAGAGATAGATCGAGACGCCTCATAGGTCTTTCGCAAAGCACGTATCTTGATAAGATATTGAAGAAGTTCAATATGGATCAGTCCAAGAAGAGGTTCTTGCCTGTATTGCAAGGTGTGAAATTGAGCTCGGCTCAAAGCCCGACCAAGGCAGAAGATAGAGAAAAGATGAGTGTCGTCCCCTATGCCTCAGCCATAGGGTCTATTATGTATGCCATGCTATGTACCAGACCTGATGTAAATCTTGCCGTAAGTTTGGTAGGGAGGTACCAAAGTAATCCCGGCATGGAACACTGGACAACGGTAAAGAATATCCTGAAGTACCTGAAAAGGACTAAGGATATGTTTCTCGTTTATGGAGGTGACGAAGAGCTCGTCGTAAAGGGTTACATCGATGCTAGCTTCAACACAGATCTGGATGACTCCAAGTCACAAACCGGATACGTGTATATTTTGAATGGTCGGGCAGTAAGCTAGTGCAGTTGCAAGCAAAGCGTTGTGGCGGGATCTACATGTGAAGCGGAGTACATGGCAGCGTCGGAGGCAGCACATGAAGCAATCTGGATGAAGGAGTTCATTACCGACCTAGGAGTTATTCCCAGTGCGTCGGGCCTGATGACTCTCTTCTGTGACAACACTGGAGCTATTGCCCTTGCCAAGGAGCCCGGGTTTCACAAGAAGACCAGACACATCAAGCGTCGCTTCAACTCCATTCGTGAAAATGTTCAAGATGGAGACATAGATATTTGTAAAGTGCATACGGATCTAAATGTAACTAGATTATTCACTCTAGTGCAAGTGGGAGACTGTTGGAAATATGCCCTAGAGGCAATAATAAAATGGTTATTATTATATTTCCTTGTTCATGATAATTGTCTATTGTTCATGCTATAATTGTATTAACCGGAAACCATAATACATGTGTGAATACATAGACCACAACACGTCCCTAGTGAGCCTCTAGTTGACTAGCTCGTTGATCAATAGATGGTCATGGTTTCCTGACCATGGACATTGGATGTCATTCATAACGGGATCACATCATTAGGAGAATGATGTGATGGACAAGAACCAATCATAAGCATAGCACAAGATCATGTAGTTCGTTTGCTAAAAGCTTTTCTAATGTCAAGTATCATTTCCTTAGACCATGAGATTGTGCAACTCCTGGATACTATTCATGATAATTGTCTATTGTTCATGCTATAATATTTCCTTGTTCATGCTATAATTGTATTGATCGGAAACCGTAATACATGTGTGAATACATGGACCACAACACGTCCCTAGTGAGCCTCTAGTTGACTAGCTCGTTATTCAATAGATGGTCATGGTTTCCTGACCATGGACATTGGATGTCATTGATAACGGGATCACATCATTAGGTGAATGATGTCATGGACAAGACCCAATCCTAAGCATAGCACAAGATCGTGTAGTTCGTTTGCTAAAAGCTTTTCTAATGTCAAGTATCATTTCCTTAGACCATGAGATTGTGCAACTCCCGGATACTGTTCATGATAATTGTCTATTGTTCATGCTATAATATTTCCTTGTTCATGCTATAATTGTATTGATCGAAAATTGTAATACATGTGTGAATACATAGACCACACCATGTCCCTAGTGAGCCTCTAGTTGACTAGCTCGTTCATCAACAGATGGTCATGGTTTCCTGACTATGGACATTGGATGTCATTGATAACGGGATCACACCATTAGGAGAATGTTGTGATGGACAAGACCCAATCCTAAGCATAACACAAAATCGTGTAGTTCGTTTGCTAGAGCTTTTCTAATGTCAAGTATCATTTCCTTAGACCATGAGATCGTGCAACTCCCGTACACCGTAGGAATGCTTTGGGTGTACCAACCTCACAATGTAACTGGGTGACTATAAAGGTGCACTACAGGTATCCCCGAAAGTGTCTGTTGGGTTGGCACGAACCGAGACTGGGATTTGTCACTCCGTATGACGGAGAGGTATCTCTGGGCCCACTCGGTAATGCATCATCATAATGAGCTCAATGTGACTAAGTAGTTGGTCACGGGATCATGCAATACGGAACGAGTAAAGTGCCTTGCTGGTAATGAGATTGAACGAGGTATTGGGATACCGACGATCGAATCTCGGGCAAGTAACGTACCGATTGACAAAGGGAATTGTATACGGGATTGCTTGAATCCTCGACATCGTGGTTCATCTGATGAGATCATCGTGGAACATGTGGGAGTCAACATGGGTATCCAGATCCTGCTGTTGGTTATTGTCCGGAGAGGTGTCTCGGTCATGTCTACATGATTCCCGAACCCGTAGGGTCTACACACTTAAGGTTCGATGACGCTAGGGTTATAAGGAAGATTTGTATGTGATTAACGAATGTTGTTCGGAGTCCCGGATGAGATCCTAGACGTCACGAGGAGTTCCGGAATGGTTCGGAGGTGAAGATTTATATATGGGAAGTCATCATACGGTCACCGAAAATATTCGGGGGTATACCGGTATTGTACCGGGACCCTCGGAACCCCTCCGGTGGTCCATCGGGTGGGTCCATCTGCCCCGGAGGGCCTTATGGGCTGTAGGTGGAAGGGAACCAGCCCCAAGTGGGTTAGGGGCCACCCCCCCCCTAGGGCTCACGCGCCTAGGGTTGGGGTGAACCCTTAAGGGGGCGCCCCCCTTGGCTAGGGGGGCAAGCCCCCCCCCCCCTTGGCCAGTGCCCCCCCCCCCCTCTAGATCCCATCTAGAGGGGCCATCCCCCTTCCCCCTTCTCGCTATAAATAGAGGGGTGGAGGGAGGGGTGCAGCACCACATCCAAGGCGCAGCCCCTCCCCTCCGCAAGAGCTTGGCGAAGCCCTGCTGGAGAACTGCCACTCCATCACCACCACGCCGTCGTGCTGCTGTTGGAGCCTTCTTCCTCAACCTCTCCCTCCTCCTTGCTGGATCAAGGCGCGGGAGACGTCACCGGGCTGCACGTGTGTTGAACGCGGAGGCACCGTTGTTCTGTGCTTAGATCGGATTCGGCCGCGATCTGAATCGCTACATGTACGACTCCTCCAACCGCGTTCTTGCAACGCTTCCGACTCATGATCTTCAAGGGTATGAAGATGCACTCCCCTCTCTCTCGTTGCTAGTTACTCCATAGATTAATCTTGGTGATGCGTAGAAATTTTTTAATTTCTGCAACAATCCCCAACAGATACATGGCTAGGGGTGACGCCCCTCGCGCTCCAATATCCTTCTTTGTATAACATTGTTTAGCATAGAGACGCTTACGTTGCAACAGTTATGCAGTCAACTCCGCTCAATATTCAATTTAGGAGGACGCTAGTGGGAACCCGTTGGGAAGCTTGGCTCAATCTTGTCAGAAGATTGATGGATGTTCAGCTGTCTCAACAGCCCGATCATTTGTGCTGGGAACTAACTAAGAACGGTGAATTCTCGGTTAAATCCATGTATTGGGATGTTATCAACTCTAGTGTGATTCCTAGATCGAAACACGTTTGGAAAGTTAAAGTTCCTTTAAAAATCAAAGTGTTTATGTGATTTGTGCATAAACAAGTTATTTTAACTAAAGATAATTTGACAAAACGCAATTGGACACGATCTACCAGATGTAGTTTCTGCGACCAACACGAATCAATCAAACATCTCTTTCTGGATTGTCCTCTGGCAAAAAATTTGTGGCGGTCGGTTCACATAGCTTTTAACATTACTCCACCGAATTCTATCAACACGTTATTTGGGACATGGCTTGATGGGATAGATTACGATATAGCGACACATTCGTGTAGGAGTATGTGCTTTATTATGGGCAGTCTAGCATTGCAGAAATGATTTGGTCTTTAGCAGAAAAACAAATATTTATTTTTTGCAGGTTATCTTCAGAGCCACTGCGTTGATCTATATGTGGTTGCTACTCACTCCGACGGAGGCCAGGGAGCGTTTGGTTACTGGGTCTACCCGATGGGAGATGGTAGCATGGGATATTTTCAACCGGTTTGGATGGCGGTCATGTAATAGGATAGGCATGTAGTGCTGTTATCTTTTTATGCCAGCCGGTTGTGGCTTTTCCATTTTACTTTTTAGCTCTTGCTGAGCCTTTTTTCATTCATTGTTCGAGACTTGGAGACTTATGTTGGATATTTTTCTTATTAATAATATTGGCTGCATGCATCATTCTGATGCAGAGGCTGGGGCGTACCCCCCTTTTCGAAAAAAAGAACATGCAGTATACCTACTTCCAAGATGGACAACCTAACCACCAGATAATAGTAATGACTGCCCTTGGCGGCTACAAAACTGGCTAGTAACCTGAAAACAAATAGCAACCCCAAGCACTAAATTAGCCTTGTAAAACAGTAAATAAACAAAGCAAATAATAGATCAAATTAACCAGGCAAAGCACAACAGCAATAATAATCAAACAATTCGTACATCATACATAGAAGCCACATTTTACATAGGAATGCACCTTCCTGACAGCACACCCATGGAAGCCGAGTGACAACTACCATTTTCTAGAGATCGTATCTGCCATGCAATTGGTTTGCTTGGTAACCACTCTAACACGACATGGGTAAGCAACAAAACAAAATAAGGAAGAAAAAAAAACACATAAAGAGCATGCAGAACAACGGTCCTCGGTTCTACCACAAACAATACAAGAAACCAAAAGCATATGCCACACTCCACTGCAGGCAATGCACATAGCCGCAGGAAAAATTGCAGACCGACACGGACAACAACCTTGGCAGAGAAAACTACATGGCGGTTCTCGATGGGAGGGGGATCACCATGTCGTAGGTGGTGCGTCTTGCCACGCGTTGCCTGCAAATAGGTGGGCAACCATATATGAGAACTCCAGCACATGGAAGGGAAGAAAAGGAGGTCATGTAAACATCTGAAAGCTGCATGGTGAGACACTTCTTACTAAACATTGCCTTTCAAAACAACCTGGTAAAAAAGCTAGGATACAAGGGCAATTTCTATTTTTTGTGAAGCTTACTTGTCCTCTCAAATGCATAGGTAGAAAAATAGATCAACCTCAACATTTAATAGAACTCAACAGAACAACCAACAACTAAATATCTGCTTATCATATAATTACAAACTGAAAACTGGGAACAAACACGGCATGCAAAAAAATCTAGCACCTAAGAAAGGCACTTTGATTTCACTGAATTGCAACCACGATAAGCACAGAGCCTCTTTTTTCTAACCAGCTGTGTGATTTGTTTGACCCTTAAAGTTAAATGACCGAACAGGGATTAATAAGAACAGACCAACAAACAGATCATGTAGTTAATCTAACAGACTGTGCGATTTTCCTAACCCTTAAACTAAATGACTAATGTTGGATTAATCAGACTAACACATAGATCATCTAACTAATGTAACCAGCGTGTGATGTGCTTGGCCCTTAAGCTAAATGACCAAAGCATGGACTAATCCAATAACACCAGCCCCCGCCAAATCTGCCCCTCCCTCTCTCCTCCAAAAGCCCCACTAATAAGCACAAAGAAACGAAAAGAAAAAAAACACCAAGCACACCCATTTGTGCAGATGAGAACAAAAACACAACCCTAGTAGGATGCAGCCAAGGAAGGAAAGGCACATGGCAGCAAACAAATAAGGCATAAAAGAAAACCACTAAAATCCACCCACAGGATAACACTCTGCCTCCACCAATACAAGAAACGACAAAGGAACGCACTCATTTGTTAGCGGGCTTTGCTACAGCTACGGGAAGTTTTAACGGAAAGTTGTTACGGAGATGAGGTGGAGACTTAGCATTCATCATGATTTTGGGCCCGCTGCTAAAATCAGAGAGCGAGAATCAATGAGATTAGAACACCTCATCCCGTAACCTTCGTCTGTAGGCTGAGCCCCGTAAGTCTAGCATTTTTGGTAGTATGCACACCCACACGAACGACACACACCGATGCACGAGCACTGGCCTAGATATGCAAAGGAACAACAGCTTAGAGAAGAAGCAGGCGAGGGGTCAACATGCAGTTCCCTGGACATGGACGAAGACGTGAAGGCCGCCACGGATCCAACAAGATCCAAAATAAGGAGCACCTGACATTACAAAGCAAAATAAATGTCAACATCACGGCTCAGCTGAAGTAGATGATGAAAACCGGGTCAAAACGGAGATTTACCCACAGGTCGATGAGCTCAGTAATAAATCCGGACCAGCGATGGGAAGAACTACAGATCTGCAGGCAAAAGAGACCCAAAATAAATCATAACCGACCAATCCAACGGGGAGAAAGCACAAGCGACGGTGGGAATCACCTTAACCAGCGTCATGGCGGGACAATTCCACGGAGCAGGCAACATAACAACAGAGGGGAGGGCAGCGAAACGAAAGAAGAGAGGAGGAGCGGCGCCACCTTGCCCTGCAGCTCCCTCCTGCGCGCGCGGCGGCGATGAGCGCGCGTTCGGCCACGACCACCTCACCTGGCTGCTCCCTCCAATGTGTAGCCCATCTTGCCCACCGATGCGGGTGCTCCTCCACGACTCGAGCAGTAGGGCCGCCGGCGATCTCGTGGGGAGGAGGGAGGCTCATAGGAGCAGGAGCGGCTGGGGCCATCCAATGGTGCGGGAGAGCATCCGATGGCGCGGGAGAGCGACGACGTGGCTGCTGGATGGGGAGAGCAGTGGCGGCGGTGGCTAGGGTTATCGGGGAGGAGAGGAGAGAGAGACGGAGAGACGGGAACGAAGGGGGCGAATGAGAAGCGGGCCAGCCGCCTCCCCCACCACATACCCGCATGGAGCCAACCACCGTCCACCATGCAGGCGGCCCGGACAGGAAAAGACGTAAAAGCCCTCGGCAGTGGGCAAGATTTACGTGCGGTGGCACGGGATATTTACTGCCGGCGCGCGCGCGACTGGACGCACAGGCCACACCCGCACACCCACTCGCTGACGGACGCGGCCCACCCCGCCGGGACCCCACAGGTCAGCGAAAACCGGTCAAACGGAAGGAGTAATCGACGGTGCGAGCCAGACGGGATCAACCATGCTACAGGGGGCGGGGATTCGATCCGACGGCCGACGTCCTCCCACCGCTCGATCGGACGCCCGGGAACCCATCAAGCAAATCGATCCGATGGCCGAAATGCTCTAATCGCTGTGAGCACCCGTAGCCCCCTTCGTCTCATCTTTCTGGATGAATGGATAACTACTAGCTATTCCTGTGCGGCGCCACGCTGCGCCCTGTAGATACATCATGTTTATGTATGTTGTCTTTGTTTTATCAAATAATTTCAACCTAAAATAAGAGAGCTACATGGATAAGCTTGTAATTACGAAAAAAGAAGTCGTACATAGAGGCAAATTGGAAAGGATATATTTATTATCACCATAGTGTCTATGTAATTTTTGGGACCCGCTATATAAACTCCACCTTTTTTTATGTGCATATGGTTTTTCGGAGTGAATAACATGACGAATGCATTATATGGATAGGCAATAGTTGTCACGTATACCATAAATGTACCGTTAATCACCGCTCATCGTGGAATGTAACTTGTCTCACGCATATGCAAAACAGACGCTAACAAACCCTCAACAATTACGTCATGAACACCCATCACGACCTACACATGCAGAACAGAAAATAATAGATCAGAACCATCTAACATAGTCACATCAATTCCTATAGTATTATACATGCACGTAGGCAAGTCATCCTCGGTGACCATGCCAAACTCAGAACATGCACCATCCAGCAAACAAATCGGAAACTACCGCCCCATGCCGTCCGACCTAGCTCGCTACGTGCACTCAGGCAGTGCAGCCCGCCATAATCCCCAACTATACAACATGGCTATACACATTATTTGATTTTAGGCTGCAAAAAAGCTGGAAAAAAACACAAATGCAGGAGTCCTGAAAGCATGGAAGCATCGAATTTTCCCACTGAAGACAGCAAGTGAATACACCAAAAAATAGGTCAAAAATGTGAAAGGGAAAAATAACAGGGTAAATAAACTTGGAAGAAGACCTATAGGGAGTAATCCCTCTCCGATCTAGTTTTTTTTCTCAAGAAAGCATAAAAAAACAGATATAAATATGAGAGCACATACAGAAAAATTGCACACTTCCATGTCTTACAGATACCGCCATTGGAGCTGAATTAATCAAACTGAGCGAGTTTATTGTATTAGCAAAAATACTAAGCATTTGATAATGCATGCGTGGAAATAAACACTTCTGACAGATTACTTAAACACCCAACAGCTTCTGAATTCTGTCGAAATCCATATATGAACACAAAATAAATAAGTGAGGAGTGCCTTTGGAGATGGAACTATTTACATCTGGAAAAATGAGTTAATCATGCTGCAAATTAGGATGCATGACTAAACATCTCACCAGGATGTTTAGTGAGGTACGATGTTCCTATTTAGACAATAATAATACTACAAAGTTGCTAGATGATCTTGCCTATTGGTAAATGCATGCTTATATTTTTCTTACATAAAAAACAGATTAATAGAGCATTTGTTATCATACCATCTCTTCAGTTCTTTTCTCTTGTCAAGAAACGCTCCAATTTTGCAACACGATCTCCCATAGGACCACGGACCAAGCAGCCCATCGGTGCTCTCACAGCCTCAGTTTCCTGCTTGCACATGATCATGGCAGCATGCAAGAAATGTCACTGATAGCATCACTAAGAAGTATCCAAGAAACAACACTGTTCCAATTTTTCAAATTACTATACATAATCATACGGTAAGCACTGCAGTAATTAATTAAGAACAGCTTAAGATAATGCGACGAATATACCTCAATGAAGCAAGGAACTGCTGGTCATTATCTCTGGAAAGCAACGCATTGAGTTTTTTTATCATTAGCACCTCTTCTCACGCGACACGCTCCTCTGGGCTTTAAGACCAGTACACTCGTAGTACTAATAGCAGCAGAAAGAATTGCTGAAAACTAAGAAGTCCATCTCGTTGTAGGCAATTGGTGAATCTGCCGGTGGAATGCGACATAAGGAAGTCCATGTCGTTGTACACGTGCAACTGGCGCCTTCCTTATGTACGAATCCAGGCGGCCACCGGCTCACTGTTCTTCCGGTGCGAATATGACGGCTGCGTCGTCTGCCTCGCCATGAACGGTCGCTGCACGCTGCCGCTGGAAGAGTTCGAATCCAGACGTCGAGGCGCTGCACTGGGTGGCAAGCATGCAGGGCCTTCCAATATCGCCGTCCAGTGCGCGCAGCGAAACATAAGGCTGGCAGCGTGCTGGCTGGGAACGAAGCCCGAACCTATTTATAGGAACGCAGGCCACCAGGACCATCGGCGACCAGAACAGCCGAGAAGAGCGGCGTCCGGAAATTACGGGAACGGCGGCACCGCCTTGATTCTCAGAACATGCGTACGTGCCGATATAAGAAGCCAATTAAAACACAGCCATCGCAACGCGAAGCAACCAGACGACTGAGATAGCGACCGCCTATACATCGGAGACCAACGGCTCACGTACTATAGATGGTAATCAAATTGAAAGCAACCACACACGTGGCACACTCCACCACAACGACGAAGCACACGAGAAGGCCAGGCCGAGCTGCCGACGAAAGTGGATGACACGCAGGCGTATGCATGCGACAGCTGAAATAAACAAAGCGGCAGTCAACATAGAGGCATCCAGATCCAACTGAAACCGCCAAAACCGAGTAACCAAAATCGCATGCAGTGCACACATGCACTCCAACGAAAAACACGCCGAGGCGCATGCATGCACTGCAGGAAGCACTCCAATGAAAACATGCCCCGCCGCATGCAGTGCATGCATGCACTCCAATGGAAACACGCCGCTCCGGTGCACGCTCAATCAATACCAAACTCTGGAGCAAATCCAATATAGAATCGCTAGCTGCACACGGATGGCTACACGACCAGATCCCCCACTAAAGCACGTGTCACCCACCCATTGGTGCGATTTTAAAAAAAAAATGAAACTCCATGGGCACTAGCACCCACGGTTTTATTGATATAGAAGAAGCATCCCTCATGAGAATTCCAGAAATTCGTCCCCGACGTGGATCGAACTCTGGTCGTTAGGTTTACAATCATGCGCCCCCAACCACTGGGCTATGCCCACGTCCTCATTGGTGCGATTTTTGTTGATAAGAAAAAGTAAAAAAAAAACTGGGTAATAGAAACCTGGTCAGGTTTAGTATATTAAGAATTATGAGCATGGTTAAGTTGCACATATGAATTTTGCTGGGGTAAACTCCAAGGTATATGGTCCAACATAAATTCTCAATCACCATGTTTCGGATCGCAAACAAATAAACTGATAAGCTGACCATGATGAGCACTGCAAAAACATCTAGTTTGTACCATCAAATATTTTTTGCTCCGCAAAGTCCTCCTTTTCCCCTTTATATATCGCTCCAGGACAGCCGCCAAGGCCGCTTGATTCTCAAAGCCTTTTCTTATGGCTTGGGTGGCGTCGTTAGATCCGTTGTACCGCCACAACGGATGGGTGCGATGTTGAAGCCGTTGGACTCCTCTGCCAATGGCCACAGCCATCATGTTAAGGATGGTAAGCTTGTGATAGGCAAGAGAGGAAACCTGGGCGGCTAGCCGAGTGACCTTTTCTTTTTTTGACAACATATAGGCCCTCAAAGAGAGCCCTTGATTTTATTTATTTGCAACCCAAACAGTGTACAGAGATCAACTTTCCAAAAGGAAAGGAGATAGAGTTTAAAGCTTGCTGAGCTTTACATCCAGAAGATTTGCTGCATAAGATTGAAGAACTAGAGACAACTCTTTGCATAAAAGCTTTCTTAGCTAGGGAATGAGCACTGACATTCCCATTCCTAGGTATAGACCTGACATCATATGATGAAAGAAAAGAAGTGTGATTAAGAAATTCAGCAAGCATAGGTCTTATCCTTCAATCTCCTGGACTCTCTAAAAGGTTTCTTGCTTTAGCCACCTGGACAAGATTCCTGCAATCAGATAAGAAAATAGCAGTATTCCATCCTAGAGCTTTAACCACCTCAGCTGACAGTGATAATCCAATAGCTTCAGCCTGCAAAACAGAGCAAACATTTTTTGCAGCAGCTTGAACAAATACAGTATGGCTGTTACTAACATTTCTAAGAAAAACTCCAAGACCAGCTTCTTCTTTTGCAATTTCCGGATTGTACGCAGCATCACTGTACGCCAAAAGACCTGCATTTTGGAACTGTATATTTTGAACGCGAAAAGGAGAAATATTATTGTTTGCAGGGTTGATGTGAGCCGCCGCCTTCTACTCCATTAACTCCGCATTTAGCATAGCGTTTGTAGCATATATAACCTGCATAATACTCCATTTTTTCTTATTAAAAAGAAGATCATTCCTCGCTTTCCAAATATTCCAAAGCAACGTGAAACTGGTATCCAGATCTAAGTCAGCATGATGAGAAGATAAAATCCTTTGAATCACATCAGAAGGATATAAGTTATGATTGAACTCATCAGACTTAAGACCAAATAGGAACCAAATAGCTCTAGTGAAATTGCAAGAAAAGAAAAGATGCAAGTCTGTCTCCGCCTCGCCGCACCTGCAACATTCCTTTTTAATGTGAGTAGAATACTTGGATCCCCTAAGCCCTGAAGCTAAAGCTCTTCTTAGAATTCTCCATGCAAAGGTTTTGACTCTTGGAGCCAGGTTTTTGCTTTTCCAAACCTGATTGAGAATAGAAATTTCAGAATCTGAAATAGTGTGACTTTGAGATTGTAAGCTGGGATGGGCCTCCTGCATCAAAGCTTTATAAGCACTTTTAGTGGTACACTCTGCATTAGGGGTATGAATCCAACATAAAGTATCGTCCATATTAGCATTAATGATAGGAGTTTGTAAAATATTTCTCTTGAAATTATCGTCGAAAAAGATATTAATTTTATCCTCATCCCAACTCTTACAATTTGGTTTCCAAAGATCACTAACAACTTTAGGACAAGGGATACCTAGATTAGGTTTAAGGTGATCATAAATATTGTCCTAATCATTGCACCAAGGACTAGTCCAAATACAAGTATTAGCATTAGCAATTTGAGTATGACTAGCCTTGCTAATGAAAGGAAGAACTTTGAGAATAGAGGACCAGAAAGCAGATTTAGGAACATTGCCATTCACTTTCCAAATAGAAGAGTTATGAAAATATTTTTCTTTGAGAACTTTCCAAATAGAAGAGAATTAGGACTCTTAATAACTCTCCAAGCCATCATAGCAACCATAGACTTATTCATCATATAAAGATCTCTAATGCCTAGACCACCTTGATGCATAGGTTTGCAAATATCATCCCAAGCCCTAAAGCAGATAGATTTGGAAGCATTATCCTTATCAATACCTGTTCACCAGAACTTTCTAATTATGGAAGTGAGTTTATTAATGGTGGATTTACTTAAAAGGATATTAGACATGTAATACACAGGAAGGGAGGCAAAAACAGATTTAATAAGAGTGAGTCTTCCTGCATGAGACAACCTGTTAGCCTTGTAGCAATTAAGTTTAGCTCTAAACTTATCAATAATAAAATTATAAGCTGCAGGTCTATTTTTACCAGGTAAAATAAGAGGATGGCCAAGATGAGTAGTATTGCAATCCATATTAGGAGCAGGAAAGATATTCTTAATTTGGTTCCTCAAATTATCATCAGTATTTTTACTAAAAAGTATGGCAGATTTATTCCAATTAGGAGTTTGACCATAAACAGCACAAAACTGATTAATAATAGAAGCAATCGTATTAGCATCCTCCTCTTGGGAGCAGCTCCTCGGCCGCCAGTTGTACTGCTTTTTTGGGGGGGGGCTCATTGGAAAAAGAGGAATACCATTTGGTTGCCGGCGTCTCAACATCCTCCTTCTGGG